>NW_004567114.1:3837946-3850295 GCF_000260355.1 Condylura cristata
GCTTGGTAAGGTGAGATACTTTTAATAAAAGCTCACTGGGCCCCAAAACTGAACCTGCTCCAAACTTCTTGTTTTGTATTATCTGGGGAAACTGAGGCCGAGAAAGTAGACGTGATTGATGTACCATCTCAAGGGCCTACTGTTTTATGGAATGGGTAGAACAGACATACGAGGCCCATTTTGCAGATGAGGAAAGAGGCACTGGCATTTCCAAGGTCACACAAGCAGAAAGGGGGTGCTGGGTACCCTGATTTCATGAGCCAGTTCCAGTTCTCTTTCCAGAAATGTTCAGCAGCTGGAAGGGGCACTCTGCCCCCCCTTTCTGAGATGACAAATCATATTCACTATCGTCCTAAAGTGGTTTTCATTTCTGATTAGTTAATTTGCCCGGCGTTTGCTTTCAATGGTTTTCCACGGAGGCTGCACTTGTTTGTGGTTGACTTTCTGACATTATAACACTTTAGTACAAAGGAAGCTACAGAAAGCAACAATGAAAACATTTACTAAGTATGTTTATAATCAAATATATCCCTCGGTAATTTAATTTGGAGGAAGCGAGAGCCTGGCATTACAATCAGAGGGCTCGTTAATAATTCATAAGTCCTGAAACCGGGAAGCTGGAGTGGAGATGTAGATCTTGCTGCTCCCGCCGCCCTGCTGAGCAGCACCTCTGCTCACTGAGCATCTGGAAGGTTCGGGCCACAATTTTGAGCTAGCTGCTGGTGTCTGAATGGTGGTCGTGAGTGGTGGTCGTTGACGTCCAAGTTCAGAGGCGTCAAACTCAAGGCTACGGGGATCGGCTATGGAGACCGCCAGGACGGGCTCCCTCACCCCCACCTGTGAGCCAGCGGGTGGACAAGCTGGACCTGCAGCTGCCGCGGGCCGGGAAGAGCTGACCGGCCACGGTCTCTTCCTCAAGGCATTTGCCCTGTCTGTGGCCTTTGCTGTTCAACATCTGGAAGACAGCAACGTGTTCAGGAGAAACGGAATTCAGGCGGGTCAGGTCTGGCCCCCGCCAGTAGAGGCCAAGCTGCAGCCTCACGCGAGGCCGGCATGCTCCCTCTGGTCTCACTGCTCTGGGGGAAGTGAAGGCCAGGGATGGCCTGGCTACATCACGTCCCAGCCCCAAAGTGGGGTGCAGACCAAAGCAGCCCCCCATGGCCAGTCTGAGAGAGATGCCTGTGGGACACAGAACAGGGGAGCGGCGGGAGCTCTCAGGCTGGCACCTCCAGGTTACAGCGACATGACTGAAGCAACAGGTGGCCTCCTTTCCTCAGAGCGGAGCCACTTACGGCCTCAGAGAGAATTTAGGGGGATACAGAGTAAGGGACAAGCTCAGGTAGTTTCTAGAGAAAGGAATATAAGCAACTTCTAAACACATAAAAATGCGCAGACTTTACTCGTGATAAAAGACCCTTACGTCACAACTACTATAATGCCTATTAGCAGAGAACCACATTTATCCATTCGTTTGGCAAAGGTCAAAGCGAAGGGTTTACAGAAGCACTGAGCAGCCACCAGTTATTCCACTGCTGCTGCCAGGGACCCCACAGCCTCTGGAGACACGTGGGCACCAGCACCCGGGGATTCTATGGCAGTGTGCAAAGACAAACGTGTAAAAAGATAGTTGCTGCAACAATTTTAGAGTCAGCATATGGCAAATGCTCTCAATAGTCATTAATGAAAGATTGTTTAAACACTTTATTTTACCCACAAGGAGATAGCGTCTATCTTCTCTAAAAGAGAAGGAAAGAGTAAGTGTTTCATTCTCTGAATCTTTTACTTGAGGAATGCGCTCTTCGCATGGTCTCCGGGGCGTGAGTGTACAGATATCCGCACAGGCACACCTATCTCCTTCCTTCTTGCGTAAATACTAGGTGCGGATAATACAAATCACCAGTGCACATAGCCACACGCACACACGCATCACGTTGCTATGGAAGACTCTGCCTGCGGCAAGGATCAGGCATCGTCGGCGCAGGGATTTATACGTGTGGTGCGTCCTCACTTATGTGACAATCCTTCACCCAAATACCGCTGTTCACGCGCGCGCCCACACGCAGACTCTCGCTTGCTCGTGCTGGGTCGGCAAGGAAGGAGAGAGCCGCAAAGCCGAGTTCTCAGGGAGCGCGCTGCACGCACGGATGCAGCCTCAACTGCCATTGCAATGAGCTTTTCAAAATTTAATATCTGAAAATACCTTGGCCATCTGCATGAACATCCCAGATGAAAAATGCTGTAGCGATCACTTTTATTTGCCAAAAAGCAAACTTCCTCCAGCCCCTCCTTTGGCTGAACTAGTTCTGGGGTCCCAGCTCCCCCCGTGCTTGGGAGAAGACCCCAGTGCAGTCACCTGGGGCCTTGGATGGTCCAGAGACTGGACGGTGGGACCTGCTGCACATGACAAAGGCGCAGTTAACACCCAGCCCCCATGTCCACCCACCAGGTGTTCCCAAACTGGCCTGAGGATCTCACACCTGGCCTCATGGCCTAACCTGGACTGAGCCTCTGCAGCAGCTATGTGGCAGCCTCTCTGATGTTTACATCCTTGACTGAGTGCTTCGGGGTGGGGTGGGTCGTGGTTTTCTCCCCACTGACAGAGAACTGCCCAGTGGCATCCCGGGGTCAGGGGCAACCCCGGTGCCAGCTCCTTACCCTTGCAGCACTCTGCATCTCTTAAAAGTTGAGAATGTTTTTCTGTTCCACAAAATGAAAGCACCCTCTTGGATTCTTCTTTACAGAGGTCCCGGGTAACGATGGCTCCCCTCACCTGGCTGGCTAAAAGTTCCCCACCCACCGTGCACAACCTGACAACTGAGAACCCAAAATGAGCTAGAGATTTAGGGGAGATGAACGTCAGATCCCCCCGTTATGGTACTTTAGCTATTCGGGGCCAGTTCATACCCCCCACCCCGCAATTAAGTATTTTCTATGTAAGGTGACTGACTGTCTTTCTGTTTTCCTGCACTTGTCCTGAGTCTTCATGCTGGCCGCTTCCCGGCCCCTCCTCCTCCCTGGATCTTTCTGGCACATGCCCTGGGCAGTCAGTATTCAGAATTAAATACAAATGCCAAGGATAAGCTGACTGGCCCGAAACCAGAGCCATCACCTCCCTGTCCAGGGACACCCCACATTAAGGTAGCCCAAGAGAACGCAGTGCTGGGAGTGGTTTTAGTACCATGTGAGTGAAGTCTCTGTGTGGATTAGGATCTCAGGTAATTTAACTGTAAAGCCTAAGTCTTAGCTACCATCTTGCCCATTTAGTGGGTGCCTAGAGCCCCAAAGCAGAACCATCTTTGACTGGGATTTGCATTCAACTGCTTCCCATTAAAGCAACTTCCATGGGCATTGCACCCCCCCCCCCCATCTGACCATAGCTTCCCACCCACAAGCAGATGCCCCCTGTACTCCTTTGCTTCCACAGTGGGCAACCCGATTGCCTTTCAGCCAATTGGACGAAAATGGTTTCCAGGATCTCAGTCTTTGTTTTGTAAAAACATTAATGCAACATTGTATAACACTTTAGAAATGTTTCAAAGTTAGGCTGGCTGGTGATTTAACAGACTAGGGGCTAGCATATGGAGACTGCTTTGCTCAGAGGCTGTGGTTTCTTTGCTGGCAAGACCCAGGAGTCAGGATTAGCAACCAGGGCCTTCCCTCACATCTGAGCTGCCCTGCCCAGGTGCAGACAGGAGCCAGAGACTGGGTAGGGGGACAGGGGAGACCCAGATATCCCAAGGCAAGAAGCTTCTAACAGACCTGACTGTGTGGAGAGATAGAGCAATATGTGGTCTGGATATAAATATAGATACAGGCAGATAATATAGGGAGAGTATCTGTGTATCTACCTACTTGCATAAATGCCCATCTATCCACCCATCCACCTCTCCATCCACCCATGCACCCATCCATCCACCCATGCATCCATCCATCCACCCATCATCCATCCATCTGTCTGTTCATCCACCCACCTCCCCCACCCGTCCATCCACCCCCCCATCCACTCCCCCCACTCACTCATCCTTCATTGATCTTTTCTTAGCATCTACATTGTGCCAAGGACAGAGATCATCTAAAACCTAGATCCTCACCTCACCTCAGGGTGTTTGTAGTCTAATCAAAGATCCAGGAAAGGCAATCCAAACTACAAACTGAATCGAGAATAATGAGGTAGAATTGTCTGGGGGCACTTGGGAACGAGGGACTGAGAAGATTGTTGATTTGAATTTTGGATCTTCTATCTGTCTAGGTACTCATTAATATTTGATAAGAATCACAGGAAGGGAAGAGAAGAACACAGCATCCCTTGTTGGAGACTGGGAAGGACCTTGGCGTGGACCTTGCGGGCTACCCTCCAACCCACCTGGGGGCCAGGCTGCTGGGCTCTGGAAGGGCATTCGCTGGCTCCACCCTGAGCCCCATGAAGCTGAGTCCCCAAACTGAGTGATCGCAGTCAGCGTCCACTGTCACCTCAGGCTCCCGCTGGCGATGGCTCCTTCGGCCCACAGGTTGGGAGGTGGAGCCAGATGTGGCTTTGCTTACTGTCAACTGTTTGTCCAGTCCACGCACCACTGTTTGTCCAGTCCTCTGACCTGTTTTCCATATGTCAGAGGCGGGAGGAAACTTTATTTGCGGGGAGGGTGTCTCCTCAGTGACATCACTTGGTGTGAAAGATTTGTTGGGATAAGAAGCATCGCCCAGGTGGGCGTTACCTTGTCACGTCACTTTTGCATCAGTGCTGATCATGGGTGCCACTCTGGGGAGCTGGCTTAGGTCTCACAGTGAAGGTCAGGGCTAAGTCCCCACTCCCTGTCTTCCCATGATTACCTGAGCTGCTGCGCCACACAGAATAAGGAGGGACGAGCACACAGTGTCCACCTGTGGGGAGCGTCACTTCTCCCCAACTGGTTAAAGTTCCAGGGGAGACAGACACGTCCAGGTGGGGCACTTAGAGACGGGGGAGCCAGGAAGGTGCTGAGTGGCAGCCGCGGCATTTCTATGCTAGGAGACCTGGCACAGGCTGCATCCAACTGTGGTGCGTGAGCAGTGTCCTGGCCATGTGAGGCCCCCTTCTCCAAGGGGCGTTTGGGGTGACCAACCTTTTGTTTTATTTTGCTTGATTCTGATGCCCTGGCATCCAAAGGACGCACATAAAAGATGAAGAGTGTATCTTCACCACACTGTATCACGGGCGCATTATTTGTGTAGCGCCGACTGTGACAACAGTATCGTCAGCTGTCTGTGGCTCCCAGGAGCGGCATGAACACTCTGGCACGGTGGGGAGGACACTTCCAGGCTCAGGGAAGTGTTACTCTGCCCCCAGTGCCGTGGCAGGTGGGCCCGAGGCCTTGGAGGGTGCCCTGCTCAGGTCTGGGAAAGCAGAGCCCCCAGGCAGGGACACGAAGCAGGCCTAAGCCACAGTCTGGAGCAGCCCTGAGCTGCAACAAAGGAAAGCGAGTCATGGGCTGCTTCTGCCGGGGAGAACAGGCCTCCTGTGGGCAGGGCCAGGGTCGGGCTCTGCTGTCTTTTAGCTCCTCAGAAGAATTCCACCAGTGGACCTGGCCTCTGTGAATGCAGAAGTGAGGAGCCACGTCAGAAGCCAGACCGCCACAGAGCGAGGAGACCCACTCAGCGACGGAAGCGGGGCGTGGGGGGGAAGGGGGCAGGGCCGTGGACCCCCAGGTAGGCCAGGCTGGGCAAGGCCTTGAGCCCCTGGAGTCCAGGGACATGGAGCAGGCCCCCAGGGGCCTCCAACCTCAGGCGGGGTGTGGAGCTGTGGCTGGGCCTGCCACAGCCGCCTCTGGAAGCTCCGCTCCCCTGGGAAGCCAGCCTGGTGACGCGACGGGCGATAGCCTGGGCACCGATGGGGCCCTGTGTTTGCTGGGTAGTGACGCCGGTAGACGAGAGGATGAGGAGCGGTGAGAAGGGCCGCCCCGGCCAACAAGCCTCTGCTCGCTCCATCGGTGGGTTTGGCAGGCAAGCCCAGACCCACTTCAGAGGACCACGCGCGGATTGAGGGAGGCTGGATGCTAATTTGCACATATGGAAATGCTTTTTCTCGCCGTCGATGGCTCTGTTGTGGACAGATGGAATTAGTGAGAACTTCGAAGTCGTGAAGGCAAACACATCAAAAAAAAAAAAAAAAAAACAAGAAAGGAAGGAAGGAAGCGGCAGACTCTTTTCCTTCATTTCATCTCTTCTGTCGTGGCCTCTCTCCCTCCTGCCTCCTTCCTCGTCCCTGTCCCCCTTTTTCTTTTTTTCCTTCCTCTTCTGAGAACCTTCAGGCTGGGCAAGAGTAAATAAAATTGCCCAGAACGGCTGCCGGCATTAATAATGCATTGATCAGCCTTCAATGGCAAGCACTCGTCCACAGCTTGTCCCCCCGCACCTCGTTTAAGGGGGGCTGGGGAGCCAGAGGAGTGGACACGCGGAGGTGGGCCACAGAGAGTGGCCTGGGGCCCGGGATGCCACCCCCCGCCCCGCCCCACGTCCAGCTGAGCCCCGGGGCCCCCAGGTCTGCCGGCCCCTGTCTGCCTCGGTGGGCTCCCTCCCCCCGTGTCTCAGCGGAGCCCGGGCTCTTTAGAAGTGCCCCGCTTGCTTCGGGGCTGAAACCATAAATCCGCTGGGACTACCTTTTATTATTATTTTTCTTTCTTTCTTGTACTCCGTGCCTTTGACTGGGAAGGTCTATAATATTTTATTTATTGCCGACTAACCAGGTTTAGCGTCCCTTCAGAACCTGGCACATAAAGGTGTCTACCAGGCGAGGCACCTCCCAGCCCTTCTCCAGGCCTGGAGAACTTTTCCATAAAGGGCCAGAGAGCAAGCTGCCAGGCTGTCCAGGATGGAGGTTTCTGTGGAAGTGGCTAGTAGCCTCAGGGACCCGAGGACCAGTGGGCTCCCGACTCTAAGGAAGCGTGAAGCCCGCGCCCAGGCTGAGGGTGGGCCTGGCTGCTGGGGCAGAGACTATGGGGCCCTGGCCCCCCAGACAGGGATGCACACAGGCCACGCTTGTCTGTCCACTGTCTCAGGGCTGCCTCTGCTTCGTCCAGGGCCTACGCTCATGGTGTTCTGGTCTGCATCTGTGTCCCTGAATTCTGAGCTTCTCAGCTTCTGGCAGTCACAGGCAAGGTGTTGCTGGCCTCTGGGAGCCCCGTCCTAGCACCATGGCTGTGCACCCCAAGTCACCAGCACTGATGCTGTGGTCTTCTCCCTCCACAAACCAGAGGCCACTACACCTGCTTCATGCTCGTGGGGTTTTGTTTGTCCTTCTCCTCTAAGCTTGATTCTTCAAGGTAGGGGCCAGGGTTACCCAATTTCTGGTCCTCGTGGGGCATCCATTCAATGAGCCTGAATGAGTAGCTGGGAAGGTGATGTGAGGACTCAGCATGGGGCTTGGGGTTTCCTCATGTCCTGAGGGAAAATACAAGAACTAATGCGATAAGAGGGATTTCTATCAATGTGGGGGCTCATTCCTCAAGAATGGACCTCATCTCTTCCTTACCTAGACATCCATGTCCCCTGCATGTCACCCATCTGGACACCTCTCCAGGGCTGTAGCTATCAGGTAAGTCAGGCTGTGACCCCAAGTCTGCAGAATTAAGACACAAGATCACAGTGACACCCACATGCAAGTTCATCAAACACGGGTCCAGAACTGCTTCATTGCTGGTTGAAACCAAACTGAAATGAAATAGCGTCACCAATTCCAAGTATGATTCACATCATTTCAAATTCGTGTAAGTTAAAAAGTGTTGTGGAAATAAAAATAAATATAAGATTGACTATTCTTTTATTTTGGTCTGTCATCTCGGAGTTCCTGAGGACTGACGTGTGGCCCAGGCCAGGAAAGACTCGCCTTGCGCACCGCTGATGTTAGGGCCCCGGTGCGAGTCTGTTTCTGCAAAAGAGTGAAAAATGGGATCTGAACTTTCTGGTGACTTTTGTATATGAAGTTGAATTTTAAATCCCCAAGAGCTCTGCACGCTTCTCTTCAAACCAAAGGTAGCTCCCAGGCACGGGACACACATCTCCTGCTCGTCCCCCAGCTGAGCCAGAGTGAATTTCAGATAAGCTGTTATTGTTTGCACGGCCTAACTTCTACTTAATTAGGAAAACGGACTCAGGGAAGTTTCGCTCACTCATTACTCAGGGAGGCCATGTATTGGTGGAGGAAGATGTTCCAGGAAATTTGAAAAATGGAGCAAAAGCCCAGCTTAGAATCATCAGCCTTCGGGAACATATGTAGTTTGCCGCTGAGAAGAAGATGAAAGAAGCAGGCCAGAGAAAAGGGAGAGCTGCCAGATTCACTAGTGGGTGGTAGGAGGGCCAGAGACACGAGAGAGGGAGCCCAGGCCAGGCAGCTGTACCTGGCCATGCCCCTGAGGCCAACTCTGACCGGAAACTCATCCCAGGAGGGAGTAGAGTGAGGTTGTGGTGGGGGAAGGAAAGCGAGAATGGGAGGGTTTGGGGGGGCAGGGCAGAGGCGGGTTGGAGGGTAAGGGTAACAGCTCAGGCACCATCTGGCCCTGAGTGCTGCTCTGAAGTCTGAAGTCACGCCTGCAGGGCCATGTCTGTCCTTGTACAAATCACCTGCGTGTGCGCTTCCAGCCACGGGCTGTCGGGCCTCACCCCTCCCGTCCTCCTCCAGCCTCGCCTGCTCAGCGACCTCTCCAGCTCTCCAGCTGCTCTTTGGTCCTTGGCCTCTCCACCGCTGGGAAGCCCAGGCAGAGCCAGCTGAGCCCCCACCCTGGGTCCCCTGAGCTGCTGGGGGGAGGGGAAGCCTACTTGAGGGTGGGGGCGGGCTGATGCTGCTGCCGTGCAGGTAGGCTATTTAATGCAAGCAAGGTCCTCAACAGGTAAAGTCAAAAAGGAGAATCTTCTCCTAATTTCCTGTTTTCATGACTTTTTTCAGATTGTAAAATAGTTATTGGACCATTATAAACTCTTATATTTGCTTTTCTTACTCAAATGTGTAAGAGAAACATCTTTGCAAGTGTCCAGCTATTCCAGAACACGTTGTGTGAGTGTAAGAACTTGTCAACCAGTCATTTATCATTGAACTTTCAGGGTTATTTTATTGATTTTCTACATAGAAATTACACTTTAAGGGTTTATGTTTCTGTATCACCTTTTCTTTATTCAGCCTTCCCAGAATATTTTTCTGTGTCCTTCATTATCTTCTTAGCCTGTTTGGAAATTTCCTCCATAGAGAAGCTTTTCATTAATGCTTCGAAATATAATCAGTGAATTTTCCTGAACACTTTGATATATAAATAGAGGTGCCTATTCTTTGTAGCTAGGTTGTTTTATTGTTTTTTTCTGCCTATCCCAGTAAGCCAGTTACTATCTAACTGAACAAAACAATTTGCCTTCCTCCTCTGCTACCACAGTCTTCATCTCCAAGTGAAGACACCGGTACTCTCTTCTTGCAATTAATGTGAGTATTAAATGAGATAATAGATGTGAACAGAAATTCTTCATCAAACTTAGTCTTGCAGTGTGCTAATTTAGCTGTGTGGTCGTTTCCCATGGCAGCATGAACCATTGAAGTACATGCACAGACACACATGAGTGGTCAGCACAGTGCTTGGTCTTGCTGGTCCAGGATGATTTGTTCCGTGGAAGGGTGATGGCCTCGCTGGTGCTGAACTTCTTGTGCTCAAGGGCATGCTAATAAAATTGCTACTTATAACGATATTTTGCATCTAGTATAAACTATTTATAACTCCTCACATATATTTTAGGATTTTATAAACCAAACCTTATTTTATCTAGAAAACACTCTAAAAAGACTTTAGAGACATACTAATAATTGCCGTATGTTCTGCTCTTTTCATCATACAAAAATGAAGTGAGCTAATTGAATGGTTATGATGGCTACAGAAGGGGTTTATAAAAGTCACAATTAAGGGGAACCCACTGTAAGAAGAGGCAAAGTATATTTTCTTTAGGTTCCCATAAGCTGCATTTTCAATGCACAGATTTAAGAAAATTCTCTTTCCAAATCCTCTTTTGTCCCACATGAAAGGGATGATGACTTCTACGCAGCCGACTCAGCTTAAAAAAAAAAAAAAATACAGGAATGTTTACTTTAAGTAGAACATCATGGCTTTGTCACAGCAATTCCCTCCAGTCTGCCCCCAGCTGTTTTTATTTATCCCTCAACTTCCAATAAAACTTGTGTTTTCTTTCAAGGGGCAATCCATAATTAGCTTTTCAACTGGTGGCAGTGGTTTCCTTCAGTGCCACCAACAGTGTTGAACTCAGTCTTAAAAAAAAAAAGTTACTGTGAAAGACTCCAGGGATCGACTTTCACTGGTTCCAGTGAGGCATGTCCCTGGCGAGATTCATGGGAACTCAGATGTGATGGGGCCTGGTGGGGTCGCCTGGGGGGTGAGGGGGTTGACAAAGGTGGGTGGGTGTCTCCTCCTCTGCCCACTGCAGGTAACTGGAAGAGAGAGGCATCTCCGATTTAACTGGATAAATGGCAAATGGCAGAGACGAGACGTATGGTACTTCTGTAGGTAGGTAGGAGGTAGGTCGGTGGTAGGGAGTGATAGGATGATGGAGAGATAAATCGAAAACTCACTTATAGATAAGATAAATAAATTAGACAATATTAAATTTATTAACTTAATATTAATTTATTAATTAATAAAATAGACAGAGGCAGGTAGATATAGACAGTGATAGCTAGAGACATCCGTGTTCTACTCCTATGGTCTGTCTGTCAGCCTATCTATGCATCCAGCAGGAATTTTAGCATCAAATTGGCCAAAGTGTTTCCTTCCCCCAAAGACCTTTCAGGATATCTTGTAAACAGAAGGCAAAGTTAGAAATGACAAAAAGTAGAAAGGAAGAAACCATGTTTTTACTGAGGATGTACTAATGGCCAAAGTAAAGGATAAAGAAGAGGGAGAAATCAAGTGACTGAATGAGAGCAAAGCCCAGTGTCCACCTCTGTCCACTCCTTGGACAGACAGTACTGGAGTGGCCCATGGCGCAGTGCTGGGCCTTGGTGACAACATGAGAGAAACCGCCTGCCCCAGCGTCAGCCTTCCTAGTTCCCTGGATGTGGAGATTGTGTGGCCTCCAACAGCACCCTGGGGTCATGCTCCAGAGAAAATGGGAGCACCCATGAAGGATTCTAGGCAGAGGAACTCTCAAGCCCAGAGCATATTTTCTTGGGCACAGAAGGTCTTCAGCAGGTACAAGGGACCAGGCTGAGTGTGCAGGATCTGAGCAGGGGATGCTGTTCTGGGGAGGGCGGGGAGCACCCAGGGAGCAGCTCACCTCCTGCACAGCCCAGCCTGGGTCTGGTCTTCTGTCCTGTCCTGGGTTGAAGCCTTTGGCAACTCCTTCTCCCTCCTATAGCCATGTCTCTCTCCCTGATAAAGGTGAAATAAGGTTTGTTGCCGAAGGTGCCCAGTGGACATTATTTTTTAAAGATTTATTTTTGGTAGAAGAACTGAGGTTCAGGTAAAAGATGTAGAAAGTGAGAGGACTCTCCAGAGACAGAGTGGGGAGCAGAACAGACAAATCTACTGAAATCCCCTGCTGAGGGGAGCAAGAGAGGTCTGCTATGCCCTGTGGGTCAGCTCCCTGGGGGGGAATGGAACATGCTGTGGTGGCTGCAGACAGCTTGATGGGGCTGATACTTACCCCTGCACACCCCCTGCAGTGGACACTTTACAAGCTTCCTTCTTCCATCCTGTTTGTAGCCAACTGGTAGATGACTCCCAAGGGCATGGAGCCAACTCTTGTGATGGCAGCTGCCTTTTCATTTATAAGTGCAACTTGTTTCCATCTCCTGAGAGCTAAGAAGAGCCAGCAACTCCTTAGGACAGACCCCTCAGAGTTCCCCACCCCTCAGGCTCCTCACCCTGAGTCTTTTCATCCGAGGGCTCCTCACCTTGGAGCTCCTCATCCTGGGGTTCCTCACCCTCAGACTCCTCACTCTTAGTCTCCTCAGCCTCAGGCTCCTCACCCTCAGACTCCTTACCTGGGGCTCCTCACTCTCAGACTCCTCACTCTGGGGTTCCTCACCCTCAAATTCCTCATACTGGGGTTCCTCATCCTGGGGCTCCTCACCTTCAGGCTCCTCACTCTGGGGTTCCTCATCCTGGGGCTCCTCACCTTCAGGCTCCTCACTCTGGGGTTCCTCACCCTCAGACTCCTCACCCTGGGGCTCCTCACCCTCAGATTCCTCACCCTCAGACTCCTCACCCTCAGATTCCTCACCCTGGGGTTCCTCACCCTCAGACTCCTCATACTGGGGTTCTTCATCCTGGGGCTCCTCACCTTCAGGCTCCTCACTCTGGGGTTCCTCACCCTCAGACTCCTCATA
>NW_004567114.1:3850395-3858699 GCF_000260355.1 Condylura cristata
TCACCCTCAGACTCCTCATACTGGGGTTCTTCATCCTGGGGCTCCTCACCTTCAGGCTCCTCACTCTGGGGTTCCTCACCCTCAGACTCCTCATATTGGGGCTCCTCACCCTCAAACTCCTCACCCTCAGGCTCCTCACCCTCAGAGTTCAGCCCTGGGCTCCGGCCTTGATTCTCTCTCCTTCCCTGTCCTCTGACTTATTCTGTTGTTCTCTCTACTCCTCGTTTCTCTGGTCTTATTTACCTTCACATTTGCATCCAGGAAATGGAACACAGGACCCCACCACATACCAACTAGGTAAACTTGGGTGAGATCTTTATCTCTCCATACCTCCATTTTCCCACCTATCCACTATGGTTAAAGACGGTGACGACCATCTTGTTTCCTTCTAGTAGAAAAATCTTCTTTCTGCAGATGCCTGTAAGAACCCTGGCACCATGTCTCCATACCAATGGTTCGGAGCTCACAGTGCTGTGTGGTGTGAACCACATTACTCACACAAGACAAGGAACCTCTGTGTGTCTGAGCTGGACCTGTGAGTGGTAGAGAGGTTCACCCTGTCTGGGGAGGGGAGGGCATACTTGTGGTGGGCGTGTACAAGGGCACCCTGCTGTGACCCAGGCAAAGCCCCTGTTCAGTTCCTGGTGGACCCACTTTCCACTCAAACCCCGAGTAAGTGATCCTTCCCTTCAGAGGTGCTGCCATAGTTCTTCCAGATTCCTGTCACCTCAGACACAGTCTCCAGAACAGAGCTGCCAAGGCCACATGAGTCCTGAGCTTCTAGACACAAGTCAGTGCGCTGTCCATGTACCTTTGTTATCAATAAACCACCAGAGAACTTACTGAAAGGGAGGGGGGATGCAATACTGTCTGCAGAAATGTATTTTCCTAACAATCGCCTTTCAGACCAAGTGCTGAGAATGCAGCTTAATCAATGAAGGCGCTGACACAAAAGGGTCTTTCAGAACAACTCAGAGAGGGGCCTGGATGAGGAGACAGTCCAGAAGCCAGAGTGACACAGAGCCCTATAACACGTGTCGCTTTAGGCGAGAACATGGAGGGGGGCACTGAGCCCATCATGCTTCCGCACCTCAGTGCTCACTCAAGTGCCTCACGGAGAGTGAGGGTGGCGGTGTGTTAGAAACCCCAACTCAGATGGACTGAGGAATGTGTTACCTTCCACCCCGAGGAGCCAAGCTTGAGAGAGGCTCCAGGTAGATAGCCCAGGCAAGGAGCCAAGGACGCAGTTTCCTTCTGTTCACATCCAACCCCTCCTAGCCTGCGGGCTGCCCTCAGGACCCCTCCCCCTAAGGTCAACAGGACCACCTGACAGTAAGAGGCATATTCATTTCCTAGGGCTGCTGTGACAAAGAACCACCAACTGATGGTTTAAAATAATGGACATTCGTTTCTTGTTTCATAGTTCTAGAAGCTAGAAGTTATACTTCCTCCGAACCCTGTCAGGGAGAAAGCCTTCATGTCTTTTCTAGCTTCTAGGGTTTGTCCGTTATCTTTCTTTGGCTTGGTGCTGTATCACTGCAATCTCCTCCTCAGCATTCTTGTCCTCTCTGGATTTCTGTCTGTGACTCTACCCATTGTTTTTGCCTCTTTGTGTCCTCTAGCCTGTGAGAGGACAGGAAAGTTGGATTCAGTGGTCAGCCCCCTCCAGAATGATCTCCTCTCAAGGAGTTACATTGTAAAACACTACTACTCCTGCAGTCTGGGCCTCCCTGGTGGCCTAAGGGGTAAGTCTCAGCACTATCACTACTAAGGCCTGAGAGCAATACCCCGCCAGGGAGTGACCCACATAGATTGTAATAGACCTCGCCTGTCTCCCTGCTGCCCCCCCTCAGCAGTGTGTTTCAGTGGATCCTCCTGTTCTGCAGCCCCCACTCTGTCTCTAGTGAATATTATCACCCCTAGACCTCGCTCTTATACACAAAGTTAAAAATAAATAAGTCACATTCTGAGGTACTGAGAGTTAGGTCTACAATATTTTTTTTTTCTGAAGGACAAAATTCAACCCATAACAATGGGTATTACCTTCTGATGCCTTTTTTAATAAAAGAGGAATTATTTCCCATAAATAATAAGAATCTCTTACAGTCCATTGACTACCAAGGGGTCCCATGTCCCCATCATATCAATCGCAGTACAGAGAGTGAAATTTTGATAATCAATTGTGATTTACTTCTCTACCCCATCAGGGAAAATTGACAAATAAAATTATATATATTAACGTGAACAATGTGTTGATTTGACATATGTGTACATTGTGAAAGGATTGTCACAAGTTAATTAACACATCAGTCATCTCACGTCTCTCTGCATGTGTGGTGAGAACACTTAAAAGCTACTTTTTTAGCAAATTTCCAGTGTGTGTTACAGTATTATTAACTATAGTCATGATGTTGTCATCGGGTCTCCAGAACTTGTTCATTTTGTAGATAAGTAAGTTCTTCTATTTTAATTTACCCAAGCCAATGTCTCCTTCCCAACTGTACCTGATCTCCCTGGACTCCAGAAATTCATCTACTGTGTCTATATACATTTTTTTTTTTTAGTTTCTATGTATAAATAGCATACTATAAATAGTATTTGTCTTTATCTCTCTGACTTACTTCATTTACTGTAACGGCCTCTACATTCCATGTTGTCACAGACGGCAGGGTCTCTTTTTTATAGCTGAATACTATTCCATTGCATCTACCACATTTTCTTTCTCTACCGATCCAACAAGCATGAATGATGATCATTTATGATTGGACACACCACAGAGTCAGCTATCTGGTCTCCCTGACCCACTATCTCAGGCATCCAGGGTTTCCTCCATAGTGAGCCCAGTTTATCTGTGAAAGCACAGCGTATGTTCTTTGCCCCCCAGAACAAGAACAGATTTTCCAGTAAGATTTCCAAGCTCCTTTACACCCTTCAAGGACTTCCAATTATTCTTGAACCCTTTCCTTCCCATACATTTCCATTATTCAGTGAGAACATTGAGTCTCACCTCTCTACTACAAAGCTTTTTACCCTCTAAGTCCTCACACAGCTCCAGTGACAAATTCTAGATGCCAATTCCTTTCTCTGGATGATGTCCTTCTGGAAGACAGGTCCTATCAAGGTCTGAGATCAAGGTAGCTCACAAGATGCAACTGCTGCCATTTGTAGAGGTTTCCATGGGTTTAACACCCACACTTACCTGCTAGTGCCATGGACCATCACATCCTACTCACTGATCCAACCTTGCCCAACAGGGTGTGGAATCCATAAGACATAATTAAGGTTTTCTGGACCATTAAACCACCATCACTGCTGCTGCTGCTATTACTCCTACTGATAATAACCTTTCTTCTGTTGCCTGTAAATATGACATCTTTTTCTGAAACTTTTCAGTGGAATATGGAAGGAATAGAATGCTCACAAAAAGTAGAATTATGGCTACATTAAAATGGGTTCTGTTGTCTTTCTATTCCTTCAGGAGAGGCAAGAGTAACAGTACCAGCTCTGTGATGAGAGGGGAGCTTGCAGTTCCCGATAGACATCTACCAGGCTTCAAATATCACTGTGATCACTTAGGACAGGAAAATACCAGCACAGTGTTGATGCTGAAGAGAAAGTAAGGAGAACCCTGAAAGGGTTAATATGACACCCAGAGGAAGAACATGTGCAATGCCATTGCAGGAAATCCCAGGAGCCCTCCCTGCTCCTCAGTGTGAAGAGGTTCTGTTAGTGCTACTAGATGGAAACTCATTAAAGCAGCAAGTAAATAGAATTCAAAGCAGACGTCAACTTCCAAACTCAACTTCACTGCCAGGAATGGAAATTCCAGGGGCTATAAAGTAATGAGACTTGGACAAATATTTCTTTTTTTTAAGATTGATTTATTTATTCACACAGAACTGGGGTACAGGCCAGAGGTGCAGGGGCGGTGAGAGGATTCACCAGAGACAGAGTGGGGAGCAGAACAGTGAGATCGACTAAGTACACTGCTGAGGGGAGCAGTGGGCAGATCAGGAGAGGTCTGCTGCGCCATGTGAGTCACCTCCAGGGTCAGGGATTGAACATGTGCTGAAGCAGCTGTGGCTCACTTGCAGTGCTGCACTTTAACCCACTGCACCACCATGGGGAGCCCTGAACAATATTTCTCATGTGCTCAAGATCACAAAATAATTCATATTTGCATAACCCATGAGAATACTCAATGTCTAAGCACCTATCACAGTTTATTTAGTAATGTCACCTTCAAGATTGCACCAGCACTGCCTCTTCAGTTACTTACTATGCATGGCATGGCATCAAGTTATATCATTATTTTGACTTATCCAATGAAAAGACTAGAAAACATTTGCAGGTCTGTCTGTCTATCTACCATCTATCTCGCTATATGACAATGTATTCACACTTTGATGTGAAAGAAATCTCAACAAAAGTCTTCATCATGCATGCTGGATTTCAAGACTGAAAATTTGACTGTGATTTGATTGCTCCTATCAAATGAACAAACTAAAATCACGTGTTGCACATTTCACACCTTCCTGTAGCGAAGTGCTTATCATCAGATGATTTAAAACAAGTGATTCTCATTCTAGAGGCTTTGGAGCCTGGATATTTGAGACCAGATGTCTCCAGAGTGGTTCCACCTGAGAATGAAGGAGATGCTTGTCTTGGCTTCTCTCTGGCAGCTGTGTAACTTGAGCTTCCATTTGTGCTTTTTGAAGCTATCAGGACTTTTGAGTGCATGGTGAAGAATAAAGAAGGAATTTTGGATGACCTGACAGACTATGTTGTGAGACTGTACACTGGTAAAAGGGTGTGGTAGAAGCAGAAGATCAGAAGCTCCAAGATTTATACCAAAATTAGAGCATTTATATTAGTGATTCTGGCCAGCAACCACAGGATTTACAATGTATCAGCAACTTCCAAAAGTTGATGGTCATGTTCCAAGCTTCTATTTGGAGATTGACTGAAGTATTAGAAGATGTAGAAGAAGCAGAAGTGTACTTTGTCGACCTGCCTGTTCTGCTCCCCATTCTGTCTCTGGTGAATCCTCTCACCCCCCCCCCCCGCACCTCTGGCCTGTACTCCAATTCTGTATACATAAATAAATAAATCTTTAAAAAAAGATGTAGACTAAGAAAACGAACAAGTTATCGCTCAAGTTCTTGTTGTTACCCTCAAACAATGCTGACAAAATCAAATGTGTGCAATTGAAATTGTTATGAGATGTGACAACTAGAAAGCCCGTTCTTGAGAATAATTGCTCCTCATTGACTTCAGATGATTCTGCTTCACTTGATGACAATAAGGAAGAACCAGCATGAGTGTGACTTCAAAGGTCATTATGAGTTGAATGTTTGTATTATTTAACTAATCATGGACAAAATATGCTCATGAATATTTGCAATAGAACCAAATATAAGGACCTTTGGCATGAACTCAATGTCTCAAGGGGCACTTGGGATATGCCTAATGTCCTGTGAGGCTCCAGTTCCAGCGTACATGCCTGAAACTTGGCAAGGCTGGGTGATTTTTTTTTCTTAGCTGACAATATTGGGATTTTGCTCAATTTCTGCAGGTCTGCAGAACACAGCTGAGAACAAGGTTGGGTATTAAATAGCAAGCACGCTGCAGAACTTGGATGTCTCAGCTGCCAACTTGGACTGGCTGTGAATCCACAGGGTGTGGAAATTAGATACACATAGGAGGTTCCTGCAGTGTGTCCACTGAGTTTATTCAACAGCTGTTTTCTAGAACATACCCCTTTATCACATTTTAGATGCTTTTTTTTTTTCTTCTGTGACTTCTGACTCCCCATGTGCAGAGGGGACAGAAGAGAGAAGGTTGGTGTGCAGAGTCCTCTTCACTCTTCCTAACTCTGATGCTCACGGCATTAGTGTCTTCTCATGATCCCCCATTCTTTGTGAATGAAGTCAGAGTCCCTCCTATCCTCCCAGGATGTCTTCTTCTCATTCTGGAAAATTAGCTAGTTACCCAGATGCAGGGCCATGTGGCCTAAGCACTACACACTAAACGGGAGGATGTGTGAGTGACCTGTAGCAGGTGTTTGGAGCAGGCAAGGGAGACAACTTCTCAGTCAGGTGAGGCCTGGAAAGTCAGCCCTTTAGAACATCAGGTTTCTTGTCCATAAAATAGGGTGCTGTCACCAAGGATGGTTCAACAACAGAAAATCAATTAATGTAATACATCACATTAACTGACAAAAAATAAAAAACAAACAAACATATAATCATATCAATAGATGCCATGAAGGCATTTGACAAAGTTCAACATCTATTTATGTCTCAGGCCCTCGAAATCCTTGGAATAGAAGGAACATAACTCAGCATGATAAAAGCCATGTATGATAAACCCACAGCCAATATTATCCTCAATGGAGAAAAGCTGAAAGCCTTTCCTTTGAGATCAGGAACAAGACAAGGGTGTCCACTATCACCACTGCTCTTCAAGATAACATTGGAAGTTCTAACCAGAGCAATAAGAATGGAAAAAGATATACAAGGAATCCAAATAGGGAAAGAAGAAGTAAAACTGTCTTTATTTGCAGATGAAATGCTAAATTAGATGGAAAACCCTAAAAACTTCTTAGAGAGACTAGTCAAAATGACCAACCAGTTTAGTAAGGTAGCAGGATATAAAACCAACAAACAAAAGTCAGAGGCCTTCCTATACACAAACAACCAATCAGAAGAAGTGGAAAAAAAAATCTCCTTTTCAATTAAAACAAAAAGAATCAAATACTGAGAATCAACCTAACAGAAGAGGTAAGAGACTTATACAAAGAAAAATACAAAACACTGTTAAAAGAAATACAAGAAAACACCAATGGATTGGGAGAATCAACATTATCAAAATGGCCATTCTACCAAAAAGCAATATACAGATTTACTGCCATCCCAATAAAAGTCTCAATGACATTCTTCAAAGAAATAGAACAGATATTGATGAGATTCATATGGAACAACAAAAGGCCTCGAATAGCCAAAACTCTCATGACTAGGAAGAAAGAGAATGGAGGCATTACAATCCCAAACTTCAAGCTGTACTACAAAGCCATGATAATCAAAACTAGAACAAGAACAGACACACAGACCAGTGGATTCAAATAGAAAACCCAGATATAAACCCAAAGGTTTATGGACAGCTAATCTTTGACAAAGGAGAAAATAAAATACAATGGAAGAAAGAAAGTTTGTTCAACAAATGGTGCTGGGAAAACTGGAAAGCTACATGAAGCAAAAATGAAACTAGATCACTACCTTGTACCATGCACAAAAACCAAGTTGAAGATGATTAAAGACCTAGACATAAGAACAGAAAACATAACATACCCAGAAGCAAAGATGGGTGGAACACTACACAACACACACCTCAGTAACATCTTTGAAGATACAGAACCCAATGCAACAATAGTGAAGGAAAGGATAAACAGATGGGACTACATAAGGTTAAAGAGCTTCTGTATAGCAAAAGAGGCATCACAAAAAACAGACATCCCACTGATTGGGAAAATCTTTTCTCACACAAAGCTAGCAATAGAGGATCGGTCACACAGGTGTACAAGAACTGATGAAACTCAACAAAAATAAACAATCCCATCAAAAAATGGACAGGAAAGGTAAAAAGACACTTCTCCAAAGAGGAAATGAAGATGGACAACAAGCATATGAAAAAATGTTCAACATCAGTCGTCATAAGGGGGATGCCCATTAAAACCACAATAAGGTACCACCTCATACCAGTGAGAATGGTGCATCTTAAAACAACTAGTGGTCCCTCCCAGGTGGTGCAGAGGGTTAAAGCACAACACTAAGAAGCTAAGCCACTTCAGCATGAGTTTGAACCCCACCTAGGAGGTGACCCACCTGGTGCAGCAGACCTCTCCTCTCTGGCCTGCTGGTCCCCTCAGCAGTGTACTTTGCTGATCTGACTGTTCTGCTCCCCACTGTCTCTAGTGAATCCTCTCACTGCCCCTGCACCTTTGGCCTGTGCCCCAGTTTTGTATGAATAAATACACAAATCTTAAAAAAAAAAAAAATCTTACAACAACAAATATTGGTGATAATGTGGAGAAAAAGGAACTCTCCTGCACTGCTGGTGAGAATGCAAACTAGTACAACCACTGTGGAAAACTGGAGTTTTCTCAAACTGCTGAAAACAGAGCTTCTATAGACACAATACACCTACTCATAGGTATCTACCCAAAAGACACACACACACACACACACACACAAAACTGATTCAAAAAGACACCTGCACACCATGTTTATTACTGCATTATTTAGA
>NW_004567114.1:3859739-3865213 GCF_000260355.1 Condylura cristata
TTTTTTAAAAGTGAGAGTCATGCAGGGTTGAGGGCACTTCTTCCCATCGCCCTTTTGCAAATCTGGGCAAGGTGTTGTGTCTCATCTATGCAGATAGCCATTCCCTGGACTGACATTCAATAAATACCTACCACATGCCCAGAATTTGCCAGAAGATGAAAATGTTGGACTCTGCTCAGAAGTTCATCACTTTGGGGCCTCCCTGGTGGTCAAAGGGGTTAGTCTCAGCACTATCACTACTATGGCCAGGGGGCTGACCCATGAAGGGCACAGTAGACTTCTCCTATCTCACCTAATGCTCTCTTCAAAAGTGCATGTCAGTCAACCCAACTGTCCTGCTCCCCACTCTGTCTCTGGTGAGTACTCTCACCCCCACACCTCTGACCTGTACCCTAGTTCTTCTATTCATAAAATAAAGAAATAAAGAAAAGACGTTCATGACACTCTCCAAGGTGACCTGTGAGGAGAGACCGGACTGTGGCATCTGGGGAAGCACATGGCAACTAGTGTCTGGCTGCATATATGAAAGGAAGAGGGAACTTAGCAGGTTAGGCACCTCTCTCACAGGTAGATGGTACTAAGTATACCTTTTCCTGGGGGACCAGGAAAGAAGCTAGTTCCGGCTAGTAGAAATTTTAAAGGCTACAGGGGATGTTATAAAGCAAGTTAGCATGAAACACATAATGGGAAGCTCAGAGATGTAGGGGCCATAGCTGGGGCTCCCCTTTAGAACAGAGCCAGGTCAAAGAGAGGGACGCTTGGTCAGTACAATGTTTTGGGTGAGAGTCCAGAGTTACTGGACGGTTGTTTTCTGAACAGTCATCAGGCCTGAGGTGCCTGACGAAGCAGGGAAGTCTCTTGAGACCCCGACAGGGCAGGGGACACTGTCCACATTTGACAGACGAGGAACCATGAGGCAGAGGACCAGAGACGATGTCCCCACAGGCACGTGTGTGATGGACAGAGGTTCGAGGAGACTCGATGCCTGGAGCCCAGAACTCCTGCTCAGAACATGCTGAAGGCACAGGGCTCTTCTTTCCAGTATCACGGGGACCTTCCTCCTGGTACCCGGGAGGACGGTGGGGCTCCCGCTGATGTGACCAACAAAGTTTATCGTGACTCCATCTGTCCCATTCAGATAATAAGGCGTGCAAAGTAAAACCTAATTAAAATTGGAAGCATGGTTACATTATTAAAATATTTTGACTGGCCTTCAGCTGTTCTCTCAGCTTCTGATCTTATCTAATAGGCATTTTAATTGCAGTGGGCACAGATTTAAAGTCACAGTACCTGCCCTGATGTCTCCGCCAGTGCATCAAAGACAACACCCCACTGTGGGACTCGGGACTAGGTGCCAGGGCACCACCAAAAGATGCCCTGACTGGGTTTTCTAGACTCCAGGGCCACGGAAGCCACTCCGGACCCGCAGCTGGTGAGAACACCATCAGATGAGGGACTTACTTTCAGAGTTCACTGTTATGGTGATTGTTGTGCCTGCTTGTCCATTCCCAGTAGATTTAAAGACCCTAAATTTCTTTTTTTTTTTTTTGAAGATTTATTTATTTATGCATACAGAACTGGGGTACAGGCCAGAGGTGCAGGGGTGGTGAGAGACTTCACCAGAGACAGAGCGGGGTGCAGAACAGGCTGATTGATGAAGCACACTGCTGAAGGGAGCAGAGGGTGGGTCAGGAGAGGTCTGCCGCGCCATGTGGTCACCTCCCGGGCAGGCGGGGATCAAATTCATGCGGAAGTGGCTTTAACTTCCCAATGCAGTGCTTTAACCCGCTGCGCCACTGGGGAGGGTCCAAGACCCCAAATTTCATCTTCTCTGCACAATGACCCGTCACACAATAGGTGCCTGATGGTGTTTGCAGAGTCATGGAAATGAGAATCAAATGTATTACTAGCCACCATTTTAGATGAGCAGCAAATGCACCAGCGTTTAATGACTTGCGTAAGGCCACTGTGGTTGACCAGTAGAACCAGGTCTCCAATGCGGGCCCAGGGCTCTCTCCTTCCTAATGTTATCTCCCCAAGTGTGCAGCCCCAGGGGCAGGCCCTGAGATGGGCCATGCTGTCAGATAGCCTGATGATCCAGGCTGAAAACTGTCTGTTTTTAAAACTTCATTTGCTTCAGGAGAAAACTTCAGGTTCTGTGGGCATGTCATCTTTCTACAGGAATTTGCTTCTCCCTTCACAGAGAAATGGCAGGCTGCAGACTCCAGCACTGCCAGGCAGCGCAGTTCACTGGATTTTCATAGCAATGCTTTATTCTCATTGTCTGTGCTTGATCTTCCTCTCTACTTGTTGACATGGAGTCTGCTGCCTCTTTAAAAACATCATATAGAACGTGTACAAAAATATTCATCCAAGTAAAATACATGATTCCATTCCAGAGGAGCAATAATGAGACAGTAACATAAATGATTGAGCAGAAGTCATGCACATTGTCTTGATCAGCAATGGAACTTGGGAAATCAGTTTTGCATCAAGACACCTCTTGAACAAAGCAGAGATCACTTGATATGAAGAGAAGGAGAGGGTCTCCCTGGTGTCCGAGGGGCTAAATCTCAGCACTGTCACCCACCGCTGTGACCTGAGTTTGATCCCCGGCCAGGGAGTCACCCACAGGGCGCAGCAGACCTCTCTTGTCTCCCCTGCTGCTCCCCTCAGCAGTGGATTTCAGTAAATCTGCATGTTCTTCTCCCTGTTCACTGTTCACACTGTTTCTAGTGGGTCCTCTCACTCCTGCATCTCTGGCCTATACCCCAGTTCTTTACACAAACATAAATAAATAAATATTTTTAAAAACTTGAAGAAATGGGGAGAGTGTGAGGAGAGGAAATGAAACCTACTTAGCCCGTGGAAATTAGCCCATGATATCTGTAGTCCTGCCTGGACTTCTGACCGGTGTCCATATCCATGAAGACTCTGGAAATGCCCCCCAGCAGGGTGACTCTTCCTCCTTTTGGAATCCCAAAAGCCCTGTATTTATGCCACTCTTAGGTCTCCTGACTTCTCTGGCCTTTTGTTTGTCTGTAGGCCCCCAGAAAGCCCCTGATGTTGCTATTTTGAAGATATCTGTTGTGTTCTTCATTTCTCACGGGCATTGCACGGATCGATCCCACCTCTTCACCTGCAGAGATTGTTCTCCATGAGCCTTTAGGAAGTGGGTCAACTGGTCGCTCAATACTCATCAGAGGACTTGCTCTGGACTCAAGCCTTTCTCTGTGGGGAAGCAAATAGAAATCACAAAATCCAATTGGTGAGGGACCTTGAGCAGTTTCCCGGAATCCTTACATGTGTAAATGACGAAGCCAGTCTGGTGTTCTTGAGTCCTGTTCTGAGGTCGCCACCAAGGCCCTCACAGCTTCCTGCTCCCCAGTGCCACTCACCCGCTGGCACTGACTCCAGGAGTGGTCATCTCTGCGTTGCTGAGTCTGCAGTGTGGAAGACCACCGCTCCAGTGGGCCCAGCCTCCAGGAAAAGCACTGACTGTCCAAAGACTGGGGACACAAACAGTTGCGCTCACTGAACAGTGTTAATGAGAGTTTCAGTGGGTACGGAGGGGTGGAGGAAATAGCACATGTGTGCCGAGATGCTGACGGGCTGGGCACAGGGTTGTATGTGTCCCTGTAGGAACGATTAAGGCACGATGAGGTTTTGCTTTCACTCTGAAACTTGTTGACGTTTCACGGATGAAGGGCGTGTTCCTGCCAAGTTTGATGTGGAATGCCTGTTCCGTCAGCCATGATCAGGCAGTGGTGGATCACACTGGGCAAGCCCGGAGGTCTGGAGAAATCACGTAGATTTGGAACAGATGCAGAGGGGCAGGGAGGGTGGGGACAGGAAAGGGCGCAAGGAGGCTCGTTCTAGGGAGCTCGAACTTTTACCACTTTCTCATGGAGCCTCATTAGAATATTCAGGAAGCATTTCTCCAGAATAGAGTATCAATTGAACAATTTGCTCTGAATAATTAAATTTGCAGATTTAAGCCCATAGCAATAGAGTTTATTTATAATTGAAGCCACAGTTTGCATGCACTTTAAATGCAAAGAGAGGCTTTAACCGTCAAGTTATTATATTACTCAAGAGTTTAATTAATAACACACTAATTGTAGGAGCCGACATCAAGAGTCACACCATATTGTTCCTGCTACGATTGGAAACTATTTGAAGTGATTTAGTAATTAAAAAAGCGAACTTCAAAATACAGCCTTATATTCCCATAGATATGGAGAGTCTTTTGTCTATGCATTCTGGAACTTTCTAAGGTACAGAGGTTTCCTGAGGTCTTAGGATGAAGAGACCCCACATAAAACCACCAAAATAACTAGATGTACACATATGAAAACATAACAAAGGCAACATTTTTGCATATTGTTCCTCAGAAAGATGCAGATCAAAATATTAAATAAAATGGAAACATAAGAAAAAAAAAGAATGTAAGCTCAGAAAGAACTCAGACCTGCTCTGTTTTACCTTCAACTCCATTTTTCCCAGTGTGAAAAGTGGCATGGACAAAGTCAAACAATTTCTTTGAGGATGGTCCGAGAAAACAATTAGACCTCTAGGTCTTGGATTTTCCTTCCACTTAAAACAATTCTCCGTGCTTCTACACCTCCAAGAGGAATGTCCTTTCCCTTCTCCCTCACAAAACACAGACCCAACATACAGAAGAGTTGAAATCATCCAGTAGCATCTGTCTTTATCCCCTGAAGGGTAACATCTTGAGGACAGAGCTCAGACTTCTCATCTTGGATGTCATGAACTTGATATTCCCAACACAGTACTTGCTACTCTACAGTCAACCGTGGACAACTTCCCACCCAAGCGGACACTCCCATTCACAAGCACGGATACTTCATCCTTAAAATTGAAATCTGCACAATCTTTGTGCAAATGTGTTATCTCCTACAAAGTTAAACCTCACAGCCACTGACTTGAGCTGTGAACCTTACCAGCTAGGGCCAATTCACAAACACTCTTTATTTATTGCTATGTATCAACTTCTGTAGTGGAGGCTAATATAGAAAATTGGAGTTTGCTCACCAAAGTGGAAAAAAAAATGAATACATATATTTATAAATATATTTGAAACACATTTTTATATATCCACTTGGAAAGTAGAACTTATTTTTTATTTTTATTTTTATAAAGATGTATTTATTTATGCATATAGAACTGGAGTACAGACCAGAGGAGCAGGGGGGTGAGAGGATTCACCGGAGTCAGAGTGGGGACAGGAACAGGCAGATCTACGAAGTAGATCTGAGGGGAGCAGCGGGGGACAGGAGAGGTCTGACACACCATATGGGTCATCTCTGGGGCAGGGTTTGAAATTGCACTGAAGCAGACACAGCCAAATTTGTGGTAATGCACTTTAACTCACTACAACACACACACACATTTTTACACACATATTTTACAGGGAGGGGTGTGTGTGTGTGTATATATATATGTATATGTAT
>NW_004567114.1:3865313-3885150 GCF_000260355.1 Condylura cristata
ATAGTACATTATTCTTCATTTTGTACATTTTTTTCATCTCGGAAACTAAAATTTCTTAAAAAGTGCTCTTGCTTTCTCAGTCAGCTGACTAGCTGGCCATCTCTGCTGCTGTGTCCTGAAAGCTGCCATAGACAATATGTAAATGAATAAGAACTAATTGTTATTTCTTTGTGTTCTAATAAAACATTGTTTTCATATGTCATGAAACATTATTCTTTTAAAAAAGGTTTTTCAGTCATAAAAGACACTCAGCTCTTGGGCCACATACCCAAATGGCGGCCATATTTTCTGCCCTGTGGCATAGCTGAGATGTCATCCTCCCCTGGTCTTTGGGGGGTGGGTCTCCAGCAGAAAAAAGGTAGCCAACGGATCAGAGCGAGAGTCTCCGGTGAGGTACCCCATGGAGGGCTTGTTTGGGAATGATTGAATATGAGACTCTAAAGGTAGGGTGAGTTGGACTAAAAGGATTTGTGAGCTTTGCTAAATGGCAAAGAGTGTTTCCAATTGATGTGGGGAGTGATGGGTACAGAATGTTCCACAGGGGAAAGTTATGGTTGGGTTTGGTTCTAGAAAGATCCCACTGGTTATGGCTGTTCCGTCCATGGGGGAAACATTGGGAAGATTGGTGCCAGCAGCAGTATCACTAATTGAGGTGTTGTCACAATGGTCCAGGGAAGGAACTTGCCAGAATGAGTTCTTAAATGGACCTGAATGTGTTGAACATTGTCATGAAGAAGTTCTAAGCAGGTTTACAGGAATGACCCAAACACAAGTGCTAACAACACAGTCAACCACTTAAGGCTTTAGGACACTTCCTGATTTTCTCCTACAGGACATAAAATCTGGACATCTCCTAGAAGATGGATGGTGGAGACATCCCCTATTAAGTCACCAGAACTTCCAGCCACAGAGAGGTTAGGGGCTTAGTCAAAGGTCACACAGCAACTCTGTGATCTGCTGTGAATGCATTCTCAGGCTGGCATTTCTTGTACACTCGGCACCTCCTAATGCTTCCATGCAAATGGAATGTCAGACCATGACACAAAGCAAGAACTTTGCTGGTTGCTTTTCACTTAAAAGATCCCCTACAGTTTGGTTCATTGGACACCTCCAGGAAAAACACCCAGGAGCCTGGATCTTACACACAAGATCATGAATGATGTAAGTTCATCACAGCACAGTGGACTGGCTGATTTCACCCATAAGAAGGAAGGCAGCAGGGACCACTCACCCCGCCATGAGAGTCACATGGTGCTTAATTTCAGGGTGGGAAGTTAGAGATTGAGGAGATTGGGAATGGGGCTTAACTTCAGGGTGGGGGGTTGGGTATTGAGGAGATAGAGGGTTGGTGATGCCAGGCTTCCTGAGTTAGGTGGAGATCATTTGATAACATCAGTTTGTGAAAACTAAGCTTCACTCTCACACATATGCTCCTCAGTGGGAATGCTCTCACCTCAACACAAAGTCAAAGAAAGCCATCTCCAACTCCAACTCCATTTCCAACATCCATCCCCATCACCAACTCCATCTCCAAAAGCTCTATATTCTTCTCCATCTTCAGTCTGTTAAATCTATTTCTACCTCATTATCAGTGTCTACACCTACAACTGATACACCTACAATATGACACCTACATTCATACAGAGATATAAACTATTTTATCTCTACATATGTGAATGTATAACCTATATCTATATCTATCTATCTATCTATGTATCTATGTATGTATATATGTATGTATGTATCTATCTTTCTATCTATCTTAACTCACAGAGAAAACAATATATTGTCCAACTTTTTAATATTTTTATTAAAATCCCATAACCCCTTATTAATTTGCAAAATTAAGATTAGTTTCAACAAAGATTTAAAAGTGTTTGTATGTGTGCATGGATTTTTTTTTTTTTTTGGTCATGTTTAGCCCTCAGCCCCCATGAAGGTCTCCATCAACTCCCTCTTTCCTGCATGTTCTTTTCCCTGGTGTTTTGGTTGAGGTAGGGGTACCCCATATTTAGAGTCCTGAGTGACCAGATGCCCTGCCTGGGCATGGGGTCCAATCATCCAGGGCTCTTGCCATTTGCCCGCCAGACCCGAGCAGAGAACCTCCGTATCTGTCAGCGGGGTCTGGGACCTGGATGCTGTCATGAACAGATCTCAGACTGAACACTGTCAAATACTACAACGTTTCTGATTCCTAAAAGCTTCATTGTGTGGGAAACAGGGTTAACAAGAAGTCTCTTTCTGATCTCCCAGAGTTACTGTCAGCTTCATTTCCAAAGACATGCTTGGTTGTAAGGACTGGCCCCCATCTCTCACTATTGGGTTTTCCCCTTTACTTGCTGTCAGCCCTACAAGACCTCGAGTTCCTCAAGGTGCAGACTGAATCCCTTCCTCACTGTAACCCTGGGGCCTGAGGCGCCCAGCCTGGAACCCACCGACAAATGACGGGTATCTGAATGAGCACGTCACTTTATCATACACCCCCTGGTGCTATCAGCAGAAATAACACTGGTAACACCACCACCATCCTTCAGCTCTTCTACATTTTCAACATATTTTACTCAATTTTACACTACATGGCCTGGATGTCAAGATGCATGTGAAGGCCCTTGGACAATAATAAATGGCGACACCATACTAACTGTGGAAAACCGATGATAAAACAGGAAAACAATATCTTATTACTGGCTTGAGTGAAATAGAATCAGGGGCACATTTTTGAGATTAGGTATTAGATTAGAAAATTGACAACATGATAAACTTGCACAAGTATGAGATTCAGCAGTACTGCAGACCAGCCAAGGCATGGCGACGCTCCTGTGAGCCTGGGGTCGGCTTAGCTGTGGTCCTGGAGTGGCGTGGAAACTTCCCGCCGCGGGACGTGACCTGCTGCTTTGAATTAGATAGTGTGCTTTATTACTTGTGGTCAACGCGACCTGATGGTGTCCACTTCAAAATATGCAAATCTCAAGGGATGTCCTTTTCTGTAGTTTACAACTTTCTAAGTCACAGATGTGACATTGGCACATTCTGAATGATTTACAAATTCCTGTAATCTTATTTCCTAGGCTGTGGCCTGAGAAAGCCAGGCAGAGCAAACACAGACAGAAATATCAGCCAAGAGTCCAACCTCATCTCTGCTGTTGTCATTTATGAGAATATGGGAAGGGATGTGTTTGATGAGTGATTCCACTCAGGCTGGGTGCAAGTGGAAGCTGATATCACCTGCTGCTGTGGGTCAGGGCAGCTTGTTTGCCGTGCCAAGTTTTGGTTATGCATTCAGGGTTTAAAATATTCAGCCTTAGAGTGCAATGCACACAGTTTTGAAATCCATTTTCCACCGTGGATCTCTGAATGGGATGCAAACCTGACAAAGGTCTTATGGGTGAAATCTGAATTTTTCCCATTTGACGTGAACCCAATAGGATTGATAATAGGGACGACAAAGAGAGTCAACTTATTTCCAGCCTCAAACGGGAAGTCAGCACTGTGAGACACTCCAGCACGTGGCCTGGGCCTAAGGTTGTAGCCACAGAGCTGTTGGAGGGGAGGAGGCACAAAGCCCAGACGAGTGTCCCCAGACTCAACTTGAGCCCCCAAAACATTCCATGGGCCCCCAAAACAGGAGGAGCTGTGACTCCTGTTCCTGACTCAAGGATAAATGAAAGGCTTCAACTTTCTCATCCAACCCTCTCCAGACCGTTTTTCAGGAGGCTTAGGGAGCTCAGGGCCTTTGCCCAGGTCTCCCCGGCATGAGATGGGCTCTGAACAGGTGTGGCTCTTCAATCAGGCCTCTTCCAGCCACAGAACTTCCAGCCCGAGAACTTGGTGGCTGCCAGCTTGAAGACCCTCAACTGGCCCATCCAAGTGGGGCCTGGGGAGGGCAAGGGTGGGTGCTAAGAAGAATTAGAGCATTATTAGATGCATTTGTGGGCCCATTGTCCCAAGTCACAGAGACACAGACTCTTACGGAGACACCGACTTTACTCTGGGAAGTGGATGGTGTGAGAGTGATTTGCCTATAGTCACAGCCTCATTCCACACAGATGTAGCCCCAGAGACTGGGGTGCTTAACAGAGGTGGGCGTGGCACCCACATAGGGGACCCCTGGGTCATACCTCTGCTGTACCCCTTCTTGGACTGCTATCTCTTTCTCCACCCCAAGCCTGTACACAGAGCTAGTCTCTTGCTGGCCACTGGGGTTAATCGAGTATCCCCAAACACACACACTCACCTTCCAGGTAGCCCAGACCTGCTCTCATCCAAGCTGGTCAGGGACCCCTCAGGACCCGTCCCGGGTAGGGTCAGCCTGAGGCTGCCTGCCCTCCCGCCGGCCATTTCAGGACCGTGGGGTGGGGGCGGGACTGCGCTGGCTGAGGTCATCGTGCAGAAGCCAGGGTTGCCTGGGCTCAGATGCAAGTCTTGCCACCCTCCTGGGACCAGGATGCGGGGGGTGCTTGCCCATCTTGGATTCCACTTACAGCTGCTGTAGAAATTGCAGTTTAGTTTAACAGCCTCGTAGGGGAAGATCAAGGGCAGGGTCTGAGGCACTCAGAATCAGCCTCACTCACGGAGTCGATGCCAGCCAGGTGAAGGCCGGAGCTCAGCTCAGGCGAAGGCCGGGCTTTGCCTTCCTTAGCCTGGGGCGTCCAACTCTGAAGAAACGAGGCAACCTTTGGGCAAAACTGCAAGGCTGAGGCAGGGTCGCAGGGTACAGCTTTCAGGTGGACACCAGGCCTGGCTGCTGCCCTTCTCCACATGGCACTCAGGTCCTGCTGCCTCTTCCCCTCCCCAGCCATTGGGGTTCACACGGGAGGATGTTGCTCTGACAAGAGCTGCAGGTGCAGGTCATGCTGTGATGACCACGGGCCCAAGTGTTCTGCATGTAGCCCTGGGTCCAACAGCGGTCACAGCCAGTGCACAGGTGGTAGCCTTGGACCTCACGGTGCCTGGTTCTGTGTGTATGTGTGTGTGTGTGCGCGTGCACGCGCATGTGCGTGCACTCTGATCCCGGGAATCCAGCGTTAACCTTGCAAATAAGACCTTGGAGATCTGAAAGGACACTTGTTTTCAGAGTCACTGTCCTGTGGGCCACCGGGCTTGGGAAAGGGGCCAGCCACAACTGAAGGGTGGCCCCTCCTGGGGTACTAGCACCTGTTCAGAAATAAAGAGGGGCTCTGAAGGTGGGGAGAAGATATTGCACATCCCATACGGACAAGAGGTTCGTTTCCAAATCCATAAAGAAATTATACAACTTAATGGCAAAGCAACATCTACCCATCCAAACGGGCAAAGACCCAAATAGGTACTTGAGCACCCCACAGCTCTCTGTTCTACTCCTTCCTCTCATGTCGCCTTGCCATCCCACCCCTGAGTGGCTGCCCCTCAGCTGACTTAAGGACCAGTGCATTCATGGCAAAGGGGACAGTAGATGGTGAAGGGAACCTGCTGTGCCTTCTGTGGAGGTCGAAGAGCTGGGGAGGACAGGGCAGGAGGTGTCCACAGAAGGCATGCAGGGAGAGCTTGGCTTTCAGCTGTAGATCTTGGACATGAAGCCAACAGGCTTGGCTTAAAACCACTGGACGCCGCTTTGGATCCCTGACTATTAGTTCTGCCTGGCAATCAATGACACATTATGTGTATAAACATGCTCCTTGTCACCTCACTGGCTCACTGTGCACTACCTGCAAAGTGCTCTAGAGCAGCCAGGGGCCAGGGCAGGGTGGAGGTGGTGGGCGGCTTGACTTGGAATGAAAATACTGGGGAAATTCCCACCACCCTCTAGCTCATGTGTGAGTCGGGCATGACACTTCATCCCTTGAACCCTCACCAATCCCTTGGACACTCACCTACTGAAAAAAAATATCACCTACCTGGATCTCCCCATCAGGAGCTTCTGGTCTGCTGACAGAAACCTGGATGCTTAGCTGAGCTCAGAATACCTACTCATGCAAGGACCATGAGCCATGGATGACTCAGTGAAGACAAAGCCTCTCACCCTACAGAACAGCGTGTCTGGAAGAAGAGCTTATTTACGTGGCAATACTGCACCTTAGGATTGACCCCACAGCTCATGTTGAGTTCCAAGCTCTTCCCCCAGCGTCTACGAAGACTCCAGAGCGTGGCACTTGCCACATATGTCCCCTCTGGCTCTGTTGGGACACTCCTCTTCTATTGCCTAGGCTTCGTGTCAGCCCCAAACAAGGGGCTAACGTGCTCCCCTGGGGCTCCCTGAACCAATTTCTTTGCATCAGGGCCTTGAATATACATTATAAGGATTCTTGGGATTTTTCATTTCTCACAGAGAGGGTGGTTTGCATGAGCAAGGATTCCACTGGGTTGTCTCTGGTTTTCTCTCTGTGACATGGGAACAAAAGATAAAAGCCAAAGATAAATTCTGTTTCCAGCGTTGCCTGTTTCAATCATTCCATGCTGAACACTTTCCCTCCTTCACAGCCCCAACTGACATGCCGCATTCTCACCCTTCAAGCTTGGCTCAGCCAACGACCCGTATGGGAACCTGTCCAAACCACAAGGGCTGGGTTTAATGACGTTACAATGGCCCTGCCCATGTCATCCTGCATTTTGCCTTGATTAGGACTTTAAAGAATCAAGCAGCAGTCTCCATCCATCCATCCATCCATCTAACACCTATCTATCCATCCATCCATCCATCTATCTGCTATCTATCTATCCATCTACCCATCCATCCATCCATCTATCTGCTATCTATCCATCTATCTATCTATCTATCTATCTATCTATCTATCTATCTATCTATCTATCTATCCATCTATCTATCTTCTACCTATCTATCATAGATACCATATAGTCACAATATACACACATGTGATCATACATAATTTAAAATTCATGTAGGACTTGGAAGATTTTAAAAGAGAAGAAGAAACCTCTGGTCCACCCCTCTCCACACCCAACACCAGCCTCTCAGAACCAAACCCTTTCTAATGGCTACCTTTTTGTCTAATATTTACTTCTCTATGCTTATAATGTCTGCAGCGGACACAACCTGGTGTTTGATGTTTGCTTGGGGCATTGCCTGTCACCCTCGGCCTCACCCTGGGGCTGGGGTGCTGCGCTCTGCCCTATACCTCACAAGTACACACTCCATGCACCACTGTCCCTCCGTGCGGTTGCACTTTGCTTCGAATCAGTGTTTGATATCATATAGCAACCGCATGGATGGCATCGAGCTGGGTCACCAGGTGTGGGGTGCTTACCTTTTGCTTCATGCAGCTTCACTGTCTGCAGTTCTCTGTAACCAGAAGAAGGAGAGGCTGGGGAGGCTGCCATTGCTGTTTGGTAGGTGAGGTCCAGGGGTTCATCTCTGCCACACCTGGTAAAGCATCTGCTTCCCTGTATTCCCTCACCCTTTCTTCCCAAGTCTCCCCTCTATGTTCTCCTAATGCAGCAGAGAACAGGCCTGTCTAGCCATCCTGTTTTGCTCTAAAGAACATACTTGCTGGGGCTTTCATCATCTAGTTTTGGTCTGGAGCAAGCTGATATAAACCACAGATGTCACCTTCCCTTCCTTCTACCCTTGGGGGCTCCCTTCACACCTGTCTTGCGTTGGGTCCCTCTTCCCTGTACCCCAGGTCTTCCTTGCTGTTGGTTGTGTTATCCTTGTTTGGGGCTGACACTCTCCAGTCATCCTTGGAGAAAGGGGACTCTTGGGATAGTTTCCAGAAGTCTACATCCAGCCTTACCTCCTGATTCATAGTTTGGCACACTGTGGATTCTAGATCAGACTAACTTTCCTCTGCTTTCTGAAGATACTGGTTTAGCATCTGCTCCTGAGGTGACTGCTGAGAAGCCCATGCGCCTGGCACCTTTGTGGTATGAACACTGCTAAATTGTTCTTGCTTTTAGGAGCTGCCAAGGATGTTGTTGTAAAAGCCCTGGTTCTAGAACGGGCTTTCTGGATTCTTCTTTCTTTAAAAGATTTATTTATGTGTACAAGAACTGGGGTACCGGCCAGGAATGCAGGGGGTGAGAGGGTACACCAGAGGCAGAGTAGAGAGCAGAGCAGGCAGGCTGACTGAAATACACTGCCGAGGGGAGCAGCAGGAGAGGTCTGCTGTGCCATGTGGGTCAGCTCCATGGCCGGGATCTAACCTGGGCTACAGTGGCTGCAGATGGCCTCACAGTGCTGTGCTTTAACCCTTTGCACCATCAGAGAAGGCCCCCTTCCTGGATTCTTTGAAATCCATGTGCTGGATGCTCAGAGAGCCCCTTTAAGAAACTTTTTTTTTTTTTGAATGATTCTTCATTCATGGATAGCATGAGTGACTGTTGATTTATGTATTGTTTTCAATACTGGTAAAAATATCCTAAATATTTTCAAAAGGTTTTGTGTGCAGTGTAAAACAAAATGAATATATGTAAGGTTAATCTGAATTATTAACATTTTCTATCCCTTTCTGAAGTGTAGACCATCAACAATGAAATAACACCATGCTTTATAAACAAACCTATTTTTTAAATATTTGTTTATGACTTATTATTATTATTTCTTTTAAGGCATGATTGCACGCCATGAAATGTACAAATCTCGAGTGCATCATTCGGTGAGTTTCCTCAGTGTGAACACGCATGTAACCAAAAACATCCCAGACACATCAGACAGAACATCCCAGCATATCAGAAAGTTCCCTCATGCCCCTTCGAGATTACTCCCCACCCCCATCCCTTGGAAACTACTGTTCTGGGTCTTACAACTATGAGTTAATTCTATAAATGTGTCACCAAAGGTATAACACGACATATTCTTCTTTACTGCCTGGATGTGTTTCTGAGAACTACCTGTGTTTTTGCATCTTTCCGTAACACATTCTTTTGTGTTTCTGTGTCTCATGACATGATAGCAGCACATGACACTGCTATCCATTGTCCTCTAAGTGAACCCCTGAGCTGTCTCCAATTTAGGGTTACTGTGAATAAAGATGCTTTGAATATGCTTTACAATTATTTTTGTGAACTTCTTGTTTTTCCCATTTTTTTCTTGTATAACCACCAAAGGGCAGAGTTTCTGAGCCAGAAGTCAGACATATCTTTAGTTTTTCCAGGCACTGCCAAAATACCTTTTACTGTGGCGGGACACATTTCTATTAGTCATAGTCTATGTGAATTCTAATTATTTTCATGTCCCTGGCAACACTTGGGATTGTCAGTCTTCTTAATTTTAGTCACTTTGGTGAGAATAATGTGGTATCTTGTAATGATTTCCATTTCCCTATAAACTCATACTATGTAATACTTCTTAATGTGCTTACTGGCCATTTGTCTATATTTTTGCGACATGGTGGTTACACAGTTTTTCTTGCATTATGTCTTTATAGTATTGATTTATTGCTTGGAATTTTTTTTTACTAATTTGCATTATCTTTATAAAATATATTTGTACATACTTTTAATCATCCTAAAGCAGTGTGATGGCAAAGCCTTGGGTGGGATTTTGTAGGATAGTGAGGTCCAGTCAAAGCTTCCATTCCATGAAGAGACATTATTGGCTCTTTTCTTCCTCTAACTCTAGTTATCACTGCCTGCAAGTCTTTGGTATTGGGCAGGTCAGGGTTCAAAAGATGGTGGAATCTGGGGGTACCATGCCTAAATCTCATTGTCTTGGCCAAGATCTAGGGGGACTGAGCCAATGGATGGGGGGGCTCTTACCAGAGCTTTTACTGGGATCCAAATCCCCTTGTTTTTACTGGGATACCTTGGATCTGAAGCCTTCCTTGTGTATTTCTTTAAGAGACTTCATTCAAGGTCTCTTAGATCTAGGAGAACAGAGTAGAGGAAGCACCATAGAATCTAACTCTTCCTCATCCCATCTTTTCTCAGTCTGACCTTGTACTGGCCCTCAAAGTCACAAAGTGCTCCCATATCAGCTCCCCAAATCATACCCTCATGTCCCTCTGTTTCATCCCAGTGTATACTCTGCTGTGGCCCCCACTAATTGACCAAACAAGCTGCTGTCCTTCTATCTGTTAGCATGATACAAATGCTTGATCTAGAATAAATGTTGTCCCTACCTGGATATCCTTTTCCTAGAAGGCTGCTGTCTTTTCAGTCTCTACTGAGCAGTGTTATAGGAGAAGGCTTAGGTGGCTGCTGCCTATCATGCATCTGTGCTGGCATTATCCATGTGCAGGGTCATGGAGATGGTGTGGCCATCTGATCTCCCCAGTATCCAGTCCATGGAGAGACATGGACTTAATGTGCTTATTGGCTATTTATCTATATTTTTTTATGACTTGACTGTTACCCAATTCTTCTTGCTGTGCTGTGTTGCATTAAGTACTTGGTTAGCTGTGAGAGGCAGGAGGCAGGACAGGCCCTGCCCCCGTGGGTGTAATGGATCCCATTTCTAAGTGAGTCGAACCTGGTAAAAGTACCCCATCACCTGGACTTGGTGGCCCGCGTTCTCTGCCTCTAATAAACATGTCTTCCTCCGGCAATGTAGCTTCTCCACTGTCTTTCTCCACCTGCCCACCAAGGGCCACCTGGCCATCTTGCTTCTCCAAGGGCTTTGCTCTGATCACTGCCTGTCTACCTCCAGTCTCAGTTCGGCATGGAGTCTGGGGCTGGTGCTTATTTTTGTGTTTTTATCACAGGCTGCCACTGGATTCTCATCAGGCAAATTGGCCCCCACTCTCTTAAAAAACAAACAACCTCTCCTAGAGCTCCGAAATAATTATCTCCAAAAGGGAATGAGGCAGCTCATCCATTGTCAGCCCTAAATGACATCATGGCTGGTGTGCAGTATTTAGAAGATTAATAACATCTGCTTTTTAAATCACGGTTGGTCGCAGACCCTGGAGCTCACGTACACATCTGTGTGTTTTGTATGCACGAGACGTGCCAGCAGCCTCTCCACAGCCCAGCCACAGCTGCCCGGAAGGAGGGTCTAGAGCTGGATGGGCACATGCTGACCGCCTGGACAATCCAGACCTCTGCTTACCAAGGCCGCGCTGTGGGCTGGAGTTGTTATCCTTATTTAGCTCAAAGAAAGGCCAAAGAGCCAGGAGACAACAGAACTCCACTAACTTGCCATGGAGCAGAAGCGACAAAGCTGGGACTCAAGCCCAGAAGATGGGCTCCCGACCAGCACCCCCGGACCCTCGGCCTGCTTCAGGGGCCGGTCACAGGGTATGCTGAGCAGCAGAGTTGACAGGACACCTGTGGAGAGGAGTGGCGCTAGACCACCCTCCTCTGCCCTCGAGACTCACTGGGGCGTGGCAGTGCCCCCGGAGCGAGGCAGCCATCCTGGCCAAGACGTGGGGGCTGGTGACTGCCTTGGCGGAGACCCCCAAGCCCACATGGCACTTGGCCAGTTCAGCTCCTGGTCCTGATGACCAGGGACCAACACGATGAAATGGAGGTGAAGGGCTGTCAGCTTCTGAAGCACACTTGTCTGAGGTTTCTTGTTTTTTTCAGGTTAGAGAACTTGGCAGCCTGCCCTTAGCCTTTCAAGCAGGTTTCAACAAGCAAAAGAAGGAAAGAGGTCAAGAAGCCTGCTACTCAATGTCTGCCGGATGGAAATGGCCTCTCAGAGAGCGGGGAGGCGCCAAGAACACGGCCCGGGGGCACGCTGCCCTCGCGGGCTAAGAGGCTGGGGCTGTCTGAAAAGAGGGGTGCTCGCAGGCTCTCGAGGTGGGAGCACCGGGCTGCTGGCCACGGGCCCCCCTCTCTCTTCACAGCACCCTGGGGGAGTGGGATTAGCGGTGGGGAGAGGTGACCTTTAAAGCCGCTGCGCCCACATTCCCCTGTCTGCTGGTGCTGTTTGAAGATCTGTCTTCTCCTGCCGTCAAGACGCCCAGAGGCCAGGGACTCCAGTCCTGCCCATGTAGGGTCCTGCTCCGGCCAAGCTCGGGGGCCCTGTGGGCGGGAGCAAGGTGGTCAGAGGTGGACCGAGAGCCCAGAGGAGGCACAGTGTGTGGCTTCTGTTCCTGCCGTAGATGTGCCCAGACTCCTCCGTGCTATCACTGGAGGTGGCAGAACCGGAATCCCTGACTTGACACTTCACAGGCAGATGAGGAGGATGGATGGAGGGAAGGAGCCAGTGAATCAGAGGATGGCAAGAAGAGTCAGGGGCGGTGGGCAGACGAGCACCGACAGGCAGGAAGGGCCCTCGGAAGCGGCCGGTCGGGACGCGCTCTCTGAAGAAGCAGCACAGCCGGAGTCCTAGACAGAAGGAGCCGGGTGGGCGGGGAGGAAAGAACCTTGCAGCGGAGAGGCGCCCTGGCTGGGTGGGGAGGTGGCAGTGCACGGGCCTGGGGGACGGACCCCGGGGCGGGGGTGCAAAGGGCTTCATGCAGATGACATTGAATGCGGATTATCCCCAGCAAGAGTGGCAGCGTTTCCAACAGGAACAGCAGGTGCCTGGCCCGCCGGGCCCACCGGGCCCACCCACCACCATGTGTGCCAATAAAGCTTTATTGGCACAGGGCTACACTGCTGTCACACCCTGGGGTGACTCTGGGACCATGGCCAGAGAGGAGAGGTCGTGACCTAGATTGTATGTCCCAGAGTCAAGCTGTTAACCCTCAGGCCTTCACAGAAAGAGGTCTGTGGTGAGCCTGGCCTCGGAGGAAGGGTTCTGTCATGTCTTAAGCGAAAGATGTTAGCGCACTTGCAGCAGGTGAATTTTATGAGGATTTATCATCACCATGAAGCTTGAATGGCAAGTGAAGACATCATGGTAGGGAATGACAACACTCCACAAAGAGTTAAAAAGACACAATAAAAATCAGGTGGTTGGCTCGTAAAGACAGATCCGTAGGCCTCTGTGGCTGATCTAAGCGACGAGCGGCAAAGTGCGTCTCTTTCTGCGGCTCGGAGATGCAAAGGCACTGGCAGGGAGGTGCTTGGCACAGCTGCCAGGCCTGATGCCGGCCCCGGCTCTCGTGCCCACCTTCCTGCCCTCGAGACCCCAGAGCTCTGCGGGAGGAGCCAGGTGAGCAGCAGGGACCGAGGCTGCTGGAGAGCGGAAGGGAATCGGTGTCATTCTTTCTCCGCCCTTGGTTTCAGGCTGTGTGAATTCTCTCTGCCCTGTGTTTCATTTTGAGCTGGGCCTTCATGGGAGCTCTGCACTTCGCGTGAAATCTGGCCTGAGTTTCGCTGGGTTGAGGGTGAAACTGCCAGAAAGTGCTGAGCTGGGCCCAGTCTCTGGGCCCCATCAAAAGCACTGGCCAGGGCTTCCAGCCTGGGTCGGAGGCCGGCCAGCCCACAGCTTCCTCTGGGCCAGGACACAGCTCATCTTGTTTCAGGTTTCAGCTCAGCTGTTTTCCAGTTTCACTCTGGGGCGGTTCACACAGAACCTCTCTCTTCTCTCTGAGAACTGGTTTTGGCTGTGAGGTGCAGCCCGAAGCCAGCGTCCGGGAGGAGGGGAAGGCGAGGTGGGCGGGGCCATACCACCCAGGGTCCCACACTGGGGGCTGGGGCCAGCCTCGGGGTGGCCCTCTCCAAGCCTCAGTCCTCCCCAGCAGGTGAGGGGTGGACTGGCCACTCTAGCCTCCTGGGCGCTACCTGGGGCTGCACCACAGGGCAGAATGGAAGCCCAGCGCAGGCTGACACGTCCAGGTACTTTGAGGCCTGAGTGGACTGAGGAGCTTTGCTGCTTCCTTCTCTCCCCTTGCAGTGGAGGAAAGAAAACTTGACAATGACCCTCCATTCTGGGCTCCGGAGGAAGTGAGTGGCAGACAGGAGATCCCACTTTCCAGGTGCCCAGCGCTGGGCCCCGACCTCCAGCCGAGGTACCCAGAGATCCACCTGCCTGCTCCTGTGTCGCCTTGGACCTGAGTCTGTCTTGTAAACAGCAACCCCAGAAAGGGGCTTCATTAACACTACACACCTTAGATACATCCAGGGTGTTCTCTGCGGCAGGCTGGCAACCATCCCAAACATCTGGTCCGCGCTGGGCGGCCAGGAACCTCCCGCCCCGCACAGAAGCAGCTGGGGCCGAGCGGGAGCCTGGGCTCCCCCGGGACACAGGCTACCTAAAGCGCTGTCTGCCAGCTCCTTCACTCCCCTACACCTGCTCTCTGGAGCCGCTGCCACTCAATCCCAGGCCGGGGAGGGGCCCTAGCCGGCCAAGCAGCCCCACGGCTGGGGAGAAGATGACGTGGCCTCGGTGGGGGGACCCAAGAGACCGGGAGGAGGGTAGCAAGCCGGGGGGGCTCATCTGCAGAGTGTCACAGGGAGGGTGGTGCAGGCCAGCTGAGGGGCTCCGGGAGCCCTTCAGGCTCTGCAGCCTGCTTCCTGCCTGCATGACCTTGCGGTAGCTTTGTCATGGCGAAACATGCACTGAGTGGACAGGCCAGTGCAGGTGCAGGACTGGGCAGAGAGTCTTGCTGATTTTGGGCTTAGCGCCCCGTCCACCCCACAGACCCACAACCCTGGCCCGGGGCTGTGCCAGGCGCTGGGGCTGAGACAGAGACAAATGAGGACACACACAAAGGAGTGATTTTAATTATAAAAGAGTGAAGGGGAAAAGAGAAAGAGGGAAGGGGAAAGAGGAAAGGAAGGAGGGGACAGAAAGGAAATGAGAAACAGGGGCAGAAGCTGGCATGTGGGGAGCCGCGGGGTGACAGGGGAGCGGCGGAGAAGCCTAAGGAGAGGGGAGGATGCGCCAGACCAGAGGCAGTGGGAGGATTTGGGATGAGGGAAGTCACAGATACACCCGCAGCGCAGCTCGCCAAAGGCGCTTCCTTCAAGCGCCGCCCTGCTGGGCCCTCCCTGGCGGTGCAACCGTTAAAGGCAGCGCCAGGAAGCATCCCGCAGCCGCTTCAGTGCGAGTTCGATCCCCGCCCCCGAGGAGACCCACAGGGCACAGCAGACCCCTCCTGTCTCCCCGCTGCTCCCCGCAGCAGTGGATTTTAGTCAGTCGGCTTGTTCTGCTCCCCACTCTGTCTCTGGTGAAGCCTCTTCATCCCCATCTGTAGCCTGCACCCCAGTTCTGTATGCATAAATAAATAAATAAATAAATAAATTTTAAAACAAACAAACAAAAAAACATAACCCTGGGGATAGCAAGAGGGGCCCTGGCCCTTGGTGGTCCTCAGTTCACTTTCCTATGGCTTAAATTCCACGAACTCACGGAGAATGTGTGAGGCTCCTGGACAGCTCGTGGTCGGCCCCTTGCATCCCACTGCTAGTTACCTGCCCGACTGGGATGGGGTGAGGCCCTCGTCAGGCCCCAGCAGCAGGTGGTGGGCAGGCCTTCCAGGCGGATGAGTCCATGGCCGGGGGCAGGGCACCCCAGCGGCAGTTCTTGCACTCAGGACCTCGGGCCTGCCCATAGCGTCTTCCCCCACTGTCCACCCATGTCCTTTATCTGGGTTTCTGTCATCTGCTGATGGCGCCTCCCAACTCTGTGGGAGTCCTCACAGACGATAGATTCCCGGGGGCTCGTGTAGCCAAACCAGGCAGGTGGCGGGCACCTGGGGGTGCCACTTGTGATTTGGCATCTGAGGTCGGGGGCTGAGACCTCCACCTTTGGGACCTGAGATGATCTCCAGATGGACAGAGTTAGAATGCAGAGCACCCAGTGCCTGGGGGGGCCTCCCCACGCGAACACCTCGAATCCGCGGTGTGACAGGGGAGGCGCGGGAGGAGAGAGAGCGGGGATGGACAGAGGGTTTTTCTTTGCACCCTGGAAACAAAGGTGCCCAGCTCTCTGTGTTCAGGGAGAGCTCCTTTTTGTTTATTATGCTAATTCAACAAAGGGTTGAGTGCCTCATCTCAGAATGAGCACATCTTCCAGTCAGTTGAAATGATCGATGGGAAATTTGAAGAAGGGATCCGTTTTCAGTATCCGAGACATTTGATTTCCCCCGCGACAGAGGAATGCTGGCGAAAACCCCTCACATCGACTTCCCGAATGCCCATCGTCCTGGTTATTACTCTGTGTACTTGTTTAGTCTTAAAATACATCTACCACTACTAGCAATTCAATACAAAAGAAGGTTTTTTCTCTTTTCTACCTGAGCTAGTTATTATTAGAAAAAGAATAATAGACTTGGTGCCAGTGATTGCTCCTGAGGCTAGTTCACGCCCGACAGGCTAGTTCCTTTGACTGGGGCGTAACACCCTTGCGGGGCTCCAGGCTGACATCCCTAAAAGGAAATAACAATAACAGCAACAACAACAACAGCAATAATAATAAAATCACATTCATACGTAGCGGCAGTAGCAGTAATAATAATAGTCACCGTACAAACGTGGTTTTCACCTATTTATTCTGAGGACTAAAATTGGTGCTAGAATTCTCAAGCGCAATGAATGTGGGGCATGCTATAGATCAGACAAACACAAAGCCCAGATTGATTGCCCTAATTCAATAAACTAGCAAGTGGATGGAAAAAATGCCACGGGTATTGAAAGTCTCTGTGTTTATTTTTTATCATAGCATTTTCTGTCTATGCAGCTAGTTCTCTATCTCCCATCTTGTTCCAGAAATAATTTACTGTGTTCCATTTAATATTATTATCTTATTTTACGATTCATTTTCTAGTCAACCCTATTCAGACACATTATTTTCTAGAAATAATAATTATAGTGATTTCAATATAAAATACAGTATACATGTAAGGTTGGTTTCCTCCTAACTCGCTGTCACCCACGTGTTGGTTTAATTGCTGCCACTGACATGAATTTACACGTCGGCAAACCACACGGTGAACTCTTGCTGCCTTCACAGACTCACACTTCAAAGGACTGAGAGCAGCAAGAAAGTCTACATTAGAATAAATCAAACAAACAATAAACACAACATGAGGAGTGAATGTACTGCTTTGTGCCCAAACTCCACCATGCTCCCGGGTAGAAAATGCCCTTGTGCCTAGTGGACTTTGCGTCTTAGGTTCTGCTCAACGTGCCCCTGAGTGCAGGCTTTATGCAGCCAGAAGCTACAGGCTTGTCAAGCTGCATCTCAGCGCTGAGGAGACTCTTACGTTACTGTATAATCTGACCTCATTTCAAGATCAAAGCAAGCTTGCTGGGGGACATGTGTGCTGGAAGGAAGTTAGCGCCCATCTGCTTGGCTGCTGGGGGGAGCGGGGAGCTCACTGCTTCTCTCGGATGACCACCCTGCGTGCATTCACGAGGTGACTCAGCTGCGGGCAGCAGTGGCTGAGTCAGGAGGAGCCATGCGTGGGCTGGTCTCCCCCACCTCACTGGCCATGTGGGGCCCCGCCGAGATTTGCTCCCCAGTTAAGGTGGGGTGAGAGTGTCCTGCCTCAAGAGAGGCTGAGGTGGGGGGGCAGAGCAAGACAGCGAGCACAGAGGGCCGTGCCTCTGGTGGGCACCCGCTATGTCATCGCTGCCTCTGATGACTTGACCTTCTTTGGAGTTGAGGACTAGCTGCTTGTCAATATCTACCAACTGGGAATTTTCTCAAAAAATCATAACTGATGTCATAAATCCAGAACTGGAGTTCTCTCTCCCCTGGCACACTGCCCCCCGCCCCCCGTGCTGGATGGATGGGCCCAGTGCCCATGGCGGCTGCCCTCGCCCTCTTGTCTGACTGCGCTGGACACTGAGGCCCGCAGCCTCTGTTCTGATGCGTGAACCAGCTGCGTGCCCTTCTAGATGGCTCCTCAAATTTCCCCTGAGACCTTCCGCCGACCAGACGGCCTTTCCACGGGGCCTTCACTAGCACCATGGGCCTGCGGTGGGGAGGCCCAGCGCTGAGGCTGGCCCGCAGGCCCCGAGGGCACATCCACCCCACCCCCGATCTGCCCTGGGTAAGATCCGGTCAGCACATCTCCTGGGCTGCCACAGAGCCCTTGCTGTAGAAGCTGGCTGACTAAGTGTTACCAATTCATACTGAAATTTACACTCACCACCTCCCTCTGGTCCCATCAAACACGGCGCAACTTGCTGGCAGTTCTCAAGTACAAGGAAGGTGGTGTGGAGCGGGTGGTTTGGCTTCATATGTGGGGCCAGGAGCCCCGGAGTGCTCTTCTGGTGTGAGAAACACCTTCCCACGCAGGTACTGCGCCAGGGTCAGTGGGGCAGTGGCTGCATAGAGTTGCCTTACTGCCTACCTGCGCTGGTGAACACAAGGAAAATGATGCTAATGGTGCTCAGAACCGTAGCGATGGTGAGCGTTTTGCTGTTTACCCTAGCTGTTGCCAGGCATGGGCCTGGGAGTGAGCTGCTGACTGCTGAGGTCAACAAGCTCAAGGCGGGAGAGGGGCTGGTTGGGCTGTGGCGCCGAGAACGGCTGGACCCTGGCAGGCCCTTTACACAGGCCCTCGTCTTGGGCCCCATGTCCCCCTCACTGTCCCTGCTCCCCACTGGGGAGCCACCAAGTGCTGCCCTGTCTGCAGCTCCCATGGGTGTTCAGGACGAGCCGTGACCCGAGCTGATAGGGTCCTGCCCTTGGGGAGCTTCCATTCTGGCGAGGCGACACGTGGACCAAATGGTGTTGCTGCAGCTATGAAGGAAGACGTAGAAATCAGGCAGCTGCCTCGACATGGCCTGGACGGATGGATAGAAAATGGCGCTGACTGAGGAGACTGGGGGGGGGCGGGGTTAGAGGGGCGACGGGGACATGCGGCCGGGCTGTAATTAGTGGCCAGGGCCTGGGCTGGGGTCGCGGCATGCCTGATTTTCCTGTCTCGACTCTGGCACTTTCTAGTGATATGATTATGAACAAATTGCCCAAACTCTCTAAGCGTCCTTCCCTATGCAGTGAGCATATTACTAGTGCCTTCCCGGGTGTTACAGGGAGGCTGGCTGAGAAAGGAAGTTGGCACACACGAAGTGCCCGATAAGTGGGTGGCCTCACTGCTATTCCGCTTCCTTCTGGTGCAGTGGAGGAGACTGAGACCCCAAGAAGAGGCACAGCTCCCCCAGGGGGCCAGTGGCAGGGGCTGAGCAGTGCAGACACCAGGGCCTTCGCCTTCGTCTTAAGCCGCGAGCACAGAGTGAGAAAGGGGTTTGTGTCTTTGGGTGTTGTGTGGGAGATTCTCCAGGCTCCCCTCTGCTCCTCACCACTCACCAGGCGACATGGGGTGACGCCCAGGGTCCGCGCCCTCAGGTGCCCAGCAGAACCTCAAAGCGTAACACCTGATCGGCCAGTCTGGCCAGTGGTAGCACCCATGTCCCTGCCGAGCCTGCCTGGGCTGGCACAGCTTGTGGCTCCAGCCCTCGTGGCCTTCCCCTGGCAGAGGACACCTACCACCTACCGGCTTCTCTTCCCCAGACCACGTGGTCCCAGCTTGAGGCCACTGAGGCCTCTGTCCAGCCTTTCTACCTGCTCTCTCCTGGACTCTCCCCCTCTTTACTTGTCTCTCTAGAAGGACACAAAAGGTGTGGGCAGCTTCCCCTGATGGGCTTCCTCTGCTCTCCCCTCCGCCGCGGGCTCTGCCTGCATGCAGCGTGTTCACGGGGGCCGCACGCAGCGTGTTCACAGGGGCCACACACAGCTTCTCCCCGGGCACGTGGCCAACACCCGGGCTCCTGTCTCCTCCAGCATCACTGGGCTCCGGCCCTGTAGTGGGCCTAGGAGAAGCAGGAGAGGGTAGGTGGAGGCAAGTGTGGTTGCCCCAGAGCCACAGAGAGGGGCAGGAAGCTGTGTCCTTGAGGAAGCACCTCACAGGGGACACAGGGAGAGGGCAGCACGGGCCGGCTGGCGGGGGAATCCACCCCAGAGAGAGGCAGGTAAAGGGCAGAGAAAGGAGCAGGACCACGGTCTGATGTGGAGGTAGGAACAGACTGTGAGAAAGTAGACTTGGGAACCAGTGGTGGGGCCTGGGCAGGAGGGACCTGGCAGAGGGTCTGGGCAAGGGTCTGGGCAGGGGTCTGGGCA
>NW_004567114.1:3885692-3933695 GCF_000260355.1 Condylura cristata
GGCCGGGGTTTCATGGAGAAGCCACAGGGAGACCCTGTGGTGGGCTTGAAGGAGAAAAGGGAGAGGGTGGGCTTGTTTTACACTGAGTGTCTCCTTCCTGGGTGTGGGCAAGGATAGAGCAGGAGACATCAGGTAAGACACTTCTGCAAAACTCAGGAGAGACGGAGGTCGACATGGATCAGAGGACGTCAGGCAGGACGAAAAGGTCATGCTTGGTGGCTGAGGAGCCCGTGGCTTTTTTTTTCTTTTTCCTGTGAAATTTATTGTTTCCACATTAAAAGATTTGGGGAGGGGGAAAGTAATTTCTCTTTTTTTTTAACCACACGATGATCCTATACCACTGCCCAGAGAGGACACCATCATAAGTCATTAACATGCCATATGAGTTCTGAATAAATAAAAGCTACAAAGCCCAAGTTATATACAGATACCTTAGGCAATGATGTTTACAAACCCACGTACAATAAAGCACATGTAAACAGTAAATGCAGCAGGAGCGTAATCAAAGGGTCAAAGGGCACGCAGGACTGCCACTGCGGTCAGTCTGCCCCCCGGGACCAGCTGGCCAGCCCCAGGCCACTCCACCCTTCCTAACACACTAGTCAGGCCCTCACCAGACCAAAAAAATGGCCTGAAGATGTCATTTAATTGAAGGACCAGAAAGCTGACACGGAAGTCGCCGCTGCCTCACCCCTGAGTCTGAAGCACATGGAGGACGGAGACAGCAGAGCGGCACAGCTCTGTTCACACCCGGGACTCAGAGGCTCCTGCCATGGGGCACTCAGGCGCTTCACTGCTCTGGGAGACAAGCCTACAGAATGATAACTGCACTCAAGTAAAATCAAAGATGATAGCAGTGCAGGTGATGGCGGAGATATGAGTGACCTGAAACCAGCGCTTCATGGACACAAGGCCTCACCTGTGGTGCACGTCTGGGCTCAGCACAGGAGTCCAGGGCTTTTGGCACACCCTGCTCATCTGGAACATTCCGATCATCTAGAATAGGGGGGGCCACGTAAGGGTTCCAGAGGCTATCGGAGCTGGTCATCACCTTCCGACTCTTCTCTTCCTGACCCCAGCGGGGTGCATGGCCAGGGCTGAGGTCACTGTGGGGAAGGCTATTTCCATGTGGATGACTCCATTAGAAGGAGCAGAGAACATGTCCAACAGAGAGTCTAGCACCACTGTGGACACAGTGGTCACCCTCCTCCTTGACACATGCAAAGTGTGTGCCCTTCCCAAAGGGAGACAGCCCAAAGGCCCTTCAATCCCTATGTCTATTCTGCGCTCCCAATCCAAGCTCACTGGTTGAATCTGGTTAGCTCTGCCTGATTGAGAATACTGACCCGAGACCTCACCGTCTTACCCAAAACGATAGTGGGGCGGGAGGGGGGGGGAGGGCATGGAAATGATGCACTATTACTTAAAAAGGGAAGACTCGGAAACACCAGGGCACAAGCATTCACCACCTCTGGCAGACGTGCTGGGAATCCTCCACCCAGCGGCCAGGATTATCTTGGATTCTCCCAGCTGCTCCTCCAGGGAGGAGCTCCCTACCCAGCTCTGAAGATCGAGCAGAGCTAGATGATGGGGCCAGCCTGGGGTCAGAGATGTGGGATGAAGTGTCCGGCTTACCTTTTGATCCAGAATACCCTCAACTCGATTAGCCTGTTCACGTGTGTGGGGTGTGACGCGTTTGGGAATATATTGGGGACAGCAGAGGGTTGTGCACGTGCCAGGTGGGATGGAACCTGGTCCTGGTGCCCTTTCTTTCTACAGTAAAGTGAATTTTGGATGAGTGTAGTCCTTCCTCCAGATGTTGACATGACTCAAGTTCCCAGCAGCCACTGCAAATGCATGCGAATGGAGACTGGTGTTGGGAAATGGACCCAGATGGAGAGAAGAGTTCAGGGTCATAACCCTGCTGTTGCACTGGCTTGAATTGTCCCCATGTCTCGTCTGGGCCCTGAGACCAGCAGGTCCCCCTTCCCTCCTCAGCTTCTATAGCAAGGAAAGTAGATGTTCTCACAATTTCTTATCACCCCCTCCGGGTCTTTGCAAACAGCAGTGACTTGGGGCCTAGTTACGGCCTGGAATGCAAGTTTAGTCATGACCCTAAATAGCAAAGAGCACACGCCTTCCACTCCTTTCCAGATATAAATGTTTGCAATTGGGGTCTCTCGGACCAAACGGTGTCTTTACTTAAAGTTGGGGATGGACATGTCATGGCAGGGCAGGGGCAGGCCTGTGGCAGTCCGCAGACTCACCGCGCCCTCGGCCACACAGCACAGCCCTCTGCTCTTGGACTAAGGGCTACTGCCCTGCATAGACTGTGGGCAGTGGTGACAACCCATCCTCTTGGGGAAAAGTTGTAGGAGGCCCCATGTGCAAACTCCTGGTTACCTCTCTCCATATCACAGCAAGTGAAAAGATGTTCAGGTAAATGAGCTAAAAGAGGGTGGATGATATCCCACTCGCTGAATGAATCCAGACCCAGGAGCTGCAGGGGTCACACCTGACAAGACATCAGCCTGCCCTCTGCTCACTCAGCCACCTTGATCCGGGAGTGTTTGTTACAGCAGCTTCGCCATAATGTCTCTGATGGATGCACTGAGAACCAAGAGCGCCCGCTGGGTACATGGAGGAGAATCTGATAGCTAAACTTTACAGCAGCATCTTCCAGTTCATTTTGGGCCAGACTTCTCCGTGACCCTGAGAGGAAGGGAGTCTATAGGATGATTGCATGGCTCGTAGGAGCGGGGCCAGGGCAGGATTTCGAGGCAGACTCCAGCCCTGCACTGCAATAAACATGAGTGCTTTTTGTGGTAACTAATAGAGCCAGTCACAGGCTTGATATCACACTCAATATTCAAAATTACGCAAATGGTTCCGACATCAGCTACTCTGTCCCAATTAAAATTAAACTATTTGTACGACATGCATATTTATACAATCATCTTCGCTGACTGGATGTAGACATGTGCACAGACATCGGAGCTAAATCATGTATTGTCTGAACAAAACAGATGAGGAGAAGGATGGGTTGGCACTGGGCGCGGGGCCGGGTCTCCATTAAGCAGGCAGCTAATTTAAAGTTTAAAGAATGAATTTTCAACAGCCGATTTAATAACCTGACATTTTCTCTCTTGCTGGGTCGTCTATGCAACTTTGACTGGACCTGTTGCGGGTGATATGATCTCCAATGTGTGCCCCTCTGGCATTATTTAAAAAACCGAATCCCTAATCCCTGCTTAATTTTATGAACTGTCAAAATGATTCTAAATATCTCCTCCGTTTGCATTTTCACCTCGGGACAGGCGTCCGGAGGTGCAGATTGGGGGTACAACAGTGGACTTCAGGCAATTTTCATCTTTTAATGCCTGTAGCGTGAGAGACTGAATTTGTAATAATCACCAGATTATCTCTAAAGATCACTCTGTTGTACCTGCAAAATGGTTCTGCAGCAAGATGCAAAGGAGACAGGGCAAAGCAACTGATGAGAGACGGGAGACAATTGTTCTCCTTAATCCCTGGTGGAAAAAAAACAACAACAAGAAAAAAAAAAAAAAAAAGCCTGAAGCCAAGACAAATGTTGGCCATATCTGGTAAATGTGTCTGGGGTTTGGGGGGCAGAACCTGCTTGGGAGTCAGACAATCTTCCTCCCCTCAACACGCCGGGGCATAGGGACAGAAGGTTGATGCCTTAAAAGAGGTCCAGAAGAGGAAGCAGGTCCTTAATCCAACTACAAGTTGGAGAGCGGAGTCCCTGCAGCCAGGCAGGACGTCCCTGGGCCATCACCTGGCCCCCGGATGCCCTCCAGCCTGCCTGTTGCCCTTTCTCTCCCTCTCCCTGCTGGGCGCTAGGGGAAAGGCAGAGCCGGGCTCCAGGGGCCGAGGTGACTGTGAGACTTTGGGCAATGCACGTTGTCACCTCCAGCTTTTGTCTCTGTACCTGACAGTTGAGAGTGGGCCCCCTGCTAATGCAGAGAAGACTCCCGCCAAGGCCAAGTCTGAGCACAGGCAGCCACAGAGACCTTGTGCTTTGCTGGAAAGTGCACTCGAGTCTTCTAATTTTTATTCTCTCTGGTCCATTTTAGAAAGATGAAGGAGGTGGGCTGTCCTTGTTTCTGCCTTGTTGGGCCCTGATCTTAATGGGGGTAGGGGGGAGAAACACAGAGCATCAAGGCTGAGGAGGAAAGGTTGCCTGTCTAGGTATATCCCATGCTCATCCAGAAGTTTGCAAGGTGATTAAATCACCCAAAAGGCAAAAGACCATTGTAAAAACACCTCCTACTTCAAAGGTCTGAGACTAGAAGTTCTAGGCGACAGAAAATTCTAGAAAACTGAACGACAGTCAATTCGAAATACGGCCTCTCCTTCTATTTGCTAGCTAAAAGAACCACATATAATCTTTCTTTTCCTTTTCATCTTGATAACATTTCAGAAGGGGTTTGGAAGCAATCATTCTTGAGGGTTGATGGAGGAGGGAAGTCGGTTTTGGAAATTCTGACTTTAATTTATGCAATTGTAAAACAAATACATAAATACATTGATTCCAGATCGAGCCTTTCTTCCTGAATCGCGCTCCTCTTCCTCAAGGAGAAAGTCAGTCTAGCTCCATTTCTGCTGCGCTGAATAGGCCAGCCCCATCCCAAAGGAGGCACAGGGCCCCTGAGCCAGCGGTTCTGAGCCCTGGTCACCACTGACCAAAGGCACACGATGGCTCATGGCCTGTTGTTTTGTTTGCTTGCTCCAAAGGTGACATGTTCGTCAACTATTCCTAAGTATGGACACTGATGTGAAAACTTCCTTTGTGAGCTAAATTTGACTCCAAACCATTATAGGTGGGAGTTTCCTGAGAAAACCAGCAGCATTGATTTTTACACCTATATTTTTTCTTAGAACAAGCTGCAATGGATAAAATGTCAAGGTAATTCTCCTCCTGTGATTAACTTTCATAGAGGGAAGCGTGTTCCATCACTTGCACACGGAAAGAATACCGTAGCTACCCCGTAAACACTAGACGGACTCTAATGATGATTCCTTACAGCTGCGTTAGAACATTAACACTTATAAAGCACTTTTAATACGCTGTGTGTCATCCCGACAGTGTGACTTAATATTTGTTTTATTGACTAATAAAATTTTTAAAATAACATTAATAATATTCAGCATTTAATAACATTAGTACTATTTCACATTTCATATATATTAAAGTCACAGATGAGGAAGAGACCACTGTAAAGCAGAGACTGTGTAGGTGGATTTTATAATCTGGCTCCATTCTTCACAGTAATAGTTTACTTTAATTCATCACATAATAGATTAAGAAAATGCAGCTCAGTGAGATAAGGCAGTTGCTCGGCCCAGGTAACATAGCAGCACGTGACAGAGCAGGGTACAGAATCAGATCCCCAGGTGGCAATTGAAATAGCTTTTGTGGTGATAGTACTAGCCAGGGGTATAAACATGTGTTATTTGCAAATTACCATTCTACGTCCTGCAAAACTGAGCTAACGTTCTCAAGGGTGCATTGGCTGGGCTGTCCAATCACTTACCCCGTGCAGTGAGGGCATGCACCTTTTATGAAATCCAGAAAAGCAAAATGAAAAACAAGATGATCTGGAGGGTGAGTTGAGCAGGAGTTTTCATTTGCGAAAGCAAAATTCTTTCTTTGTAGAGAAGGCATTTTGCACCTCAACACTGGGGAGTTGTGTGTGCAAATTTTGTCCTGTAGGGGCCCTGTGTGAAATGTAGGGGCCCATTAATCATGAAATATTGATTGCGGATTGAAAGTACGAAACGGTTCCATGACATATGTGCTTGTTTTGTTGGTCCAAAGTGTTAAGTAGAATAACACGGGGCCATGTTAACATTCATCTCCTACTCTCCCTTTGTGAGCAGGTTAGTGCTCACCCAATCCACACAGCCTCAAGTTTATGAATTATTAATCAAAAGAGCTAAAAAGTCAATCCAATCTGGTTAGATACTGTAGTTCTTGTGGCTTCCAAACTTTTAAATAATGAATGGTTTCATCACTTCCCCAGTGGATGTCGAACAACAAGAATGTCTGGAATCAAAATCCCACTGGTAACAAAAGCAGCATAGTCAAAACAGAAGTAGTAGTAATTTTTAATAATAGCAACTCCATCCCATTGTATCATCACCGCCACTCCCTGGAGAGATCACTTGAGAATGAGGAGAGAGAGGTGTCTTGAAAACGGGGCTTGATGGGATCAATCGTTGCCTGGGAAGGGAGCTGGCAGAGCTAGGAATACATCCCCACACACATTATAGTGGGGAGAACGCACACTTTTCTCATCTGCCTTCTTCAAAAGAAAAACGTGCTTTTAATTATTCCTTGTATTGAGGAATTCTTTGATGAGTATCTCATCTGATGAACTTGGAGGAAATAGCCGACTGATAAAGGGCAGGAGCGAGGGGTATTTGGGTTGCCAGGCTGGTAACAAAGTTGGGGCTCCTCACAGCACAGCAGAGAGGTGCTCAGTGAGTGATAACAGAAAGGGAAGGCTGACTCAGAGATAACTATTTGTGCCAAGGTGGGCTTGTGCTCCAGAAGCGGAAGCTCTTGTGAAATGCAAGAAGAACACTGGCTGACATGTGACAGACTGACGGGTGACGTCAGCCTGGAACACGTCCCGAAGAAAGGTTTTGGATGTCTCCCTGGGGTTTCAGAGACATAAAGGGGAACAGACTCACGGGGAAGCCGGCATGACCCAGACCTGACCGGTCACGTGTGTTCAGTGCCCTCTTCACCTTGGCAGGTCGGCTGAGGGCCAGAGACCCCCACGCACATGGAAAGTTTCAAGTCCCTCCAAAATTCCCAGACACTAGTATTGCAACTCATTGCTACGGTTAGGCTGGTGTTCTGAGTTCACACTGAGTGATGGGAGATATCCACGCAGCGGCTGTGGGAGTGGATGTGCCTGTTACTACCAGGTTTTGCCCGGAATCCCATTGATTAGCTTTTGGGTAAAATATGCTTGAACAGGCAGAGGCTAGCCAGGAACCCTGTTAGGTTTTTTTTTTTTTTTTTTTTTTTTTTCTTTTCCCTAAGCGAGTCTTGTCAAATGAAATACAAATCACCCGGGTATTTGAATTTCAGATAAGCAACATATTTGTAAGTATAAATGTGTCTCAAATATTGTCTGAGACATACCGAGAAAAAGTAGTCTTTGGTTTTCTGGAATTCTGTATTTGCAGCTCTAAACTAACCCAAACTCAATTCTCAAGATAGGATGGTCTTCTACAAATGTTCAAATGAGCAAACTCTTTTTTTTTTTTTAAGATTTATCTATGCATACAAGAACTAGAGTATGGCCAGAGGTGCAGGGGTGGTGAGAGGATCCACCAGACAGTGGGAGCAGAACAGGCAGATGCACTGAAATCCACTGCTGAGGGGAACAGCAGGCGGGTCAGGAGAGGTCTGCCACGCCATGTGGGTCACTGCCTGGCCAGGAATCAAACGTGTGCTGTGGATCACTTCTGTGCTTTAACCCGTTGCACCACCAGGGAGGATCCAAATGACCAAACCCTTAACGAAAGTATCTCATCTTTCCTTTTCTATCTACCTCCCTCTTTTCCTTCCTTACTGTTTTACAGAGAAGATTCCTCCCGAGAGTCTACTGAAGCTGCTATGTTGTTATAAGACTGAATCAGAGCCAGTCGTTTACCTGGTCAAGTTTCCAGACTCCTGGGAGAGAGAAGCATACCTATGTATTGTCTTAAGTACTTCATTAGAATTCCCATCCATCCACCCACCCGCCCATCCTTCATTTGTTCATCGATCTGTCCATTTATCCATACAGTCATCTGTCCATCATCTGTCTGGCCATCCATCCGTCCTTTACCTATCCATCCATCCATCCTTCCATCCACCTAAATCTGATGCATGGAAGAACTTATTGATTCTGCCTCCAGAAGAAATCACCTTTACAACATAGCTTTAAACAGGCCTCCTGGCACATGGCTGGTAAAACCAAATTGGTAAAACCAATTACTCAGTGCTGTAGAGCTGGCAAGCAGCGAGTCAGGGGCATAAATCCCAGTCCTCGTCACAAAATGCACCCCACTTTGATGCATAACGCGAGACAGAGCTGAACACGCACAGCGTATGCCACCACGTTCTCTCCTGCCTTTTTTTCTTTCTCACAGAGCCCCCACCCCTCGTGTGCCAACACTCACACATTTCTCTCTAGTGACACTGGTGGCGCTGGGCCGAGACTCCTGTCACCTGGCTGTGGGCTGCTCCCTCCCTCCCCCGCCTTCCTCCGGCCCAACCGCAGGGCTCAGCCTGGCCTCTGAGCACCACTTTCTCAGCGGGGCACTTCCTCCACACGCTGCTCGCAAGTTGTTTATCTCACATGGATACGGCAGAGATCGTATCTGTGCGACTCTATCTGTCTGGGCACAGATGGCTTCCTCACGGCAGCCGCTCCGTCTCTCTGCTGGGCCTCACCTTCCAGAAGTCTCCTTCCTCCCTCAGAGCCCCTCCTTCCCTTCTGCAGAAGATTAGCTGCCCTCCAGCCGGGCAGAGTGAGCGCTGGAGCCTGGCAGCCCCCCGAGGCAGCGGCCCTGGTCACAGCTACTCAGCGGCTGTTGCCACTGGGCCACTGGTCAGGAGGGGCAGAGAGGGAGGCCAGGGCACCCCAGGTGACAGCAGGATGGCAGCTCTGTGAGGGTGGGGAGGAAGAGGGTGGGCACACACAGAGTGACTTGAAGGCCCTCCTGGAGGCCGCTCTGCCAGCTTGCCCTGCCCAGGGGGATGCCCTGCCGGGCCGGGCGCTGTGACACGGACATGGGGTTATGAGCTTTATGCTTTAATTGATTTCACTGCAATGTGCATGCCCACAGATGGCAGGAGGCTGCCCGGTAGGCCCGGCCATGCCAGGACAGTGACCTGTGTGGAGGGTGGCCCCTTGAGCTGGTCACCCACTGCTCTCTCCTTTCAGACGCCATCCAAGAGCATCACTGGCTGCTCGCTGGTTCCTGCGTTTTCCCATCTGCAAAGTGCAATGTGTCACGTTTGCCTTCCCTCCTTCACAGGGCACAGGGAGGAGTGGAGTGCAGGAAATGGCTGATAGTACCAGTGGCGTGAGTGGGAGCAACAAGTGCCCCCCACTTGTCAGAGCTGCCGGGCCCCCGTGAATCATCCCCTGCAGCCCCCACCGAGATGGTTAAGACACCTGCCTACTCACGAAGTTCCGAGCCACTGCCAGGAGACGCGAGCCCGCAGGCCCCTGGCCCTTCTCTTGCTGCCTCTGGACAGGTGGCGAGGTTGGTCAGGTGGCAGGAGAGGGCCCTGCTGTCTGAACCCCAGTTTCCACCTTCTTGAGCCTGGCTGCTCCAGGCAGCACACTCAGACTCCTTCCCGGCGTCCTGCGCTCTTAGTGGTGAGACAGTCTCACCCCTGCATGGCCAGCAGGGGCGGGAGAGGGGGCCCCGTCCCGGGTGTGCTGACCACAGCCCAGGCCCCCAGAGGCTAGCCCCTGCCCTTCCCCAGGGCGTCCCCTGGATTCTGATGAAACGCTTAGGATGAATGGAGGCTTTCAAGTCCTGACCAAGGCCACCTGGGCATCGCAAAGGGACCATCTACTGGCCAGGCTGCCATCCTCACTGAGGCAAAGGGGAGTCCAGAGTTTCGACATTTCTAGACTAAAGTCGCTCATCTCCAGTGGATTTATTTACATGCAACAAAGCAAAGTCTCCGGCTTTTAAGGAAAGAGGCTTTTAAAATCATATTAAAAAGACCTCAAAAGGTTTCCTAGACATCAAACAACCCTTAAAATAATATTTTGATGATTTAATTGTAAATAAATCAAGAACATGTGGATAAAATTTCGATTAAAATACACATGGCTTTTAGGATCAGGCAACAGGGACTCAGCCTGATGCACTTGGGGTTTTATTGACCTTGGAGCATTGGAGAGAAGCGTGGTGGGGGCAGAGTTCAGGAGTGATGTGTGGGGCTTCGTTTCTTCTCACACAGCCGAGGACACCTTTGCCAGCAAGGGAGCTTTATGGTTTTACAGCATCTGATTTGAAATGAACAATGGGCTAGCCCCAAAGCCTTGGGACCCTGCACTTGACCATAAGGGGGAGAGGGCTAGGGCACCCCTGGATGGCGCAGCAAAGTTGGGGGCATCTGCAGCTAATTTGAGTCCTTCCGGGCCATGGAGAGGACGGGGTGATCTGGCCAGAGCCCCGCCAGCCACGGGGTGACAGCCAGAAGGCAGGGTGGACGCAGAGGCGGTCCCGTGGCCCCGGTTCACAGGCGCCCGGGCCCCCGGAATCACACAGCACATGCAGGTGTTTGCCCACGAGGACACAGGTCAGCGCTGGACAACCTCGCAGCCCACGGGCCTCAAGCGCTGGATCCCGGCTCCGGGTGGGTTCACCGCAGGCGGGGAGGGCGGAAGTGAGGTCTCCCCTGCCTTCCCCAGGCCCCTCTCCCCTGGCCTCTCTCCCTTCGGCCTCTGCTTCCTCTCTTCTTTCTTTCCCCTCCTCCTCCCTCTTTCCTCTCTTCCCTCCCTCCTTCCTTGCTGACTGGCTTCCTCTGGAGGTGTGGAGGTGAAGTCCCCGCACGCACGGCCCCTCCCACTCTGGGCCGCCAAGGCTCCGGCCTGTTCTCCCCACCCCACCGCGGGTCCCCTCCCACCTCCCCTGACCGCTGTACTGGACGCTGGGGCGCGCATGCGCAGGGCGGGGCGTGGGCCTAGGAGGAGCCGCTGAGCTCGAAGCTCCCAGCCGCGCGGCTGGACTCGGACTTTCCGGATGAGCTGTGGCGCTTGTGCTCACAGGCCCGGGCGAGATGTGGAGTCTGGCTTCAGGGGAGGGGTGGTGGGGGCCTGAGGTGACCTGCGGGGGACAGGCCTCGCCTGACCCCGGCAAGCCCCTGCCCCACGGCCGGTGGGTGGGAAGACCCCGATGGCCAGACGGGACATTTCGGTGGCCTCCTGGTACCTGATCTCCAGCTGGGAGGTGATCAGTGAAAGCGGTCCACTCGGGACTTAGGGAGCCTTGTTCCCGAACCGGTTTAGGGCGAGCTCCCCGCGGACTTCACGGGACAGCTCTGCAGCCGCGGCCACAGGGGCCGCCTTCAGACACTGGCGACACTGCCCTTCACCAGCTCAGTCACTGTGAGACTCGGTGTCCGCAGGAAGTCACAGGGCAGCACCTATGCCTGGGTTCTCTGAGCGGCACCCCCTGGCCAGCAGCTAACTGCCCTCAGTGCCAGGCGGGGGAGGGGATGCAGGGGGAGACAGAGGGAGGTAGGTAGGGAAGGGGGAGGCAGGGAGAGACAGGGGTGCATGCGGGAAGCAGGGGGGAGGGGGGCAGGGGAGGCAGGGGCAGGCAGTGGGGGAGGGGAGGACTTGGAAGTGGGGGCTCCGGAGCGCCGCCTTCATCATCTTCAGGAGATCACGCGACCTCTCAGGAGAAGCTCACATGAGCCACCGCTGCACCCTGAGGGCTGTCACTTCGGGAGGACAGAAGTTGTTGGACAAACTGCTGATTCTCTTCCATCCCAGAGCTATTGCTTCTACAATGGCGGGAAGAGGTAGATGGGCAGAGGATGTGGGGGAGCCCCCCACTTATGGAGCCAGCCCTTCAGCGAGTGGCATCTTCTGTGACTTCTGTAGCAATAGAGGGGTCCTGTCACCACCCCCTGAGCAGGTCGAGGGCCGCAGGCTCGCTGAGGGAAGGACTGCCCTGAGGGGGCCCTGGGCCTGGCACAGCGGGGCTGGCACACGACCTGCCTCTCTGGCGAGGTCTGAGCCGGGGCTGGGGGTTCCGAGCCAAGACCAGTGAGCAGGCCCTGCCCTATCCAGCTGCACTTATAAAGCCAGGCAGGTGGGTGTGGGGTGACCAAGGAACCCCACCTTCTGCAGCACGCCTTCTGAATTTGGCTGAAATCTCACCCCACGGCGTCCGCAGGGAGAAATGTCCGGGCAGGGGCTGTAGGGCAGTTTCAGCGCCCCTGCGGGCCTCGGACGCCCGCCCTGTGCCCTCGGCCCGAGCCCTGCCCTGCCCGCTGTCGCTGTCTGTCCTCGCGCACCGCTCCTCTGGCCATCCATTGGTCAAGCATCCTCCCAGCTGCACCTCGCCTGACTTCGCCAGCACTCCCACACCCTCCGCGCCTCCCTCTCCATCTCCTGAATGATAACTACTGACACATGTGCTTGACCTTCCGACTTCTCTCCAGGGGTCTCCCGGGTTCCGGAGGATCTCCGTGGAGGGTGAGATGCAGAGGTTTCCTTGGAGGCTTTGTTACGACTCAGATCCCCTGCCTGGCCCTGTCTAGCCTCTGCTGCTCTGAGCAGGCTGGTCTCAACCCTGGTCAGCATTTACCCCCAGTGCCGGCCCCTGCCATGTCCACCCTGTGACCTCCGACCAGAGGCTCTGCACTCAGCTCCCCGCTCAGCCCAGGCGCACAGGCCTGGCTTCACCAGCTCTAAAACTCAGTGTCCGGCCCCGGCGCCTGGGCCTGCAGTGAGGAGAGTGGCCCTGTCCCACCGTCCACCTTGGCCCGGAGACAGAAAGGGCCAGCCCAGCTTCCCCTGGGCGTGGTCTCTGACTTCCATGGCCGAGCACCCCTCCCCACAGGGGTGACATGTCTCCGGGCCTGTGACACACAGGCACAGCCAGCTAAGGGTGTGCATAGACACACACAGGTGGTAAACAGGACCAGGCAACATCGTGGCTAGCCACACCTAGGTAAATGTGCACACCACCGGAACCTGGTGGGACACAGGTAAACACTATGTTAGCCGCCTGCCATTGCAGGCATCATCCTACACAGGTGAGAACGCACACAAACAGTGTAATGCTGGATGCGGTACGCACGCAGGTGCTGAGCAGCGGAGGAGAGTCTGCAGGTGACACACACTGAGTGGCTCAGAGGTAACATGTACCAGAGCACACAACAACATATAAGCACACACATGAAGGCCACACGGTGCTGCACAGGTAAGTGTGCAGGTAACCGCACAGGTGTGAGTTTGATTACTTCACGCAGAGCTGAGTGCCCACCAGGTGGTAACAGAGCAGGGAGGGGATGGGGTTACGTGGCGATGGGACCCCTTTGTGGACATGGGGACATGAGGTGATCGGAAGGTGTCCACTGACAGGCTACTGGGCTGAGATCAGAGGGCAGGGCCAGCTGACAGCCCCCTGAAGTAGGGGACCCTCACATTCATGGCCACTCAGCTGGGCCTGCCTGGCATGGTGGAGACGCAGGTCAGCCTGGCTTCAACCAGGGACTCAGAAAGGTGTTGTGAGGACATGCCGGTGTTAAGTCCCCCACAACTGAGCTTACAAGCAGTGAGGGCCTCGGGGGGCCGCATGAACTCTCCTTCAGTTGAGGAGTGTCAAGAGACAATGATCCCAGGTCAGGGAGATCCATGAGGGAGTTTAGTATTGGTGAGGGGGCATCTCCTAGGAAATGCCCATCTTGGATAGCAAAATGTCCACTTTCCGGGATCAGAGAGACCCTAAGTTTCATCTCTTACGGTGTAATGGGCCAGGTGGTGTCAACACAGAGCAGTGTAAATGCCAACCGAGCCGTGCCAGGGAGGAGGTGCAGGGACCCCTTCAGCGGAGAGACAGCAGTGCCAGGGCTCAGTTCAGGCTGGACAGTAGTGGCAATCCCCAGCCCCTGCCCCACCCCAGCTGCCCCTGGCTGGGCCGAAGCCAATCAAGGACAAAGAAGTAGGCAAATTAGGTCTCTGGCTGACCACTGTTATCTGAGGCAGGGGGATGGAGGGAGCCCCTAGCCTGAGTGCCCCTCACTGGCTGGCAGGGCAGGGACCTGTTCGAGGGGCGCGTCCCCGCAGTGACATCAAAGTGAATGTCACTTCAGCGCAGTCCACGGGGCTTTTCTCATTGTGTAGCACAAGACGCTCAGGTTCCTAGAGGGAAACAAAGCTCAGAATGTGGCGGGAGGTGCAGTCCCGTGGAGGACCGGCCCCGGCCGTGGGCAGAAGACCGCGACTCTGAGGCTGCACATCCGTGTCCGAACAGACACGCCGGCCCCCTCCACCCTCATCTGCATTTCAGATGCATCCAGGTGTCCAGGGCAGATTTGCCCTCCAGCATGGTGCTGCCTTGGCTGGGAGACTCAGTCTCCAGCCTGTGAAAGGGGGGCAGTCGGCTTGGAGGAAGTGACCACAGAGGGCTGGGAGAAACCTCCTCTTCTTTTGTCCGCTACTGCTCACGTCCATTCTCCCCACCAGAAACTTCTGACTGGTTCTGGAAAGACAGTCTCATGTAACGATCACAGAAGTCTGCTGAGAGGGAAGTTTTGTTTTCATTGCACTGTCAGGGAACTTGAGGTACAGGTGTTTAAGAAATGCCCCCAAAAGTTCAGAAGTCACAGGCATGGTGCCGAAAGCCAAGCCTGCCGGACACCCACGGCCAAGCCTCGTGGGTCACTCTTGTGGTCCCAGCACTGTCTGGGCAGCGACCGAGGCGGAACTGCTCCAGCTGGCCCTCAGTGGTGCCCACCCCTGTCAGGAGGGACCCACCCCCACCCAGTCGAGGTGACGAGGTCTGTACCCCATCTGGTGAGACCTGGGGGCCTGCGGTCCTGTTACCAAATCGCCCTCCCAGCTCCCATCTCTCGAGGTCCCCGGGGAGGGAGGACTTGGGTTAATAACCACGCTAATGACAAAGCGCTAACCGAAGACCCCAGTCACCCCGCGGCTTCCTCCCTTCCCGTGGCCGTGGTAATGAAGCCGGGCAGGCGCTGAGGGAGTAACAAGACCCAGCCCAGGCCTAGCTAAGAGGTGGTTTGTGGTCAGGCACCCAGCAGATGGCTTCAAATTCCCTGGCTTTAATTTCCAGTAATTGGTGGCTAGATCACCCCCAGCTCAGGGGCCCTGAGCTGCGCGCTCTGGCTCTCAGCCCCCAGGAACAGGGCCTGCCCCAAGGGATGCTGCAGACAGGGCCAGGGGCTCTGGACGTGGACAGTCAATCAGGGAGACGCGTGGGCCGGAGTTCTCAGCCCCCGAGGAGGGCTGCTCACATGCCAGGTGCTTGCTGCAGAGTCAGGAGAGCTTCTTCTGGACACTGGAGAGAGTGGCCATCAGGAAAGGCCCGGCTTGGCTCCATCATTCTGTCCTGCTTTTTGCTTTTTGGTTTAATTGCCCAACTATTTATGCATATGCACTTCCAAATGCTACCGAGTCAGCTGCGGGCCTGTTCCACTCTCCATCACTGCTAGATCCCAGTGGGGGCCGTCCAGGCACTCGGCGCTCCTACAGAGGAGCCCATAAACGCCCCTGTGCCCCGGGGGCAGAGGGCCACGCTCTCTGGTGAGAGGGGAGAGTGGCAGCAGGTGGCCGAGGCAGCGCTGTTCCCTGCCCTGGCCTCCTGGACACTGACATGGCCCAGAATACTCTGTCTCATCGATGGGCTGAACCAAGCCCCACAGGCCCCTCTCGTCTGTCCACTGGCCTGGGCCTCTCTGGGCCTGGCGTCTGCCTGGTATGAAGCGGCTCCCCAGCGAGTGTTTGCGGTGAGGCTGTGAACAAGGTGGCTGGCTATTGAGACGGGGCCCTCCCGTCTTGTGATTCACGGCTCACAGCCGGCCCGCAGTGGACGGTGGGCTTTTCGGCAGAGGACAGCCAGAGGCTGTGACTGGTGCCCCGTGGGAGGACCTTGGCCACAAGGGTGTTGGTGAGGTACACGGGCATCCAGCGAGGGGTCAGTTTGGTTGCCTCAGTGACCCGGCTCCTGAGGGGTACGTGTGGAGCACATGGGTGCGTGTGTGTGGGCATCTGGCCTGTCCCTCCCCTTGCCCTCAGCCAGCAGCGTGCGCTGAAGGAAAGACGGGGAGGGCCCAGGTCAGGAGGTGCTTGCCCAGTGATAGCTTGCCCAGACGTCCCAAGGCCTTTGGAAGGCCTGTGTTCTGTGTTGGCCCTGAGAAGCCCTCTTGGGCAGAGGACTTGGGGACAAGATCAAGAGCTGCCCCGTGCCCACCTGCCTGAAGCTGGTCAGCCACAGATACCCCGGGGAAGGGCGCTGACCCAACCTGCGTCCTCTCCAGGAGTGGGGGCCTCAGCCCCTGCGGGTTCCTGGAGCAGAGGCTGCTGCCATGCAGGGTTCCCGGGTGCCTGTCCAGGGCAGGGCGCCTTGGCCTGGTAGGGGTCTGTGTCCTCCCCTGCTCCAAGGGGCCCCCGGCCAGCAGGAGGTGGCCCTAACAGAAATGAGCCAGCGGAGAAGGCTTCACAAGCCCCGGGGTGACAGTGCATCCCAGGCAGGCGGGCGAGTGTGTGTTATGTAATCGTCACGGCCAATTGCGCGCGGCTCCCATGGCGGGCGACGTTACTGAGGCAGCAGCCAGAGCACTCGGGCCCCAGACAGTTAAACCACGCTGGGGCCACCTGGTACTTGAAGCACCTCAAGGGCCTTCATAAAACTGCTGGGCGACCACAGAACTAACCACCAGTTCCTCCCAGCCCAGAGCAGCCCCCGCGGGGAGTGGGGGTGATGGAGCACTTGGTGGCCAGGTCTCCAGCGGGAGGGGGCCTGGGCCCACCAGTGGGTTGTCAGTTCTCACAGAAACATGCCTGGAAAGTCCCACCTGACTGGACCCCGCCCGTGGCCGGCAGCTCCCTGGGGCTGCAGCCCTTTCCTCCCTCCTTCCTGTTTGACAAAGTCTGGGACTCGGGGTTTAAAGGAGATAAGAGCAGTCAGCCTGCATTGTCCTGGGCAGCCGAAGCAGGGCAGAGGGGAGGTAGGGACAAGATGTGGCCCCCAAAGGCCATCCCCAGTGGGGTGTCTTAGTGGAGTCTTCCCCACTGGGGGCTTGGGCGTTTTCTGACAGAGGCAGAGGACACAATTGTGCCACCTCCTCCTTAGACCTTAAGTCACCCTAACTACAGCCCTGCCCTCCCCCAATCCACACGCACACACAGTCACATACTCACACTCTCTCTCACACGCCGGGCACACACGTTCCTCCATCACCCTGTGAATTTCCTTCTGGAAATTGTGCCAGTCAGCTTGCTGAGTGCAGTACACCCTGACCTGGCATCAGCCCTGGGCGGGACACCTTCTGAACCCCCACCGGGCACCTGCTTCGGGTGGGAGGGGTGCGGGCTGGGTCTTCAGCAGAGCACATGGTGACCCAGGGGTGCTGGCAGGACTCCAGGGCCCACACGGAGCGCCTGCCCTGGAGGGCCCTGGGGCGAGGGTCAGGACAGTGGCGACCCCGGGGATGGTCAGAGACTGTCACCACGTGTCCGCATACTTGGTGGGGAGAGAGCTCAAAGGGAACTCTGACTCCAAATTAATGCAGAATCAGAGCATCGTGGTGACAGAGAGAGGCGGACACTGTCGCCAGGATGGGTGCCCACACCCAGTGGGGCAGCTGTGCCCTCTGAGGGCAGGGTGGGTGGATGGAGGAGACAGGGGTTCTCTCCGCACACGTGGAGAGCCAGACGGGTGGGTGGGTGGCTAGGTATGAGCGTGACCACTTCCCAGGTGGCTATGGACTGGGCATCCCGTGCAGAACCAGTGGCAGTGCGGTGGGGGTTTCCCTGAGGGACATCAAAGGCTAAAGATGGACAGGAACGGGGCTTTACCACTGAAGGAGGGGTTCCTGGAAGCGTGAGTGCAAACACAGCTTGTGTAGACAGGAGAAGGAGGGTTCCAGGAACAGCGGAACCCACAATATTTCTGACATCCCTTTGGGTTCCCTGCCCTGGCTGGTAGTCGAGCTGGACAAAACAGACCCAAATCATTTCCGCCACACAGACACTTGTCCGGGAGGCCTTGTGTGCCTCTAGTTGAAAGACATGTCTGGTTTGTGCTGGCGGCACCCTGACGGATCAAGTGAAACGCCCTTGTCTCAAGAGGCTGGTGACCTCTGCTTGGGGGACACTGCTGGAGGTGGCGTGTTCTTATGGCTGAGCCCACTCCCTTTAGGGAGCGGCTGAGGGCCTTGGCGGCAGGTGGGAAGAAGAAAATGACCTTCATCTTGGCCAGAGGTGCAGGACACAGGGCAGAGTGGAGCCCCGCCTGCATCAGCAAAACCCAGGCGGGCCCGCCTCCCACCTGGTGTTCAGGGGACGGAAGAGAACCGGGCTGCTCCGGTGAGCTCACGCCCCTCCCCTGCAGCGGAAGGAAGTGGAAACGAGGATAGATGATGGACGGAGGGCAGACTTCAGCTGGAGTGTAATGCAGCTGTAAGTGTCCCTCTAAGCTCATGCACATTTATTGAGCACCTACTGTATACTGGGAGGGAGGGCCTGAGGACCAGGCTGCAGCTGGCGGCATCCACGAGCCCTGTGTCGGGCAGAGTCCCAAAATACAGGGGCCCCTCCCAGAGGACCTGGGGTCACTGGCCAGCCGAGCCCTCTCTGGGTCTCCATTTCCCGTCTTTAAGATGCAGAAGAGACACACTTCCTCTCCATTCATGCTTCTGAACAGGAAGTAGAGAAGATAGGAGGAGCGCACAGCCGAGAGAGATTTTGAAACTGAAAGCCCTTTGGTGGAAGGGGGCTGTGCACTGTGACCCCACATCGTGTGGGGGTCCCTCACGGGCCAGCTACTCGTACACCTCGTGAACGCCCGGCACATTAAAACAAATAAAAATGAACACCGACGGTTTCTTCTTCTCACCTGCCACCAACACCCTCAGCCGCTCCCTAAAGGGAGTGGGCTCAGCCATAGGAACCCTGCCGCCGCCGAGCCTTGGCACCATGGCTGGCACGCGGAATGTTCCGGAGTTAGAGTCCTTCTCTGTCGCAGGTGCTCAGTATTATGTCACGTCCCCGGTGGGGTCTGGGGAAGCACCCTGCAATCAAGCACACTAATATTTCTGCAGGAAAAGGTATGAACACGGAGTGGGATCAAGGAGGTGATTACTCATCCGTGTCGGAGCAGAGCAACTTCTCCAATGGAGTCAGATGAGGTCTGTCACTGCAGCCAAGGAAGTTACAGAATTTCAGTTTCCAGGGCGTTTGGGCTTTGAGAATTGTAGGGAGGGCATTGCTGTGGTGCCAGCCGGCTCTGTCTGGGTGTTTCTCCCAGGCCAGCTTCCCATCAGACACATGTCACTCCCTCTGAGCACCAGAGAGCAGGCTTGCAGGGCTCACGCCAATAAGTAGCGGGAGGAGGGCCGGGCTCTTTCGTAACTACCGAGCCTGTGTTCCCAACCGAGATTTCAGATCGCCCCTGTCCTGGGGCACCGTGCGTACGATGGAGAATCCAGGTGCTGACCGGCTGAGAGCCGCTCATTCTGACTTTCTGTAGGTGACTGGTGCAGCTGCGCCCCCACTTTGCGAAAGTTTGCTTCACACCAGACCTACAATTGTACCTGTTTTCACTAACTGAAAGAAATACCAAGAGGATGCTCACTTTTACAAGAGGCAGGAAGCAGAGCTGGCGTCCAGAGTGGCTTCCGCAGGGCAGCGCCAGGCAGCTGCCGGCTCCTTCCCGGGAAGCGCTTCCGCACCGCCCATGTGTGGGAGCCTGACGTGAGGCTCGGTGGGTTCCTGGGCGGTTATGCTGAGTGTGGGGTGCCCAAAATGAATCCCGAAGGAATGAACCCCAAGTGCCTCTTGGCTCTCTGGCTTCTGGGCACAGCAGGTTTCAAAGGAACCTGCTTTTGGGGAGCAGGGAAACCTGGACCTGCTCATTCAGGAAGACGGAGAATGTCGATATCGGGAAAGTGGGGTCAAAGGGAAAAAAGAGACACACTGACCCCGCCCTTGGGGTGTTAAGGAGCAGCAGGCCTGGTATCTCACTGGATGGGAGTCTGCACCCCGAGGTCAGGGGAACCCCGCCTGGCTCCCCGCCTCACGCTCACAGAGGCCCCTTGACCGGCTGCCCGTGCCCAGATTGGCTCTTGGGCCCCCACACGGAGGCTGGGCTGCACTTTGTCATGCTGGGCGCACACCTCTCTGCCTGGGCCACAGGGTCCTGCTGTCTCCAGATTTCACCCCTTTGAGCTGGCCCCTGAGGGTGCCACACCTGCCTACCTCAGGTGAACTAAGGTGTGGAAGGATGTCACACGGGACCCCATGTCCCCACGCTGAAACATACCGCTTCCCGAGTCATTCTCTTGCCTTTTGAGCAAAAACATGCCTGGATTTGAAGGCCCAGCTCCAACGTCGCCTTGTCCCAGGAGACCTGAGAAAGTTGAGGGGGTCAGGCAGAGGGGTGGGGTGGGGGGGCCTGTGTGCTCTCAACTCACTTGACTCTGGCTCTCTGAACAGTTTCAAATGTCACTTTATTTGAAGCATTGATTTCGAGTCATTTTGCCTCATATGGCAAATTGGATTCTGTTTGTATCAATGGGAGGATGACGATGTCCCGTGTCCAGAACAAGAGAAGCCTCGCGGGACAGCAGCAAGAACGCACAGCCCACGCTGAAGGCCGTCTGGCCCTCTGTATTTGCACAGGCGCCACTGGAGAGGTCCACAGGGCACCCACTTAGCCCTCGAAGCTCAGCCTGCTGCTCCAGCTCTGTCCCCCAGGCTGGGAACCCCTGGGGTTCTCTGTGATGACAGCAATTCATTTCAAAGGATTCCTTATATGCAGCTGTCTTCCCACTCCTACCTCTTCACATCAATAATGTGCTGTACTTTTTTTTTTTTTTTAAGATTTCTTTATTCATGTACACAAGAACTGGGTACAGGCCAGAGATGCAGGGGGTGAGAGGATTCACCAGAGACAGAGTGGGGAGCAAAACAGGCAGAGCAACTGAAATCCACTGCTAACGGGAGCAGCAGGCGAGTCAGGAGAGGTCTGCTGCGCCATGTGGGTCACCTCCGGGGCGGGGATTGAACTCATGCTGCAGTGGCTGCAGTAGCCTCATTGCGCTGTGCCTTAACCCATTGCGCCACCAGGAGGGGCCCAATGTGCGACATTTCTACGTATCATTTCTTTCTTTTAGCTCCATCTACTTGCCTGCATCTCCCCTGTGTGCAGCGAAGGTTCCTGCAGACTCACTTGGCTGCCAGTGCCTGGTTCGGGGCCTTAAAGAGGGCCCAGGTGCCTCGAAGCAGGTGCAGAAGACCTGTGTGTTCTGCATACTGGCACCTCGTCTCTGTGCTCATTTGCACGTGGGTCAGCCAGTTGCAGCAAGTCTCAAAGTAGATTTCTTCTGGTTGAAAACAGAATGACAGATACAGGATTTTCCAGAGGCTGATTTTTGAGTTTGGGGAAGTAGAGCAAGCAGATTGACTATTTATGGCAAAAGTGGCTTCTCCTGGACAGCTCAGACTTTCTGTGATTCTTCAGATAAGTAAGAGGCTTCCATGATGTGGAAGCGAAAACAGAAGAAGACCTCGTTTCTCACATCCAACGGCCATGCCAAGGTCAGCCACTGAAAAGGACAGCCCAGATCGCTCCTCTTTCACTGAGTTCTCAGCACCCTGCCCTGCCTTTGATTCTTGCCCCTGTTGTGAAGAGGAAGCTGCTCTTATTTTTTTTTTTTTTTAAGAAAACCACTGCTGAGGGAGCAGACGGGAGACAGGAGGGTCTGCTGCACCCAGTGGGTCACCCCCTGGCCAGGCATTTGAACTCGTAGTGAAGCGGCTGCGGCCGGCTCTGAGGTGCTGCACTTTAACCCGCTGCGCCACCAGGGAGGGCCCAAGGGAGCTGCTCTTTCAGCCTGAGCCCGGGATCTGCGAGGGGGGTATGGGCATCCTCAGCCAACTTGGAAGTGCAGCAGCCCCTGCCATAGTGGACAGCACATTGCCTTCCCCCGTCTGGGGTCACTCCTGGGCCAGCGGGGCTCGTGAAGGTTGAGAACGTGTTCACTTGCCCCGCTGTCCCCAGACCGAGTCCCTGATGTCAGTGGAGCAACGTCTTGCTCGGGAGGAGGAGGGCTCACACTCACTGGACCATGGTTTCTTTCATTTATTTACTTTCTTCCATGAAAGTTGCACCTTGCTTAGGACTGTGGTAATGCATGTGGATCGATCTCACTGAAATAACAAAGCTAATATTCTATATCACATGCATGTGCGCCTCGATGAGTTACTGATCCATCTATTTCTCCACCATGTGTCAGATCTGACTGGAGAGCAGCCAGGCATCTTGATGCGGTGGTGTCTGCATCGAGGCCCTGCTCCCTGCCGAGTCTGGCATCCAGTGTGGGCCTGGCAGGAGCGGCTGTGTCCTGGCCATCCCCAGGCAGGGGCCTCTCAGCCCTGGAGAGGCGGGCCATCACCGCATCCTGCGATGGACCCCGTCCGTCCCCGGAGGTCCGGGCCGGTGCCTGGTGACCTCTGTCTGCGTCCCGGAACGTAGGCGGCCCCCTCTCCTTCTGGGGTCTGGGCCACCACGAGTGGGTGTTCTCCTGCCTGTCACCAGGAGGAGATGACATGAGTGGGTACAACTGACATGTTTCTTCCTTTGGGAAGTGTGGGTGCCGGCAACATTTCCTTCTCCCTCCCACCGAGAAGTGCAGCCGGAGGGTGCTGATGGAGAGTGGGTGGTTCCAACCACCGCCACACAGCCGGCCCTCCGCGTTCTCCAAATCCGAGCGACTATGTGGATGTGGGGTTGAGAAGATCAGGCAATATGCCGCTCGCTTGCTCCCTTGCCCAAACTGGCTGCTCGGAACACTGCCAGCACGGGCTAGGAGAGGCGACAGCTCTCCGTGCCAGCAGAGAGCCGCCGCTCGCTCTGCACACAGGCTGAGAATCCTGCTCCTCGTTCTGTTCCTGCGTGCTTCCGCATGGGCTCCCTTCCTCAGTTTCCTCAGGGGGAGCTTCCCAGCTCCTTTTCAATGTTACCAGCACCCTGTGCACCTCCGGTGACAACCCCAGAATGATCACACTTCCCTCCGCATGGCGCCCTGGACACCCGGGTATCTTACAAAGGGGTGCTCACCGCAAGGAGGAGGGGACGGCTGAGCCCAGGGCATTCCTGTCCTCTCAGAGCCCAGCGTGGCTCCTGGTGCCGGGTAAGGTGTCCATCGCTATTTGTGCGGTTGGCACAAGATCAGTGTTTTGCCAACGACCACAAAGATAAGACACATCTCTGTCCCAGTTACAGCGTGGTTCAAAGCTGATGACTGAGGTTTAGCCAGAGATCTAGAACTTATGTTCTCTGATTCTTATCAGTATTTTCCAAAATACACAGGCGCGTGCGTGCGCACATTCAGCCTTGGGCGACACCAGATAGCTGTCTGGGGTTCATGGTCCATGCAATGAAGACCAGGTGGACTTTGAGTATCACTGGAAGCAACACTCTAGAACAGGTCACTGCTTAGCTGGGGCACAGGCAGTAAACACGAATGCATGACAGGACCTGCCTCCTTTCCAAACACAAGGAGCAAGCGAGTCTGAGAGCTCACTGTGTTGCTTAGAGGCAAATACAGCAGCGAGAACACAAGGGCTGGGAAGCCTGTCTCGGTGTCACGGCTTGTCGTCTTGACATCTCCGGCTGAGCACCTGTCTCTGTCACGGGGGCGGGCCATCTCCATGACAGCCCGCGATGGGTGCTCCTGCCCTGTAGCTCCCTAAAATCTCTGAGCGGGTTGGCTCCGAGCACTCAGCAGCAAGACTTCGGAAAAGGTGCTTTCTAAGTCTGCTGTTCTTGGTACGTTCTTTCCCTAGGAGAAATAACTCGAGAACCTCGACTCGTGGCCCCATGTGCTGACCTCTGTTTTCCGGGACACTAGCCCTCTGAAGCTTCTATTTCAGAATGTTCGCCTCCATCTGCTCCAAGAATCTTCCTTCAGGTGTATGGAGCAGCATGTGGGCAAGGTGTACCGCTGTTACCTTTAAGATACCCTGACAATCTGTCAAGAGAAACAAGAAGAAAGGAAAGCCGACAGGAGCTTTTGTCAATGCTTATTGGAGCCAAGAAACTGTGCAGACATGATCCTCTCAGATGCCAACACTTCCGACTGACAGGGTTGCATCTACACCCTAGGCGTTTGCTTTTTCTTTTAATCAATTAATTACATTTTTGTAGAACTGGGATGTAGGACAGAGGTGGGGGGTGGGGGTTAGAGGACTCACCAGAGACAGAGTAGGGAGCAGATCAGTCAGAGCTCCTGAAATCCACTGCTGAAGGGAGCAGCGGGTGGGTTTGGAGAGGTCTGCCACACCCTGTGTGTCACTCCCTGGCCGGGAATTGAACTCAAGCTATCGAGGTGATAGTCCGAGACTTAACCACTAGGCCAGCAGGGAGGTCTGAAACGTTCCTTATTTGAACAAGGATTATCTAACAAAATCCATACTCACCTAACCCTATCTTTTGCTCAGTTTTCCATACTTGAAGATTTAAAACAGTTTATCTTGCCCAAGATTATGCTCCAAAGTCTGGATTGGTATCAGAGTGAATAATTACAGGAAAAAGCAGGATTTTAAGTAACATTTTATTTTATTTTTTAAGATTTATGTATTTATTTATACAAAACTGGGGTACAGGCCAGACGTGTGGGGCCAGTGAGAAGCTTCACCAGAGACAGAGTGGGGAGCAGAGCCTCCTGAGGGGAGCAGCCGGGAGAGGTCTGCTCTGCCATGTGGTCAGCTCCCTGGCCGGGGATCAAATTCGTGCTGAAGCTGCTGTGGCCAGCTTTGTAGTACCATGTTTTTAACCTGTGAGCCACCCGGGAGGGCCCAGGAGAAAACATTCCAGCCTTTAGAAATGGACAGGTTTGCATACAGTGTACAATTTTTAGAAATATAGCTCGTATCATGCAACACCACTATTCATCGTAACAGCAATCGTGTTTGCTAAGCAAACATCCCTCATTGCACAAAGTCAGCCTCGACAACGGTGGCGGGGGGGCGTTCAGCTGGTTCAGGGCCAGACGGGAGGGCCCGCCACCCTTGAAACGCTCGGTTAGTGTCTCACCCCATTTCAGGGGAGCGGGCCATGAAGTGGGACACGCGCCCCATGCCCCACCTTGTCTCCACGCCCCAGCACTCTGGCGTTCACAGTCTTGTCTCATCATCTCATCCATTTTTTTTAATTATTATTATTTAGTTTTTACATCATTCTTCATTTTGTGCGTTTTTCCATCTCAGTTGTGGTCCCTCTGGGCTTCCCACCACCAGCTCCCCCGTGTGCCATCACCACAGTCCCGTGCACTCTTCCCACCCCAGTTTTGATCTTGTTCCCATCTCCACCCCCCGTGAAATGTCTCTGGTGTATATAATTCTTCATCGTTTTGGATTTTACTTTATTACTTTTTTTGTTTGTTTGTTTTATTTCCTTGATCCCTTACGCTCCGTCTATGAGCCAAAACATCCAGTATTTTTCTTTTTTTCTTTCTGGCTCATTTCACTAGGCATGAATCCCTTCCTACCTCATCCATTTTCGTTCGGTGGGATTGGGCGGTTGACTCTTAGTTTCTACTTGAGAAAAAAGACCTTTCTACGCCCCAGGTGTAGGCTGAGGACAATGTCTGGCATATGTGATTTGATTAAGTGCGTGCACCGTAAGACCTGATGGCCTGGAGAGCTAGTTCAATAGTAGGGCCTTGATGGGGCGACATGGACGCCTTTTGATATAGGACATGGGTTTCACTGTTGAAGCACTTTAAGAGCCACTGACCAAAAGTCATTGTGCGGACTTTGAAGTTATCCTGTAATTATTACGATTGTCTCAACGACTTTAGAAAAGTCCACTGAGGATGTGGGGTGGAACCAGACAGAGCTCTAGACACCTGGCACCTTACCGTGTACACCTAGTTATTTTTCATATCTTCAGTCACTTGTGTTTACTTCAAATACTTGGACACCTGCTATGTTGATGTGGAAGTCACTTTTCAGGGTGAGAATGCAGAATCGCTCAACAATTTTTGCTTCAAAATAACATAATGGAGTAATTTGCATGTGCAGCAAATACCCTTAAATAACACCATTCTGTTCAATGCTGTTTTGATACAATGTTGGTGAGAAAAAAAAAATGGATTTCCGGTCTGGGCCACGTCTTGTGTGGTTCACACCTTCTCACTGTGTCTGCCTGGGTTGCTCTGGGAACCCCAGTCTCCTCCCAGATCCCCGCGATGCCCGCTGGATTCACTGGCATCTCCACATTGCCCCAACATAAGCAAGTGTCTGTGAGCGGGAGAGCGCCTGCGTGTGTGTGATTGATGCCCCCAGGGCTCCAAAGGTGTCCTGCCCAGCCAAGATGTCCTTGGCTCTTGCTTTGTGCCCTGAGCTGCCAGGTAGGCCTGTCCACCTGGCAGCTGTGTGGAGTCAGCAGGTGGAAGATGAGTGAATGAGCAAAAGTGACCGTTTACCATAGGGAAGGTTTGGGCTTGGATTCAGAAGTTTGGTGACGTTTTTTGTGATATGCTGTGTGATGTAATGCTTGCTGTGTTGCTGCGTCTGCCTGCCTATGGGCTGCCTCATCATTCAATATTTCTCTTAAAGTCCAGTTTCCAAGAATCCATCAAGGATGTTGAGCGAAGATACACTGAATGCAATTCACTAGAATGAGCAGCACAGTGATTTCTGTTCCTCCTTTTCACTCTCCACATGGCTTGGGCTCTGGTGCTTCCTGTCATCAGTCATTAAATACTAGTGGTGTTTATTACTCTGTTTCCACCCCCACCCCCCTGTTGGGATAACAGTAGTGGGTGGACAGATCGCTGGCCTGGTAACATCGGGGGCCTGAGTTCCGTGAGTTGCCTCCTCAACACCTGCACCCATGACTCAGCCTGTCTTCACGCGTAAGTTTCAATTCCTGGCCTGGGACTGGGCTACTGGTAACTGTCCCTGCCACTGAGTCAGAAGAGTTGTTTTACTGTGAAAGAACTTTGAGAAGTCTGTGAGGCAATGAAAACGGGGGTGACAGTGTCAGCACCTCCCTGTGGCCACGCGGGGCTTGCTGCAACCCGGGAGGGTGGCGTGGACGGCCAAGAAGGCCGTCAACACGGAGGGTCCATGTGTCTCTTGGAAGATTTAAAAAACACTCTAGGAGAAATGCACAAAAACATTTTCCGCAAAAAGTCAGGGCGCTCCCAGACTCCCAGGGTCTCATTTACAGGTCACCAGAGAATCCCCCAGCTCGGGAGCAGTGCGGGTCAGAGACAGGGCAGGAACCCTGGAAACAGCAATCACGGCTGGCCGCCTGGAAGCAGAGAAGGACGCTCCGAGAAGCCCAGAAGTGAAGGGGCAAAGGGCAGGAGTCTCGCTCCCTCCTGCAGGGCCAGGACACCTTGCTATTTACATCTTATCGTTTCTTCTAGTGAACGAAAGAGCAGCTTCTGCCCAACCACACTCCACTTCCAGGAAACTGAAATGAGAGCGGATGTTGTCTTTCGCTGTTGTTTTCATTTTGTCTTCTTCCTCTTGTGCGTGACTCTATTTTTGTTATTGCCTCTGAAAAGAAAGTAGACTTGGCGTTACTTTATTTCCCCAAACCACTCCCAGATCCCCCAAGCTGGGGCTTCTCAGCTGCAGCTACCTGCACCCTGGGCGTGGCTCCTGAGCCCTGGGACAGGGCTCCCGGTGCAGGAGAGGGCCCTCCCCAGCCCACCAGCAGGGATCTGGCCTCCTGCTGGACAGACCAGGGGCGGGTCAGGGGGGCAGTGGGCCACAGGTCACAGGTCACAGGAAACGTGCCACAGCCCGAGGGGGGCAGGGTGTGCCCGGAGGCGCTTCCCTCTGAAGGATTGTCAGCACAGACCCTAACTTCCGCTCCTCCCAGACTGAGGGTCCCTCGCAAGACAAACATGCCCTGAAGGCCAGGAGGACTCTGGGGTTCTGCCCCCTTTGGAGGCTCAGTCCTGCTGGGAAGGGCTGGGTGTCACTGGCGGGCTCAGGGCAGGCACCACATGACAAGACTGTAGGGAGCACCAGCCCCAGCCAAGAGAGACAGAGGCCGGGCACAGGCACCCTGCTCTGACCCCCAGGGCCATGGTCAGCACGCTCGCCGGCACCTGGAAACCCAGGGCGGGTGGTAGCCGGGCCGCCCCGGAACCGGGCAGGAGGAGATCCAAGGTGTAGGACGAACACCTGGGCTCAACGGGGCCAGGCTCTGCCCCCCCACCCCCACCCAGCCCCCAGGTACTGAGCTTAAGGCCAGCTCTAGAGCGTGGCCACCACCAAGGCGGGCGCCAAGTCGGGGCCCCCAAAATAGATGGAGACCCAGAGGTACACCCCACCCACACAGGCAGACGCACCACTGCCAGGAAGCAGAAAGGACGTTGTCCTTAGAGCGAGGGGACGGCAAGCTGCTCCCGGTCTGAGTGGTGCCGCCTGGGATACGTCCCTGACTCCTCAAGACACAGGCAGCTCTTCTGCAAAAACTGAGATGAAGGCCATGAGAGTCACCCCCCTCCCAGGGCAGCTCTGAGGCAGCAGGGCCAGGGCCCAGCATGAACTGTCACTCTCTGAGGGGTGAGGGGCCTGCTCTGCCTTGGCTGGGCTCAAGAGTGTAGACACGATCACTGACGGTTATGAGGAGCAGCAAGAAAAGCAGCCCACTGGGAGAGGCCAGTGGCCCCGGGCGCTCCCGCCCTGCTTTCTGAGCCTTGAGGTCTCAATGGTCTCCCAAGGAGGCCCCCCTGTCCTCCCCCTTGGGGTGGTGGGTCTCTGACAATGGTTTCAGGAAGAGGCGAGGACTTCCTCACTGCCCTCACTTCAGGGGCCAGCAGCGCTTCTGGGGTGGACACTGGAAATAGACATCACAATCAGCCGCCTTTGGGTGCCGGTCTCTGCGGTACTGTCCTCTCCGCCACCCCTCACCCAGAGCACCGTGAACATCTCGCTCGCCCTGAGTAGTGCACTGAGGCCTCGTCTGCCTGGTCACAATCCTGCAGAAAGGTGACCGTGACTGTCCCACCAGGGAGCCTGCCACCTCCTGGGCGCGTGTCACCTGTGCTTACAGTGGCAGGACAGCGACGGAGAGGCAAGGCCAGCTCCAGGCCAGAAAGGACCTCCTGGAACTGTCCACCACTCACAGGGACTGCTCCGTGGGTGACCGCAGCCTGGAGACACCGAAACAGACAAGGCTGCTCCTGCCTTCCAGGGAGACCGCAGACCAGGCGCAAAGGTGGATGTAAGACCTACAGTCCGCCCAGGCCACAGAGCTTTCTCGCCTTTGCACAGGGCCGCGGGTTGAGGTCTTGACCCAGGCCAGCGGGGCATGTCTGACTCCTGGTCACATTGTCAGCCCGGCCTGACCCAGGCAGCTTCATGACGGCAGGGACTGAGGGAGGCTGTCCTGGACGCCGATTCTGCACCCAGGGTCCCCCAGGTCGAGGTAGTGACCTGTGCTGTTTCCCTCACTCCACACGGGACTGAGAGTTCAGTCTCTCCACAGAGCCCGGGGTGTTCAGAATTATGGGTGCAAATCCCTGTCTTCAAGTATTCTAACCGGTGTCCCTCGTTTTCCTGTCACGTGAACTATCTGCCTCAGTCACTCAAATTGTCCCACTCTAAGTTCCTTCTTCACTCCTCTCGTTACCTGTCAACACATATTAAGCCCAGCACCTGGCTCCAGAATGACGATGCAAGAGGGACAGAGGAGAATTTACTTTTGTGACAGTGAAACAGCCAGCTACAGGAATGCACCAAAAATGAATCCGAAGGACTGTCACAAAGGACAATCCTCGCAATGAGCAACTCGAGTCTCCTGAAAAGGCCCATCGCATGTAACGCTTAAGCTGGCAAGGATTCCCAAGAGGGCCACTGTGACCGGCCTTGGGGAGCACTGCTAAAAATCAAACTCCTGGGTGCTGCGTCTTGCTCTTGATACCCCTTCAACTGCCAGGGATGTGCCCAGACCATGAGGAGCTCCCTAGCCACAGTTGAGACGTGCCCTCCCTGTGTGGGCCGTGAGGACATGGAAGCCAGACCCCGCTCTGAGGGAGCTCAGCCAGGCTGCAAAGGCCTGGCCGTTGGTGGGGGTTACTCGACAGCCAGCGTGTGTGGGGGGTGGCCAACATGTCGGGCAGGGGTGTGTATCTGGGGGCATGGCACTCACTACTTCTGCCCTAAGCAGAAGATCATACTGCATTTTCCAGTATGATCTTCCTCTACAGGTTGGGAAGCCAAAGTAAAAGGCTTCAGACCCAAGTCTGGTTTGGGCTGACTGCCCCCCACCCCTGCTGTGCACAGAACAGGTGTAGGTGAGAAAAAAATTCAGGGGCTGGATTCAGTCGGGAGGGGTGAGCGTCTGATATCTTGTGTTTATGTGCCTGCGGATAACGCTGTTTGGGTTTGCTATGATTCAACTTCAAGCATGTTCAAAAAAAACGGTATTTTTGAAGACAGGGAACACTTTTTATGGTAAGGGAGAAGGCACAGAAGGGTGTGGTGTTCTGAGGCAGGGAGACAACCCAGCTGCTCTTTGAATCCACGCAAACAATAATGTCAGTGAGGCTTCTGGCAAGTCTGAGCTGTGCTCAGGACTCTTCAGAAACGCACCGAATCCTCCCAGGACGCTGGTAGGTTCCCTGGCATCTGACTCAGGCTAGGTCTGTCCAGAGAACCCTGGAACCGCTGCTGCAGGGGGGGTTGGGGCCCTGGGGGGGCTCCCCCAGCAACAGCTGCAGGCCCCCTGGTGATTGTCATCGCAGCTGTGTGAAAACCCATCCAAGGTGGGGGAGGGGGGAGCGTGCAGGAAATGGGGCTGGTTTGTGACCACAGGGCTTTAACCCTCCTTCACCTTCCTATGACGAGGAGGGGTCACAGTGTTGCAGAGCCCACTCGGGCGTCTGTGGTTTGCAGGGAACGATCCCAAAGAAATTGCCCTGGAGCCAGCTGGCGCCCCTCCTGGGGCAGGCCGGCCAGGTCGCAGGAGCTGGCATGTGTGTGGCAAGGCAGACGGGGAAGGTTCGCAATGGGCTCTCCGTGGAGACGCTGGGAGGTGGCGCCATGTACATGCTCATGCGCTCCCAGCCTGGCGTGTCCACAGAGAGGCGGCCAGGTGGGCGCCCGGCAGCCAGCGACGCTTCCCCTCGTGCCTCACACCCAAGCGCCTTCTCTGGAGCTCCTGTGGTGCAGGGTTCACGCCTCCTGCTTATCATCGTCATGGACGAGGAAGCCAGCGCTGTTTGAGAAGTGATGGCCAGTGTAGCGCCTGGACCCCAGGTCGCTGGGGGCACACAGGAGGGCACCACGGGCGACTAATCCTGGCGCAGAGGGCGTTTGCCGGCCCATTGCACTCCACGAGACCGGACGGTCACTGCAGGGCGGCACCCCCCGGTGAAGCCCGGCTTCACCGTCCTGTCTGTGACCTGGCAGGTGTCCTCTCTCACGTGGGTCCTCTCTCCCTGAAACACTGAAGTCAACTTAAATATAAGAAAATGGGGTTCTAAATAAGGCCCCTTATCACAAGCCAAGATTTAGACGTGCCGGGCCCAAGTCCAGCCCCAGTGACCGGGGGAAAATGTGCTCTCCCAGGGCTTTGGCCTCTCTGGACCTACGTGCGCTGTCTTCCAGAAGGCTTGAGTGACTGGCTCGTAGGGAGCATGCTCACTGGAGTTGGGGTAAGAGCGCCCTGTGCACCAGCCTGAGATAGAAACTTAAACATGGCCAGGAGAAAATCCACACCCACGTGACCACAAGGGCCGCCAGATACTGGACAGGCCCGAACTCAAGGTCCACTCAGTCCTTCCGCACCTGAGCGGCAGAAGGGTCTCTACTACACACTCACACACAACTCACACGCACATAACACACATCACTCACACAAACCTGCAAATGTCAGCTGTAATGCTCAGAGCTCAGGACTCTGTGGGGCTGGATACACGTGTGTGTCTGTGTCTCTGTGTGTCACATGTGTTCTCGTGCGTCACGGGTCTGTGTGTGTGTGTCTGTACCTGCCTGTAGTGGTGTTAGCTGTTTGTGTGTGCCTCTGTGTCTGCGTGTCTACCTGTGTCTCTGTGTGGGCTCTGTGCACACACACATGCACACACACAAACTTGCAGCAGCACACGGTTCTGTGAACTCTAAGAATAAAAGATGAAATGACATTTCACTCACGAGAATGGGGACTCCCCCAGGTTACGCGATAAAGGGGAGCAGTGGCCTTCCACTAGAGGAAGATTCATGTCTTACCCACCTGATTTGAATTGAAGCAAATGAGCCGGCCTCGGAGACAAGTCCGAACTGGGTGCAAACCGCTGTGAGGCCCGCGCTGGGCCCAGCCTGCACATGGCCTGGTGCCTGGGGCCCCTGAAAGCCCTTTCGCCTGCTCTACCTTGCTGTGGTGGAGTTGGGGGGCCCCTCTGTGGGTGGGCAGCACTGCTGCAGCAACACAGAGCTCGCTCCTTGGTGAGCGTCCTTATGCGTATCCCTCATCCCCTGGGACACTGTGCCTCAATGTCCTCATTTGTAAATGAGAGGCTGTTCCTAGGGATGAAGTGAGTGGAGTGAGAGAATTGTAATGATTACAGAAACCCTGGCTCATAAGGGAGCCCCCCCTTGTGCCCCCCCCCACACACACACAGCCTCCTATATTCACTACCTGGGAGAACTGTAACAAAAGATGCCTTGGGCCTCCTTGCTGTTAGTACTATGCCACTGCCTGCAGCCATTGCTGCTGAAGTCCCATCCCCGGCCAAGGAGTGACTCACGTGGCTCTGTAGACCTCTCCTGCCTCATTGCTCCCCTCAGCAGTGGATTTCAGTAGATCTTCCTGCTCTGCTCCCCACTCTGTCTCTGGCGAATCCTCTCACCACCACACCTCTGGTCTACCCCAGCTCTTTTGTGCAGAAATAAATAAAATACATATTTTTTAAAAGGTAAGTTACCCGCTCAAGCTATAGGATGTGCTCTGGTGAAGGTATGTGATTTGATGGAAATATAAGTTATTTGGTCAAAAGTAGCACTAGTGTCACCTCCTCCAGGCAGTCCTCCTAGACTTCTCGGGGTGGGGGCGCTCTGTCTGTCTTTCACCCACCATATGGAAAAGCTTCTGGTGAGCTCTCAATCTCCCTGCCCTGTCAGTTGGGGGAAGCAGGCCTGGCAGTTGCCCTGAGAGCATAGATGGTACCTAACACCCTTTGCTGCCCAATGCCAGACTCATCGAGATTCTACTTTTATACCTCAAACTCAGACAAGTCAGCATTCTGCCTGGCTGTGATGCATCATTGTTTAAAACCCCCAAGATGTGGGAAAACCACCATGATTCTTCAGCCACCCTTTCCACAGCTGGTTTCTTGCTGGAGTCAAAAGCCCCTCAGCAGATCCCATGACTATGACCATGATGGGAGCTGGGCAGAACATCCATTCCTCTGGCCGGGAGCCTTCTCAGGCCCTGGCTAAGAGATGCTCACTTCATTGGCCGTAGATGTCTGAGGTTCCTGTAACCACCCCAACCTGGAGCTCAGTAAGAGGGGAAAAAAAAAAAAAAAAGAGGATAAAGAAAATAAATTGTCACCTGCCACAAATGTCATAAAAAGAAATGCTGGTGGGGGTCGGGAGTGGGAATCCTCCAGTAACAACCCCTAAAAGAAATTCCATCTTCTAGTATGGACATGATTTAAATTTTCATGAACAAATCAACTGGTTTGTGCGAAGGCAGCAGCAGTGAAAAAATGTAATAAACCATGGGAGGGGGGGATCTGTGACCCTACTGGGTCCCCCAGAGGACCCCTCTGACCCGATTCGGAGCGAGCGCCTGGTCTCGGAGAGCACCTCCTGGACCGGGCTAATTATCTCTTAAAATTCATATCTAGAGCCACGGGCTGCCTCTTGGGATTAAACACAGTATGCTTTGCAAATTGAAAATAAGATAGCTGTTAGGAATATAGACTTGCCTCTATGATTACTATGGCAAACAAAGGCAAAACATTAATTTACATCTATTACAATAGAGAAACAAAGCTGAAGATATTCCGTGGATCTCAGGAAAAAGAGTTTGCAAAGGTGATGCTTCTGGAGGCCGAGGTGGGGAGCCGGCTGCTCACGCGACAGCTGAGGGGCAGCGAGGCCTCCAGGGCTCCTCTGGAGGGCCTGGCGTGTTCCCTGGCCCCTGGGCTGGGGCACAAGGCCAGAGGCGGGAGAACAGCCCTTTCTGCTGGGAGGCTGAGAACAGAATGCATGTCTCCCAGGGTGACGCTGGCCTGGCCTGCAGATTTTGTACCTGAACCAGAAGCTTATGAAGCGCACGTCAAACTCCTGCAACAATGCATTTCATGGTGGGGTGAGGAGGAATCAGAGGGCAGCGGGCAGGGGGCAGCCCTCGCACGAGGCTCATTGTGCATAGAGTAAAGTCCAAGTTCTCACACCCAGAGCGGGCACCCAGATGTGCTGGGCCTCAGTCACTGCAGCAGGAAGCAGGCCCTCTAGGGGTGCAGGGGTGCCCAGGCTGCCCCCTCCCATCGTCACCCCACTGAGCGCAGGCTGCCCTGGGTGGCCTGGGTGGGGCTCGCCCCCCCAGATAGTCCCCTGACTGCATACACAGGCCCAGGCACCAGCCTCATACTTCCTGCTGAGCTGCCCGGGACACTCTCCTGGGACAGGGGTGCTGTGCAGAGAGCGCTGGGGTTCTGAGCCCTGCCTGGAGGCGGTGTGTGGGGGAACCAATGGGGTCACTCCATTACAGGAGACAAGGGAAGGTCCGCGAGAGAACACTTTAGGATGGGTGGACACAGCTGTGGGGGCTTGGGGAGTCTGGGGAGGAACTGTGCTTTGATGTGCTCTATCAAAAAATAGAAGCATTTGACCTTCCTTTATAGGGGTTTCCAGAAAGCTCCTAGCCTACGTAGAGGAGCTGCGTGCCTTCCAGGACCATTCAACAGGCTGCAGCCGGCAGACTGTAGCTCCGCAGGGCTTTAGGTCACACAGGCATCTCACGCCGCAGCTCCAAGTGACTCCACAGGGAGCCTGGCTCTTGGGGACCTACAAGCACCCCGAGAATGCCTGGCATGGGGGAGAAGAGCCGGGGTCCTGATGGCAATGAAGGGTGTCAAGGAACTGACTCTCACCATGAGGCCTGACCCCTCTGACCCTGCTTTCTGCTCTGTCCATGGGGCCGTGAGTCAAGAGTTGACTTTACCCCACAACTCCATGGCTCAGCTTATTTGTGTAAGGTTGAGACTTTGGGTGGTGACATGCCTTTCTAGCAGAGGCAGGAAAGTGGAGGAGGGGAGGGGACCAGAGAGAGCAGAGGCAGGTGTGGAAGGCTCTGGAACAGCAAGGTCGCTTGACTGAGATCTGGGATTTTTTAAGTGCTTTATCTGGTAGAAATGCATACAGCATTCACAAATTGGAAATGACTCTGTAAACGCAGATAAGATTGTCCCAGTAATATTGTAGCCAGAAACAGCTCACCACGGCTTACTTTCAATTAACCATTTAAATCATAGCCCATACAAACCCCAGCCAGCCCCTGCTGCTTTATACTAGAAAAAAAAGAAAAAAGAAAGAAAGAAAGTTAGACCAGAGCCCAGGAGTTTTGATTCACGCTGCTGAGTGTGGGAGACGCCAGTCTTTCTCCAGAGCCTTGAGTCTAAGCGACCCTTTGAAAGAACATTCCTTCAGCTGCCCCCCCCGCCACCCCTACTCCCCCGCTTCTGAGCTGGATGGTGATTCATAGTAGATAACCTCTCCTGATTAGTTTTATTTTGACTTTAACTTTGACATTAAAAAAAAAGGCTCCAATGGGTAAAATTCTGCCTCTACCATTCACGGCTCAGCTATTTTTAGCTGACTTTGGTGTTTGATACAGAAGAGGGAAAAATCTAAATTTAGAAAGAAATTAAATTGTTGATTGTCATCAAAAGTCCTGACTGTCAGATTAGAAAGTCATTGTGTTAGATGTTTTGTGATGAATAGTAAATCAGCAATTTCCTTGAAATTCGTATTTGACTTCTTTTCCTTCTGTCAATGGGAAGCGTCAGGGGCGCGGTGAGTCAGACACAAGCTTGTTAGTGGACACAAGGCCTCTTCAGAGGTGCAGCAAATCTGTTCCAGGACAGGGGGAGAGGGACACCCCTAAAGCCCCAAAAACCTGCCTGCTCTGAGTGGGTTCTGCCATCCACCGCAACAAGACAAAACATATAAAACTTTAATGAAAAGGGACTTTAATACAGTAAATATACAATATGGAACACAAAGAATATAACTTCTAAATCACACACCTGAAGTGACCTGTCCCCTCGTGGGCAAAAGTCCACCCAAAAGGGATCGGCCCAGAGCAAGGCCTGAAAGCTGCCACTAGACTAAAGCACCTTCTGGCCGGGGCCCATGGAAAAGGGTCAGAAATGGCCAGACAAGTCTGGGAGGAAAAGAGCAAAATCAAAATCAGTGAAAACATGGCCATAGTCACCTCCCTACAGGTCTCTCACCCACATCTGCCTTAGCCAGTCCAGGGCCAGGAAACAAGCCCGGTTTCTTCATCACATGCTGGCTGTTCCATGTGGCTTCCTCAGGTCTCCTCCTTGTTCCCCATCCTGCTTCATTCCCTTCTCTTCTCTCCTTTTTCTCTGCTCAGCTCCACCCTCCTTCTGGGTGGGGCAGGGAACCTGGAACTTCCCTTTTTCCTAGGGACCCCCCTGTTACAATGGCAGGCTTTCAGACCTTGCTTTGGGCCAATCCCTTTTGGGTTGACTTTTGCCCATGAGGGGTGGGTCACTTCAGGTGTTTGATTTACAAGTTATATTCTTTGTGTTCTATACTGTATATTTACTGTGTTAAAGTCCCTTTTCATTAAAGTTTTATATGTTTTGTCTTGTTGCGGCGGATGGCAGAACCCACTTAGAGCAGGCAGGTTTTTGGGGCTTCAGAAGTGTCCCTCTCCCCCTGTCCTGGAACAGATTTGCTGCCCTATAACTTGCCACTGGCTCAGAGGGAGGGTCTGGAAGCCGCAGGGGCCAGGTCGTGGCCCGGGAGGGAGCCTGGTGGTCGGTGGTCAGGTGCTGCCCCTGTCCCGGGAGGCACAGCAGCTGCTGACTTCCAACTGGCTCCCGGTGTCTCCGCCTGGGGCCCTTGGTTTGCAAGTCTGTAAAATGGCTACAATAACACGCGTTGGGCAAGGAGGTCAGGGGGCAGGGAAGTGAGCTGGCAGAAGCCAGGAGGCCTGTTCTGGGCGTGCGTGGGCATCCGGACGCCGAAACGGGGACCCCAATCAGGCTGCATCCACGCCAGTGCAGACGGCCGAGGGCAGTGATGGGGCAGGGAGCCCGGGGCACGTCTGGGCGGCCTTCCCGATGCACGCGTCCAGTTCAGATCAAAGTTACTGACGAAATGGACTCGACATCCCCTGTGGCGAGCAGCTAGAGGGCGGCGCCTGACACCAGGGTCTCCAGCCCGTGACGTGAGCGAGGGTGCCCTCGAATCACACCTCATGACCGTTAGTGAGCTCACCACAAAGGACTGAATTCACACCCCTAGAGGAACAGGGCGGCGCTGAAATTAAGCGAGTGGGGGCTCAGCGGGCCACAACAGGCAGGGACCTGTGTGTGCGGCGGGAAGCCCACGTCCCTCCGCCCAGCACCAGCGCGTGACACTGTCTGCCATCAGCCTGGGCTCCGAAGCTTGTGGAGAGCAGGGCATGGGGACCAAGGTGTGGGGCGGGTTTTGTGTGGAGTGGAATTGTTGGAAGGAGAAAGGATCAGAGAGGAGGGAGGCAGTGGAGGAGGGGAGGGAGGAGGGGGCCCCCACCAGTCCCGCCTCTGCGCGGAAGTCACCCTTCTGCCCTTTCTGGGTGGCAAGAGCAGAATCTTCCTACTCTCTACACGGAAGGTGAGCTTCCCTTTGGATAACAATAGTCGCTTTATCGTGACAAGCAGCCTTTACCATGCTCAAGGCTCAGGCAGTGTTATCTAATCTTTCCTTCTCAGGCATATTCCAAAGGCTCCCTAATTAGAATTTCATACCTGACAGGTGGAGTTAAGGGTCTCAGGACCCCTCACGCTGCTCTGGCCTCAGGCCCAGCATCACAGGCAGCCACAGATCCCGGATTCCGGTGTGAGGAAGCGGCCCCCGCTCACGGGGCGAGCTGTCCTTGGTGACAGCGAGTAACACTCCCAGGCCACTGGCTTTCTGGGGGTCTGGGGTCTCTGCTCAGGGTCTAGAGGAGCTAGCTGGAAGCACTCCCGTCATTTCTCATTGCTTTCCATAACCAGGTATCTCCAATCCGAGAAGAAATGTGCAGTCTGCTCAGGTCAGGAAAAAAACCTTCTAGAAGCCAGAGTGGGATTTTCTTGATTGAGCTGCTGCTGCTTGGGGTGTCTAGACCTTTCTGGAACAAGCTCATTCCTAGTGTACCTGGACAAGGGTGTGTGCATCTGTCCCGGGGAATTAACTCACAGTTCATCGACTTGGCCCAGCCGGGCCTGGGGTAAAGGGAAAAGTGGGGTTTAGGGAAATGCTAACACCCTCAGCTCCAGGCCTCTTCCCAAGGGGCTGGTGTGCGTCATCCCAGACAGGCTTCCGCAGCAGGGCTGGAGCAGTCACTGGGCTGACCGGGGCTGTGTGCTGGGGGTCCGTGCTGTGCTGGCGATCCGACCCCAGGGACTGCCTCTGAGGTGCGTGAGTCGCCGGCCGCCATGATTGTTTTCTAGGAGCCCAGTGTGGTTTTCATTTACAAGGAACAAAAACTTTACTGGACTTTCGTCTTCACTGGGCTGTTTTGCCACAGCTGGTGGATGAGCTGAGCACTGACCACTCACCCCTGTCCTCCCTTTTCTCCTCACCTGAGCACTGACCACAGCGTCGCCCCCAGATCCTGTAGTCAGATTTGTTTCGACATTGCGTTGTCTCACTTGACTTCCTCCTTTTTTTTAATTATGTAAAAAAAAATCACATTAAGCCGAATCTAATTACTGCAATGTATATTAGAAGCAGGGCACCATCAAAATTTTATTTAAATTAATCAGGTTTTGATTTAAGATATTAAATTCAAATTAATCATGTAAAAATGGAAATGATCCTTGACGTGCTTCCAGCTGTGACTTCAGTCTGTTTTCTCGTGAGTGACTTTCGGGATGTCTTGGGGGGAACATTACAAAAACTCACGCCGGTGCCATTTCAATTAGAGTTATTTAGCAGGACAGATGTAAAGAATATGGTATAATTAAGAAGGAGCTGATGACATGGCTACAGATTTTCAGGATTAAAAGGAAAAAAAAACAAAGAAAGTGGAGGGTGACCGCCGGCCACCCTGCTGGCGTTCCAGAGCAGGGCGGTGGAGCCTCCGTCAGAGACCAGCGGGGACGGTGGGCCGTGGACTTTTCCTCTGGAGCCATCGAAGGCGCCAGCTTTGGCGTCGACTTTGAAGTTTCATTAACAAGCCGGGACTGAGTGATACTGCAATCCTTATCGTTTCTGGAAAGATCTTCCCCCCCAGCCACTACAGCCACTGCCTAATTTGATTCTAGGGCCATCGGAAAAGATACACGAGCTAAAATTGCACTTGAAGACCCATTTTAAATCAAATCAAGCCCCGTATATTGGTATACACGCTGCTGCGTCTATGGACTGCTTAATTATTTGTCCTCTGCTCAAAGAAGGCTGATTTCTCGTGTTTATTCTACGATGGCAGATTGCCGTGTGTAGGTGACATTGGCCAGGACTCGTGCCACTGAGAGAAGAGGCGCTAGTGACAGCCCTTATTCAGGGGTGATGACATGGCGCTATAGAGGTTACTCCGAGTCCCAGGATGGCCTCTAATTGGGCACTGGGGACGGTGCCGCCTTTCCTGGCTGCCCACACTGCTGGCTCTCCCAATCACCCCCAGCCTCACCTCTGGGTGAGCTGGGTTTGCAGGGCCCCGAGAGTCAGAATATGATTTCCAGGCCCCTTTCGGGGTGCACCTGGTCAGAACACAGATCCTGCCAGGGTGATGACTGCTTTGGGCCCCTTGTTGGTTTCCAATGATTTGACTGAACCCCAGGGAGGGGCTGGGGCGGGGGGTTTCCTAGCAGAGGATGTGACTCAGTCTGGGTTTCAGAGTCTCCGAAATCAATATTTCCACAGCAAAAGGCACAGTGTGTAGCCTTTCTGTCCTCCTGTCCGACAAACACCGCTGTTCTTTCTGCCCAAGCTCTGGGCAGAGGCTGCCCTTCCTCCCGGGACAAGCTGCCCAGGGACGTGAGGGCCAGCAGGACCTCTCCGCCCAGTATCATCGAGGTACACGAGCCTGGGTGTCCGTGTCGGCTGGGTTCTCGTCCCAGACTGACCATGGCAGCGCAATCTAGAATGCTGGAAGCGCAGGGGTAGGAAGCAGGCTTGCTGCTCATGAATAAACTTGATTTGAGAAAAATCAGGAGTATTGCCTTGTTACTCTCAGGATTCTCAAGCTAACACAGGCTTGAGGTCCAGCAGGGCCCCCATAAATGTTTGTGCATTGAGGAAGAGAGGGAGCAAGTGGAAGTGGGTGAATAAAGACTACATGAGTGAGTGGACTGGACGTTCCCTGGGCTGAATGTGGGATGAGCTCATTGTGAATGGGGGAGAAGAGGCGGGGAGATGGCTCCTCGCTCCCTTCTCCCAGCCTCCCCCAGGTGACAGCCGCTCGAGACAAGGGACCCGCCAATGGACACCAACCTTGTGATGCCACGTGTGTGTCTGGATAGAGCCCGGGGCCGTAGAAAGCAGATGATTCATTGGCGGGTCCCACTTCCCACTCAAGTGATAGAAATATATGTATTACTCTTTCAAAATCACGTTTCACCCTTCAAAAAAATCAGGTGGGAGGTTCACATCATAATAACTTTTTTTCTTAGTGGAAAAATGGTCTTCATCATTTAGAGGCTATGTCTGATTTCTCAGAAATCTAATCAATTCAATAAATGTACTAGCTGGCAACAATATGTTTTTTTCTGCTCTTCTTTTGCCTGTCCGTTCCCATCTCGTTTAATCTCTGGGCAGCATGGCAGACAGAGGGGCTTGGAACCCAAACCTAGGCACGTACATGCCTTGGCACTTTGCTTCCTTGAGCCTTGTCAATGACTGGTGGTCTTGGCCTCAGACTTCAGTCCACCTTGCTGCCTTCTGCTTCCCACGCACACAGAGAGCTGGGTTTTAGTGATGGTCTCTCGTCACGGACATCCTGGCCCTCACTGCTGGCACAGTCTCTGGGCCCCTCCGTGATCTCCTCATGAGCTACCCCAGCTGGCCAGGCCACATCTTCCTCCTGAGCCTCCAGTTCTAGTGAGGCATCATCAATGTGGTTTGTGCTTTGCACACTCGAGACAGAATCTTGCTCTGGAGCTTAAAGCTTCTGTGATGGTGGGCAAACACTTCATAGGTTCTGGCCACAGTTTCCTTGCTTATAAAATGAGAACAGCCTCTGTCTAGAAGGAAGGCGCAAAGACAACATGAGGAAATCTTTGGCATCTCTGTGATCACCAAGCCGCTCTCTGCCCCAGGGCCTTTGCACGGCCCGTCTGTCCACTGTGTCCCTTCCCTTTTCTTGGTCACTTCACTCAAAGGACTTGATGTGCCTTTGCTAGAGACTTCTCTGATATGTCTATGACATTTCTTCTCTGATATTTCTTTCACCATTTTCTATCCTATCATCCACTTCATTTCTGCTGAACACTTATACCCAGTTTGACCTTTTTAATTGTCTATTAGTTCCCTCACCAGGCTACCACTGGAGCAAGGACTATTTTTCTTGTTTCCTACTGGATCCCTGGGATGGAAAAACGTGCCTGGCAGTAGGCACTGTGGAATAAATATTTCTGGCTGAAATGAAATGGGACATTCACACAGAAGATGAAAACTGGCCTGCCTTTTTTGAGACGCCCTCACTGTGGAGAGGATCTCAGCTGGAAGAAATCGGGACTGCCGATTCTGGCGGCCATGTCCACTAAGCTGTGCGCTGGGGTGGAGGCCACTGGGTGCCCTGACGTGCGCTTGTGGGGAGTCCCAGCACTGAGACATAGTCGGGGAGGACCAGCAAGATCTCAGCAGAGAGACACTGCAGCTCGAGGTCACTGACAGAGTCGCACAGGGAGGAAGAGCTGAGAGACCTAGCGCAGGAGATAAACAGATGAGAGCAGAGGCCAGGCAGGGCGGACTCGGGGAGTGACAGTGGCAGGCTGGCTCTGGCAGCACCCCCTCCCCCTGGCCCCAGGCTGACTGGCCTTCCAGAGGCCGCCTGGCGCGTGAGCAGGGGAGCCTTGCATCATCACCCTGGGCACTTGGGAAGCCACGCTCCGTCCTCGTTACCCAGCCCTCGTGGTCAGGGCCCGGCCCCTCTGTGCTGCGGCCTCCAGGAGTGCGCCCTGGGGGCCAGAAGCCCCGGCAGCATAGGTCGGGGACGGCTAATTAATATCGAAAAGGTCTTGGTGACTCCTGCTAATTGGGCAGCGCTGCAGGTCCTGGTGTGCCAGCACCTCCCTCCAGCCGGCCCCAGGGGCTGCCGAGCAGAGGGCCAAAGCTCTGCAAACGCCAACGTTTCACAACTTTGCATCAGACAAGAAACCTCAGAGCGGACGCCAACAACTGCAACCCCAGTGGGCCCGCCCTGATGGCCGCTGAGGGGGTCCTCCTTCTCTGCCTCCCCTCTTGATCTTGGGGAAACTGAGTCCCACTTAAGTTCCACCCTGTGAGGATGCCACGGGCCTGGGCTGTATGAACCAGGATGAGGTTGGGGTTGATCTGATCCACAGGGCCCACACAGCCAGGCCCTAGCTCCAGAGAAGGATGCTGGCTTTGATTCACAACTCACCAGTCCTGTCTGAAACCCATGGAACAGATGTTTTTCAGCAGCCAGAAACTGGCACATTTTAGAAAGTTACCGTGTCTCCTAACTGTCTGCCCTGGGGGACCCCCAGAAGCATCTGGGGCACGGGAGCCGTGATGTTTGCCCAGCAATACTGTACATGGAATGTTTATTCACAAAATAGACTATGAATAGCCCCTAGCAGCTCGGCCAGCTCAGGTCAGGCTTGGCCACCAGGTGAGTTCTGAAGCTGATGTGTGGTCTACACAGCCTTTCTGGACTGACTGTGGCGGTGGGACTCCAGACCCACGTGAGGCCAGAGAGCACCTGGCCTCTTCCCTCTTTCCACCTGACAGACACACACAGGCCTCCCCCAACACCCCGGGTGCTGCAGTTCATGAACTGGATGGGGCTTGCTAGCAGGACAGGCATGATGGACTCACAGCCAGACCGTGGGGGTGCGGTGGGCTGGCCCTGGGGGCCGTCTCTGTGGGTGGCTCGGTCCTGAATCTCCCCCACCCGGGGAAGCAGCTGGGTAGGACCGATGCTCAGCGTGGATGACGGGTCTGACCCTCAGCAGCCCCCAAATTTTCAAGCCAGCAGTACTGCCTCCATGGCTAAGGACCGGAGCGCCCTGGGTGCAGTGGACGCAACCCTTTGTCCAAGGCCTTTGTCTGGTCTGCATCTGGCCAACACGCCACCTGTCACTTGGTGGCTTCCAGGGCTCCCAGGCACCATGGGGCTGTCCCCCATCACAGTCCAGGTGGCATCCTTGACCATACAGAGGGCGGGGTGGTGAAGATCACAAGGAAGTGGCTTTTCTCCTAGGCTTTATTCCAAGTCTCCTCTCCAAAATCTGGAATGTTCTTTCACCCCATCCAGGCAGTCTGCAAGCAAGAAAGCAGCCTCGCTCCAGGCTCAACTCAGCACCAGACCGCAGGCCCGTGTGCGCGTGGGAGCCGGGCTATTCTGTCAAGGCCCCAGGAAGGCATGTCCTTCCTCCCATCTGATAGGGCTGCTACTTCCTTTAGTGTGCAGGGCTGAGGGGCCTCCATCCCCCACCCCTGCCACGTGGGGAAGGCAAAGAGCAAATGAAAAAAAAGGCCTGGTGTTCGCAAAGGAAGACAGGAAGGAAGGAAGGAAGGAGGACACTCGGAGAGCCAGGAGGGCCACTCGAGCCTGAGGGTGGGGAGGCGGGGAGCAGGCCTTCCCAGGCTTCTGCTGGAGCCAGCTTCCTGCAGACCAAGAGTCTGGAACCCATCCCCGAGATGGGGTGAGTGTGGAGCTTCCCCAGGGAACCCCAGCTCAGGGGGATCTTCTGCCTCAGTTTCCTCATGTACCCAACTTGGCCTGCTCAGGGTCCTTGGGACTCCAGGGTCTGATTTTGGACCCTTAAAGTCTAAGGAGCTAACACCCCTGGCATGTTGGGGATTTGGTAGACACCCCTCCTTCAGCCCTGTCCCTCCTGTGGTAGGGATCTGTATACCTGAGCACCAACAGGGACATGCTCCCGAGACTCGCCAAAGTCATGGAGAAGAGCCCACTGAGGCCGGGACTGGGGCTGTCTGAGTCGGCAAGTGTTTCAATTCCACCCACTAGCTCAGCTTCAACTCAGTGGAACAACAGACAAGCATGCAACCCACACACCCCAATAACAGCCCGATGATAATTATTCCTTTCTTGAAGTTGTCTTAGTTTTTATCGAGATGACATTGGTTTACAACACTATGATTCAGGGGTGCAAGTTCACACTTCTTCAGATGTACGTGACCGCACCACACCCACCTCCAGGTACCCGTCATCCTCCACCTGAGTCCAGAGCCCCCCAGAGTCCTCACCCCTATTGTGGCCTCAGTTGTGCAGTCAGTTTTCTAGGGTTTGTTTTGGTTCAGTGTTTTCTGCTTCTTTGTTTTGTTCCTTCCTTTGTTCTGTATCTGTTTAGTGCACATATGTGTGAAACCATCCAGCAAGACAGTCATTATTCTGCCGATCCAAACGTCCAGCTTTGCAAACACTATGCTAAGTAAATATTGGATATTCCTATTTTTGCCAGCATGTACCCTTCCCAGCCAGGGGGACCATCTTCAATTTGCTCCCAGATGACAATCTCTTCTGTAAGCACCAGACCCCAAAGACAGAGTCGGACAAGGACTCCCCAGGGCCAGCAGCCTGACCCCACACAAGCCAGCTCCCCTGCCTGGTAGGGCAGGGAGAAGGTTAACCTTTGAGATCCAAGAACAGGATCCTGTGTCTTTAATGGTCACCAGCCCCTGCCTTTCCCAGCCGCCTCTGCAGATGGGCTGCCCCCAGGCCCAGGCGGCCTGTTTTGCACAACCTCTGAAGCCAGGCTGGCGGCTGCCCTGGGAGTCTCCCGGCCACAGGTGAGGTGCCATGGCCCTGACAATGCCCAGGGGGCCAATCAGGCCAGGACTGCATGAGGTAAGAGGGAGAGTCGCCCCGTGTGCTCTGGGCTCCCTCAGAAATCTCAGCAGATCAATGTCACGGTGACTTTTAATTACCCCTCCTAGGCCTCATCATTATTTCATGGCCTCTAATGGGCCCAGCAGGCCGCCTCGGGCACACAGATAAACAGCCACCCAGCAGGACCTGGCCCCTGAGGAGACGGCCACCCCAGCCTCCCAGCCCCGGGGACAGTGGCCCGGCCAGGGCTGACCCTGTTGAGTGCTTCTCACACCTGGCATCTCTGAACAGCCCTGCTGCGCTCCTCAAGGCAGAGGCTGCGTGCTTTGGCTGAGGTGTGCCCCTACTGTGCTCCAGGAGGGGCCCACGACTCCTCCAGACTCCAGGCCTTCTCAGGTCCTTCTAATTGCCACCCAGTGTCCTCCAGGCTTCCGACCTGGGGCCCAGAGTGCTGCATTCAACAGGGCGATTTTGCCCCAGGGGACATTTGACCACACCGGAGACCTGTTGCACCACTGGGGGAAGGGTGCGGCTGGCACCTAGCTGGGGGAGGCCAGATGACTCGAAGCAGCCTGCCCTGCATGTGGTGGCCTCACCTCACAGAGTGAACCAGGCACCCAGGTCTACACGCACAGGCCCTGGGCCATCCAGCTCCATAGCCACCGCCGAGCCGACTGGAGCTCACCTCCTGCTTGGGCTGTCACCTTGCCACGGTGGCACCTCTTGTCCTGAAAGCCCCACCCCCCTCCGGACCCGGCCTAGTGATCAGCCCGGGGGAAGGGGTCTCCAGCCTCCTCCACGGCCACATGTTTCATCCCACAGCGGGAACCACGCCTGCAGCGAGGGCTTGCGCGTGGTTGCCTGCTAAATCATCCAGAGCGGTCGGTGTGTTCTCAGTAGGGTGGGTGCTGGGTCTGGCATTGCTGGGCACACACAGGTCCCCAAGACCCAGGGGGAGCACTGGCATAGGGCATCCCCATCGCTGCCCAAGGGCCGTGTGCAGATCCGCGGTTAGGACAAGTAGCTGCTGAGGAAGCACCTGCCGTGTGGGTGAGGGGGCACCCAGCGGGCACTGCACCATGATGAGGCCAAAGTCACAGGTCTGGGCCTGAGGGGTGCGCGGCCAGGCCTCACCCTGCAACTGCCGTTTCCGCGTCGGGCTGCCCCGTGGACGTGCCTCGGCCCCCAAGGCCACCTGAGCTTTCCGCTTCAGACCACCCAGGCGGGCAGGAGGGCTCTCCAGGTTCCTCTTCATCTGCAGTCCAGATTCCAGCAAGATCTGGAGGAGACAGCCCAGGGTCCGGTAGGCACACCACTGGGAGCTGACTTGGGGTTAGCTCTGTTGCCCCCAAGCAGGCCAGAGGACCTGGGGACACAGGCAGACAAGGGCTCTGAGCCATCCCCAGCGGCCTTCACTAGCTCACGCCCGGGCTGAGCCCTCTCCTGCTGGACCTGCCCCAGCTGGGATCTGAGACTGGCTGGGTGCGTGACGCTCACGTGTTCTGCCTTCTGCCCCTTGTGGAAGCCGCGAGACTTGCATTTGGCCAGTAAACAAACTAGCTGGCTGGGCGGTAGGGAGAAGTAAGACACAGAAAATGTATTTATTTGTGTGTGGATGCAGTTTTGGGACATGAGTAACTTGCCACACATTGAATTTTGTAATACTGGGAGTCGCTCAGAGCTATTATTAATATTTTTTTTTTAAGAAAATGATGGAGATTTTGAAATGAAAGAATTTAGACACTAAATACAGTTCTATTTATTAGGCTTATCTCTTGGCTATTCCATCCCTCTCCTTTGCATTATTCTTACTATTCTCCCCTCCCTAAACTTTGGGGTCTGTGACTGAATTCAATGTGCTTCTGAGTTCTGGGTGTCTGACTGAACTCTGGGTGTCCCTGACTGAACCCTGGGTGTCTCAGACTGAACTCTGGGTGTCCCTGACTGAACCCTGGGTGTCTCAGACTGAACTCTGGGTGTCCCTGACTGAACTCTGGGTGTCTCAGACTGAACCCTGGGTGTCCCTACTGAACTCTGGGTGTCTCTGACTGAACGCGGCTGAGTGTCTCTGATCTCCTGTTGTCTTTGCATGAACTGCAGATATCTCTGACTGAACGTTGAAGGCCTTTGACTGAGCCTGGATATCTGTAGCGCCGCATGCCTCTCTTGGGCAGACTGTAGCGAGTCTTGGGGCGGTTGCTGTAGACCCTTGTAGGTCCTCCATCATCTCCTCTCCAGGTGTCCCCTCCACAGTAACACCTAAGCGCTGCCCTTACGTTTTCCCACCCTCCTTCAGTGAGTAATGCTCACACTTGTCCCCACATCTGAGTGCCCCACCAGGCAATAAGGCAGCAGTTACACCACCAGCAAACATTTTTAGAGACCTTGGCATTTCACTTTTCCCCTTTAACTACTCCCCCAAAACAAGTGTCAGCCCCCCACTTATTCACTGTTATTTATGCATCAATTCAAATTTGCTTTTTTTTTTAATATAGAAAAGGGGTTGTAAGCTAACAAGAACCTGTCACAAATTTTAGGAAAATCGGTCAACATAACTACCCTCATCCTAAGCCTCGTCTGTGTAGGCCGTCTAAAGAAACGGTCTCTGTTAGCCCCACCCTTTGGCCTGGTTGGCTGTGTGGCTCGTTGAGCAGTCCATTGTGGAAAAAGCTTCAAGGAACAAACCACAAGCCATAACGTCAACCAGCTAAATGTCCTTGCAAGTGACAGGAGGCATCTCAGGGGCAACCACCCGCATGGCTGTGTATGCTGGGGTTGGGTCAGCGAGCTGGGTGTCAGCGGGAACAGGACCAGGGACAGAAGGCACCAGGCCAGCTCCAGATGTTGGGTCAGTGCAGACTCCTCTGCACAGAGGGTCCCCTTAGTGACCTCAGCCAGAGGCACACACGAACAGAACCTCTGTAGCATTACACTGAATGCGTATCTCTACACGTGCATCGCCTTTAAAGTAGCGCCTTGAAAGAGCCCTGGGTGCAGGAGGTATTTTTTTTT
>NW_004567114.1:3935516-4035738 GCF_000260355.1 Condylura cristata
AGAATGTCATTGAGATGGGGATGGCATTAAATCTGTATATTGCTTTTGGCAGGATGGCCATTGCAGGAGGTATTTTTTAAAAGATAAAGTTTATCAAGAGATGAGATGATGGGCCCTCCCTGGTGGCACAACAGGGTAAAGCACAGCACTATGAAGTGATCACTGCCACTGTAGTCCGAGTTCAATCCCCAGCCAAAGAGTGACCCACTGGGCATGGCAGACTGCTCCTGTCTCCCCGCTGCTCCCCTCAGCAGACCTCTCCTGTTTCCCCACTGGCAAGACACAACAAAAGTAGCCCTTAGGCTTTATGACAAACAGAATGGTTACCGAGGAAGGGGGAGCAGCGAGCTGGGCTGGTGAAGGGCAGAGCTGGGCTGGTGAAGGGTAGGCACTGGGTTTTGGTGCAGTGCTAGCAAGCACGTGCCCGGGGAGAGGTGTGAGGCTGCATTTCCCAAATGGCGTAAGCGTAAACAAATGGCAAATAATCAATCTTGATTATTAAAATACCACTAGCTTGGAAACCCCACCTCCCAGAAGCCAGGACTGTCTTGAAGGAGTAGAACGCGGTGGGGGAGCTGACCCCTCCTATCTGCCCCAGGAGAGCTCAGGGCCAGGACAGGAGGACCTGGCCTTTGGGGACCCCCAGAGAGTCTGTACCAAAGTGCCCCACGCTGCAGGTCCCCACTGACTCCAAGTGATTAGGCTGACATCGGCAATGATTTATAACCATAGTTTACTTGATGCCACAATAAAACGCCAGAGTTTGGCAGTGTGACGAAGACGGCAGCGGCCGAATGGGAACGTGATGCTGTTAAGCTAAAGAAAATGCATCTATAAATCACATGACACATTCTTATGGGGACTTCAGATTAATGTTCTCACGTTGACAGCATTCTGGACTATGAAACCAGTTTTTTGAAATGGTCAAAAGAGAAAAAAAATTCACAAATAAAACAAATATAAAATCCAGGGAAATGTGAGAAATAAGAATTAAGAACTGAATGGAGCGCCCTTCCCAGCACGTGGGGGCCCGCAGGGCACACAGCCGAAGGAGGCGACGATGATGGGTGATGACGCTCGCTGGGATTTGCTGAGTGTTTACTCTGTGCCAGGTGCCAGGGCCTTTTTTTTTTTTAAAGATGTATTTATTTATGCACACAGAGCTGGGTACAGGACAGAGATGCAGGGGGGTAAGAGGCTTCACCAGAGACAGAGTGGGGAGCAGAACAGGCAGATCTATGAGGTACACTGTTGAGGGGAGCAGTGGGCAAGTCAGGAGAGGTCTATGGCGCCATGTGGGTCACATGCCTGGCCAGGGATTGAACTTGAGCTGAAGAGGCTGTGGTGAGCTTCACAGTGTTGCACTTTAACCTTTTGCACCACCAGGGAGGGCCCAGGACTTTTTTTCAAAGATTTATTTTATTTACATACGCATACAAGAATTGGGGTGTAGGCCAGAGGCTCAGGGGATAAGAGGATTCACCAGAGACAGAGTGGGGAGCAGAACAGGCAGACCTACTGAAATACACCGCTGAGGGGAGCAGCGGGGAGACAGGAGAGGTCTGCTGCACCATGTGGGTCAGCTCCCTGACCTTTATAGAACTCAGGTGGCTGGCGATAGATAGCTTGATAGCACTGAGATTTTCACACCTGTACCACCAGGGAAGCGCCATCCCAGGGCCTTTTCAGGTGAGTCTCATTTAACCTCACCATAGTCCAATGAGACAAATTTTACATTTCAGATGAGACAATTAAGTCAGAGAAAGGTGATATAACCATCTAGGTCATCTGGCTTCCCGGTGGTGAATACGTGACTCTGTTAACCCCACAGGTCCTCCTCAGCTCCCGGATGCCCAGGTGGGGCAGCCGAAGTAATGGAAGACCACAAGAAATTCATGTCCACCCTTCCACCCCCCGCCAGTGGGTGTCCTAAGGGCCCCGTATCTCAGTGGCTGCACCTGTTGGGAGGGCTGGCACTCCAGAGCTGCACTTGGAAGCATTTAATTTTACCTGCTAAGAATGCCCATCAACCTCAGCGACCAGGCCCAAGAGCTGCTCAAGCTTTGCCAGCCATTTCCTTTTCCTCTTCTTCCTCATGTGGAGCATCGGCTGAATTAGATTAGAATTTGCTCTCAGCCAGCAGGTAGACAGAAGACTCCAGGGCCGTCAGGGAATGCTCTGACGACCAGCTAATTCATCGGGCTCATCCCCAGTTGGGTGACAGGCTCTGCGCATGGTGACTGACCAGGGCAACAGATTGACCTGTTGGAGAAGGTCATCCAGTCATGGGCCAGTCAAGCTCTATCACAGTGGGCCTGCCTATTGGTCCACTTGTCTGGATAGCAGAAAAGGAACTGGGCATTAACTGGGTTCTGTATCATTCAAAGGACAAGACCTGGGTCCCTTAGTCTAGGGCTGGCCCAGCCAGGAAGGGAAGTCTGAGTTCCAGTCCCAGCCTACCTGACTGACGCTGCAGCTCCCCCCAACTGGGGGGAGCCTATGGTCTGCCATGGTGTCCATCCCCTACCCTGAGGCCAGGCTCTACACCCTCCTGGCCCGTCAGGAAGGTCACTAGGATTTACTAAAGCACTAGAGATTGAAGTACATCATGATGCATTGCATATGTTACATATGCATTTCTAAAACTTCAAACTATATAAAAATGACATATAAGGAAAAGTCCTTTTGCGCATCAGGGGACGTTCATTGATTGTTTATAGTCGTCCTTCTAGAAAGAGATGATTGATTATGAAGATGGGGCGTTTGTCTCTTCCTGTGTGAGATGCTGCCCTGGCACTTGTTTTTCCATTTATTTAACAATGACTTAGTGACCGTTCTGGATCAGAACATGGAGAGCACCCCATGTTTTCCTGATGCCACAGTTCTCTTTTGCATGAAAGGATTTTTGCACAGTTAGCGGCTCCTGTTTAGCTGAGCATTCAGGTTGCTGTGGATTGTCCCTGTTGTGATCGACACATCCCCTAAGATTCTCTGAGTCCAGACACGTGTGAATATAGGTGGAATGAAAGTCTGCACACTTTTAGTGTTATCAATAGAGTGCCTTTTGGAAAGGTTGTGCAAATTTAGTCTCTCCTGTGGCAAGATCTCTTCCCCTTCCAACACTGGGTGAACCCAGTTGGAGTTCACTGGGTGAACTCCATTCTGGTGAGGAAGCCATGTATTTCTAGTGTAATTTGAACTGCCGCCGACGTTCAGATCATAAGGGTCACGTACCCTGTCCCTGTCAGCTGCTGTGCATCCCCCCTATCCATTTCGCTAAAGGATTTTCCCCTGTCCATTTTCACTAAGGATTCTTGATACCCCAGCTAAATCAGACTTTTGAGTATATCACAAATAATTCTCCCCTGAAAATTTGAAATCCTGCACTTGGGTTTATCCCATCAGGAACAGCAAAGGGAGAAGCCACTATGGAGGCTGGGCTGAGCCAGGGGAGGGCAGCTGGGTTCAGGGACACCCCGCCCCCCGCTACGCTGCCCCACCCACCAGGGCCCTCCTCTGTACAGCTAACCCAGTTTGGTCCTCTGGATAAAAATGGGGTCTTTTTAGAACCAGTGACAAGGCAGATGGGGTACATAGCAGGTTTTTCTCCCCTCCATTTGGGGAGTAAGAACATACATGTCTTTTAGGGTTGTTGCAAGAATTAGAGCGGACTCAGTAAGCGCCCAGGGAAGGTGGAGTGGCTGATTGTTACTGGGGAGTGGGGTTCGGCACGCAAACAGGTGGGGTAAAAGGAAAGCTCCCTGAGTGCCATTATGGAGAAAGGTTGGGCGTCTCTCAAGCTTCTGAGAGCTTGATACAGACTGCACGAGGAGGCGACCATTCTGAAGAGGGGGTAGGCGTTCACAGACAGAGAGAATAAGAAAACTCCAAGTAGTTGGGATCATGGGCAGAGAGGTAGGTTTGTAGGGAAAACAAAACGTGTGGGGGCGATGGGTAATCTGGTGGCCAGTCTGGGCGACCGTCCTGGGTTCTGCAGCTCCAAGAGCCACTGAGACTCCAACAAGACTGGCGTGGCAGCAGGCCCTGACAGCGCCCTGTCACGCCTCCTGTCCTGACTCCCCGAGCCAACAGTTTCTCTGCCAGCTCCTCCCAAGTCGCACCCCGCCCCCCCCAAGGCCCTACCTGCCCCCAGGAGGCTGGGACCCAGACCCGGGGCTGCAGCTGTCTCGTCTTGCCAAGGCGCTCAGTCCTCCCACCCAAGCGGGCTTCTCTGAAGTGAGAGCAAGGATTGTCCATGGCACGGGATGGGCTGTCGGGAAGGCGGTGGCCTCGTGAGCACACAGCTTACCATGCGAAGGGAGAGCTGGCGAAACCACCACAGTCACGTGGGTGCTGACAGGGCTGTGCACGGAAGTGGGCACCCACATGCTCCTGCCCAAGTAGCTCCAGAGCAGCGGGGTAGTGGGGAGGCAGCAGGAGAAACCAAGGGGTCCTCCCCAAGGAAAGTGCTCCCGCTGGGCTCCCTCTTTTTTGTTTAAAGATTTATTTATTTGTTCATTTAATAACTGGGGCACAGGCCAGAGATGCAGCGTGTGAGAGGGTTCACCAGAGACACAGTGGGGAGCAGAACAGGTGGATGGACTGAAACACACTGCTGAGGGCAGCAGCGGCGAGACAGGAGAGGTCTGCCGCACCCTGGGGGTCCCTCCTTGGCCAGGAATGGGACTTGTGCTGCAGTGGTAGTGAACAGTTTCATAGTGGACAGCTTTAACCCTTTGAGCCACAAGGGAGGGCCTTCCTCTGGACTTCTAGGAGGAAAGCCAGACTCTGCCAGGACTGAGCAAGAGAATCCTGGGCCAGGTCCCTTCTAGAACTTTCCATCCTCTCCCACAACATGAGGAAGGCTGAGCAGTCAGAACCAGTATCTGCCCTAATCCAGATGCTTCCCCTGCCTTGAGTGGAATTTAAATAATGCAGTTTTGGGGGGAGGTGGGAAGGGTGTGAAGGGGGGTGGGCTCTTCCTGGCTCCCCCCCACCCCAACCCCCACCCCCCGCAGGCTGGGCTGCCGCATAATGATCTGGGTCGACTGAAAAGAAGGAAACTTGGTTCAAAATGTATGAGTTCATTTTTATGTTCTACTGAGAAAATTTATTCAGTGTGATGCTTGGTACGAGCGCCGTAAAACACCTTAATCCCTGGTTGAAGAAAGGTAATACCTTGACAGATGTGTGCCTCCTACTTTCCTCCCGGCCATGTTTCAACAACAAACCTTTATTTCTGCTTCTCGGCTGTAGCACGGAAAAGAAAAAAATGAGGAGAGCAATAAAGCAGTCAGAAATCTCAGGAGCCGGGCGGCGATGCAATCGTAATGACAGATTTTTAATGTGGCGGGAGAGATTGACAGGGAAGTGTCTTCGGAGCAAGTACCGCCAGATGGAATGCAAACGGTTTATTGGAGTAGAGAGGGGCAGATGAACCGAGGAGAGAGCAGGGATGAGGTGGGCTTCCTGGCAGCTGCAGGGAGCACACCAGAGAGAGCGGCAGGGAGGAGGCCCAAAGGAGAAGAAGGAAAGGGGGGGAGGCGGACCCAGAGGTAGGTCCCCCAAAACCCTTCAGAGAAGGGGCTGCGATTCCCATGCCCCGATCGCAGCTCAGCCTGGGGGCCCCCAAAGCGGAGACAGAAGACAAGTGGGGACCTGCGCTGAGGCAGGCCAGGAGTCCTGGCTAAACGGGCCGAGAAAGTTCTGTGGCACCTGCAAGTGTGTGATTTTCTGTGTGCTGGGCCCTTCCGTTGTGGGGTGTTTGTTCTGCACATGTTTTCGGCTTCCAGCTTCTGCAGGATAGGGCGCTGCCATGGCAAAGGTGGAGCCAGCTCTGTCCTGACGAGGATAAAGAAGGAGACGCGCGTGAGGAGCGCCCGGAAATTGGTCCCTGTGAAAGCAATGTGGCTGCTTATTAACAAATTGTACGTGTGACTCTGTGTTTATTTGCTCATGAACACTCTCGATCCAGTTAGCTCTCCATTCATCCGCTCACCCACCCGCCGGTCACTGTTGCCTTCCGCTTAAAATCAGTACTGTGCACAGAGCTCTCAGTGACTACAGCAGTAGTATCCTCTAATTCAAACATCCGCCGAAGCACGACAGCACTTAAAATAGGAAGCGTGAGGGGAGAGGCTGTATCCGCGTTTGCAGCAGAGTCCAGAGTGAGTAGCGTGTTTCAGTCCTCACAGATAGCCCTCCTCCTGCTGAAGTCTCTACCATGGTGACAGAGAATGATGAAAGCCAACGCTACGTCGCTGGTTCTCAGCGATGGAAAGATCATGTCCGTGGCGCCGACACCCTGCGGTCTCCAGATACCCTCACTAGAGTTCAGAGATCCCCAGGTGGTTGTGAATAAGATCTGACCTTGAGCAAGTCCCTTTTCTCTTCTGGCCTCAGTTTCCCTGGCTGCGGCGAAGCAGTCAGAAGCACGGTGTGCAGAATGAACACAACAGAGGTCACCTACAACGCCACTGCCCACATTCTGTGTGGCCGGCTGCAGAGAGCAGGCTCCTTACCACGGCTTTTCTCAAGGCTTAACAGTGACTTTAAAACAAGACAACCAGGAGGAGCACGAGGACTTGCATATGGGGAAGGACTCTCCGATGTGTCGCAAAACAAAAGATATTCTTAAATAATCCTTGACAGATGACTTCATCCTCTCTTTAGAAAAAAATCCAATCACATAGAAGATGCCCCTTTTCAGCACCAGAAGCTACAGCCGTCGTCGTTGTCCTCGGAAACAAACAAATGAAACTTCACGTTTCCTGGGACAGCAAGTCAAGTCGAAACCTGCTGTCACAGCCCTGAGGAAAATGTAGATCCGTAAGATTTCATCCAGACTCTGGGTGCCAGACAGCTTGTGGTGCGGAGGGGCGGGGAGGGGGCGAGGAGAAGAGGAGTTAAAATGGAAGGACAGAACAGGAGGAAATAAAACCCTGGTCCTGGCCATCCAAACACCCCTCTGTCCTGTTTGTGGTACTGATCTCGGGCAAGAAGAAAGTCCAGGGCCAGCAGTGAAGACCTGTGAGCCCTGAGGTGTGGGAGTGTTTGTGTCAGAAGTGTTCGTAATCACTTTGCATAGGAATGTATTTTCCAGCTGCATAAAGTGTTGGGGATTTTAGCTTCTGTGAAAGAGGGAGGGAGGGAAGGAAGGTAAGGAGGGAGGGAGGGAGGAGGGGGCGGGGTAGGGGAGGAAGAGAGATAGAACCAGCTCCAAACCATTGCCGGGTGAAAACCTGAAAACCGTGCCTGCGTGCGGGGGGCATCTGGTGTGTCCTGTTCACATCTGTCCCGCCTGCTCTGCAGGTCTCCGAGGAAGCAGCCCAAAGCCCCTCCTGATTTGTTCTGCCTGTGTTCGTTGTTTCACTTTTGTCTTCGTACAAATGGCCGAATAAACAAATGCTTTGCTTTTCACAGACTCCTGTTCTCCGGAGCGCGGCATTGTCCTGTTCAAATTTACTTCTTTGAGAGTTAAAATCCTGCTCGGTAAAAGAGAACCGGCTGAATAAGGAGGTTTGCTCCAAATACCAAACAAGGTAAAGGATTAGAAGACAGACAAGGATTTTCCATGGATTTAATAGGGTTTGTTAGAAAGAAAAACAAGGCGACCCCGTAGCCCCTTGATTTGATTGTACACTGCATCTCCACATGCCTGATCAAATGTTTTTGAATCCAAAACCTGCTGTAAGAAACCTTTACCCATGGCTCCCTGCAAGAACGAACAACAGGCTGGCTGTCAGAGCAGGTTCTAGTTTTGCTCCGCTTCTGAGACATGACTGAGGTGAGCCAAGACTGTCCGGGTACTGACCAGGGACAGGCGAGAGGCGTCCGCCACACAGTCCTGGACAGCCAGGGCTGGTATCTCTACACCGTCACGTTTCCTGGGATTCATCCTACTAATTCCCCACACTGTTATGCTATTGTCATTGATGGTGACGCTGTGTCTAACTCTCTGCTTCCCAGGGGACAGAAGACACATCGGCCACTTTCCAGAATCACCTTTGATCAGTATGGGCTTGAGGGAAAGTGGGGACCCAAGGGGGCAGCTGGCTCGGTGGTCCCTGAAAATAACTCCAGGGAAATCAGGGTGGCTGAGGGGCGCATCCAGGCCTCTGACTGCTCCATCTGTGAATGAGCCCGGACTGAGGCGTGGCCCAGGCCCGAGCGCCTTCAACCTCATGATGATGGACAAAATGTGAAAATACTGGTTGGTGTTCCCCAGTGTTATTCTAGATATTAAGCCACATCTGACAGTGCCATGATATACAAATCAACTGAATTTTGTCAAATGAAGTAAATAGCAAGGATGTCTATCAGTGGGCTTTGCTAAAATAATAATAATAAAAAAATATACGACTCTGTGGCCTGTGAAAAATAACAAACAGGGAATTGGGAAAGCAGCATCTCTGAGACATTACTGCCTAGAGGTTAAGGTGCATCCTAATATTTTAATATTTTAAGCATGTGGATTTCTTTGCTTATTTACACTAAGGCCTTCACACTGTGTCGGGACATGTTGTGACTTTTCCTACGTCATGAAATGCATTTCGACAGCAGAATGTTTAGTTCTGTATTTCCTGCGCCCCTGTGAGCTTGTAAGTCAGTGGACACCCCCTGCGTTCCTTCGGAAACAGCCCTCAGCGCAGCCCCCGGGGCCAGCCCGCGTGGCCCGCCCCTGTCTCGTTCACATCACAGTCCCTGTGCTCAGGCCCGCGCTGTCCTGGGAGGCCCTGGACTGGGGCCCTGTGGCCAGCTCATGGCTGGGGGCCCTGGACGGGGAGCCGCAGGGGCGGCCTCATTAACTGCCTGCGGGCAGGTCTCCCAGGGCAGCCTCCAGCGCTCCCAGCGCTTTGCTCTCCTGAACAACAGTGTGCTGACCATCCTCACCTGGACGCCACGTCTTGGGATACAGCCCGGAGGATTAGAGCTGGTGGGGCAGTGAGGAGGCGGTGTTAAGACTCCTGCTACTTAGGCGATTCGCTCCCCAGGAAAGTAGCCTGTGTCTATTTTATTTTTGTCAACTTGCACCCCAACAGCTGTGCAGAACACCTCTTTCCTGCCGCCTCCACACCAAAGCAGCCAGTGACTTAACCCTTGTTAATTTGAAAGATGAAAAGCCAGATCTCCTTGGTGTCATCCTACATTTCTCTGAGAATAAGGAGATTTAATATGTGTATATGTTATTTCAATGTTTATTTCTATATTGGTTCACTTTTATTGAAATGATTTTTCCCCTTTTCGTATTAAATAAATTAAAATATGTAAAACCGCCAGGACTACTTGGCAAATAGTAAGGTGCGTTCACCATTATTACTATAACTCGTGCTTTATTTTCCCTTTCTGCTTTTTATTGGTTTGTAAGAACTTAATATTATGTATCATATAAGCATATTTACATACCTTTGTCTGATGCATAGGTTCAAAGTATTCTGTTTGTTTTGTACATATTATATTTTTATATTGTCGTCTTTACCCAAATCTGCTTTTTGTTTGGTCTTCGAGTTTGCAGCTAATCTGTCTCGTGGACCATGTGGGTATCGTTATTATATTTTTCAGACACAGAAAATATTTAGAAGCTGGGCTGAAGTTTGAAAAAAGAACACTGGTAGGCTAATTATCATTAGTATTATTATTATTTTATAATTTACAACTTTAAAATGACTTAATATGTTTCTTTTGCATCTCCAATAACCTTGTTTTAATGGCAGAGACTTTAATATACCCATTTGATCGATGAGTGGCTGAATTTTGGGCAGAAAGAGACATAGAGCAGGCCAATATTCTGAATTTAATCCAGGGTTTTATATATTGAGCTTTTCCTTCAAAAATCTGTGAAAATGATGTTGGTGACTTTGGAGACAATAGTGATGGTTGTGGTGATGATGGTGATAATGATGGTGGTGGTGGTGGTAATGGGAATGATGGGGACAGTAGTGGTGGAGGTAGTGATGGTGGTATCTAACTACATTTGACGCGTGTTTTGGTGACCAGTGGCCACTTACATTTCTAGGTCCGAAGTCTACAGAGAGGACCGAGTGCCTATTACAGGCCAGGTACTTCCATGCCATTGTCTTCCTTGATCCTATGCAAACCTCAACAGCGGGAGTTCTCTGCCTGGCGTCTTTTTCCCTTTTGAAGGACATGAACCAGCCCCCAGCCCCCTGCCCTGTGGACACTTCGAGAAACAGCAGAGCTGGGGCTTTCCAGGCAGCGGACCCCAAGCCTGAGCCTCCCCGTGCACACTAGCAGCTCTGCCTCTGACAAAACCAGCCCTGACTTTGAGTGGCAAATTATAGCCTGGTTGTATAATAGCTCTCCATCTTATTTATTCACTTTTTTTGAATTCCTAAAATCATGGCCAGGAGATCAGCATGGCCCCTGCCCCCCGCACTGGGGAAGTTTGATAATGTATGTCCTAACCGCTTAATTGATTGATTACCTCGCTGCAGCTTCCTGAGGTACCGAATTTATCTCTAATAGCCAGAGTCAGACTCTGCAGGCAACCGTGGGGGGGACGGGGGTCCCTTGGTGTCGATTTGCTCTTAACTGGAAAGTCATTACCACTTAATACATGTAGATTGTGTTGAAAGAAAATTATGTGTAATGAAATGAGGGAAAAATTAGTGGAGTGTTATGGGCGAAAGCAGATGTTAGGGAGGAATTATGCTAGCAGAGATAATCACCTTCGTTGGTATTGTGTGTGCTGGGGTGTTAACCGAGGGAGAGGCTGGGAGAGCTAAATGAATGCATCGATCGACATACATTCCCCCATAGAATGGCGGTAGCAACGGCCCCCCCAGGACTCAGCGGCCTGCTCCCCAGCCCTGCGGCCCTTTTCCCTGAGGCCTGGACAGGATAGTCGAGTGGCGGGACTGGCCAGTGAAGGGGGCCTTCTGCCCACCGGGGGCAGAAGAAACACAGAGCTGCAGCACTAGCTAAATCTGGGAAAGACACAACAAAACATGCCCTGCTCCTCTCTTCAAAAAGCAAACAAAAAAGCCACCGAGCTGAACGAACAGGCACAGCCTGAAAGGGGTCCATGCGTGGTACGTGGGGGGACTAGGTGTCCGTCCTGCACACTGGGGGTAACGTCCTCGCCTCCAAGCCTCAGGACCCTCGGGGCAGAGCTTGGTGCCACCTCCAGGGCTTTTGCTCCGCCACCACAGACAAGGGCACTGGCCAGACATGGAGGGGCCTGCGTCCCCAGGGTAGGCGGTCAGCGGGTGGACAGCAGTGCCACAGCCCTGCGTGTTCAGGCCAGGACTTGAGGTCTCACAGCGATGGGATGTCCTCAGGCACAGCCCTTGTGCCTGGCCTGGCCATCACCGCGCAGCCAGGGAGGGGACGCCCATGGCCGTGTTCTCAGCAAGTCCAGAGAGACCCTCCCTGGAAGCGTGTTCTGGGCTCTCTACGGACTCCCCATCGGGAAGACCCATGCTTAGTTCCAGGTTCTGGGTTCTTCTCAGCAGGAGGCAGATGTAGGGAGCTGGAGGGAGCTTGACCCAGCTGTCCCCAACTGAAGGGACACACACCCGGGTCAAGGTCAGCCCCACTGGGTAACCCTGCGGGTGAAGACTGTCTCACGCCAGTGGCCACTGGCAAGGAGGTGTCTGCAGTCCTCACCCCTGACTTTGCTGTGAAGTTGGCAGGGATGGTATTTTTTGAGCTCAATGCCGGTGTGTTAGGGGTTGCTGGATACTTGATTCCCATTGTCCGTGTGAATAACAATAACTGTTAGATTTTACGTAGAAGCATATTAAAGGTTTACATTTGTACGTGTGTGTGTGCACATATATATATATATATATATATATGTATGTATGTATGTATGTATATATAGGATATATGCATAACTGTTAAAATAGAACAAATTCGATTATGTATAATATACTTATTTATATACATGATATACTCTGTAAACACAGATTAAATATATTCCATTCTATAAATGTAACTAAAATAGAACAATTTATACTGAAATAGAACAAATCATTTTGAAGGTTATGGAGTGAATGCCTGTAGCCCTACCTTCATAAGCAAGCCTTTGTTAATTTTAGGAGCACTATAATTGGATGCTAAAGATTCTGATTTTGTTGTGAATGTTATACAGAAGCTCTCCTGCTTGAGATGGTTGAGCCTATTCGACACAGAGTAAATTAACTCTATTCTGGAAAGAACTGGCAGAAAATCAAAAGACCCAGAGTTCAAATGAACAAAGACCCGTCACCTACACCTACAGTGTCCTCAGGTAAAGCCCGTTTCACAGCAAGGGCAGAGGCTGTACCCTCCTGCCAGCCCTAGTGGAAATGGTAGGGATTTCATTGCCAACATTCAGGGCAAGTGTCCTTTGGGTCTTGTCATGGAGACCGAGTCATAGTTTTGGTAAAAGTGGTGACGCCTACCTGTGACCCACTGCCACCAGAGACTGAAGGCCACTGGGCTGGGTGTAAGGAACATACTGGTGCTTGTTTTTGCTACAAAAATGCTCACGGCCAAGGGCAGGACTGGACAAGCCGCAAGGAACTCAGTCATCATTTTTATTCACCGGCTGCTAAGAAAGTCATACTAAACAGAGAAAACTGGGCAAATAGAGAAGAGCCTCGTCAACATGAATTCACACACAACACACCAAACCAGGCCCACTACCCTTCTCATCCTCCAGTAGGAAGTTACTACTAAATTGCTTAGCTATTCACCCATTCTTTGTCCATGGATGTGGAGTGTGTGTGCCTGTGTGAGTGTGTGTACCTGTGTGTGTCCCTGTGTGAGTGTGTGTGCCTCTGTGCTCCTGTATATGCGCCGGTATGAGTGAGTGTGTCTGTATGACGTGTGTGCCTGTGTGATTGTATGTGCCTGTGTGAGTGAGCATGCCTGTGTGTCCCTGTGTGTGTGTCCCTGTGTGAGTGAGTGTGCCTGTGTGAATGTGTGCATATGCATTTCATCTCTCGGGGTTTCATGGAATACAGTTGAACAGATGCACTATAATTTACCTAACCAACTGCAATCTATAGGGTGTTTCTGGTTCTTTGGTTATGATAACCCAGTGATGAATATTTTTTTCGTGCTGTGAAGCTTATCTCACATAGGAGTTGAGGAATAGTCAGTAGATGGAGAAAAGTGTCCAGGTGAAGAGTCACTAGGATAGCCAGTCCCTGTGTACAAGAACAGCTGGGCTTCGCAGTACGGAACTTAGACCCTCTACACATTAAGCAAGATGGCACCATACCCTGCAGACTATATTCTGGTTGTGTGTCGCTCATCACGGACAGCACAAAGGCTTTGCAAACCAGGGATTAAACCCTTTTGTCGAGTGGGGTAACTGCTGTGGCTTTGACTAACATTCACACTGACAATCGACTCATTCAATCCTGATGCTGTTCAGGCAAATGCTTCACACTGACTCCAGGGATTGCGTGGGAGTTAGACCCCAAATGAGTCCTGGTGCTGCCCACTGCTGTGTGATCTTGAGTGGGCCTCTCTTTCTTTCTGATATCTGGGCTAGCCCAACAGCTTATTCAGCGGATGCCCAGAAATCCGAAGCTGCTATGGACAGCTTCAGTGACAACTGTCACCAGAGACTTGACAGTTTTCTATGAATGTCGCACCCCTGGCCAGGGTCTGACACTCAGCTTGTGTTCTGATCTCAGCAAATGGGTAGCCTTGCAAAGTTGTTACTGTCTGGCACTGAGCTTTCTTGCCCATAACATGGGAATGGAGATACTGCCTCTGTGTTTGTCTACTGAGTTCACGAGAACAGTGGCACAAAGACCCTGGTGCAGATGGCACACACAGTAGACAGGGAAGCAATAGATGGTTGCTCGTTACTCCATTACTACCAAGGCTACCAAATGCACCTTGGAAGGGGCAGGGCTCTTTCTGCAGAGTCAGAGCGAGCGAGGTTTCCTGGGGAGGCCAGCTTCTTCCGCGTTGGGGGCATCCAGAGGCAAACAGGCCTCCAGCAGCCTCAGAAATGACTGTTTCAGAATTACTCAATCTTCCAGGGCTGCATACCTGTGCTAAGCTGTGGCAAGGTGCTGTTTTTATTTATAATACGAACAAAGCTTACTTAGCTCACATGTCGGGCCTGCTTGCTAGCACTCACACGTGATCACAGCTGGGAGTGTGAATCCAGCCTCTGCCTCCTGACCACTATCCATTTAGAGGAAGAGGTTCAGAGTGGCCAGGTGTGGGGGAAGCGCCCTGGATGCTGGTGTCTGTATGCACGGTGCCCACGAAGTTCTGGCCCAGACTTGCCTTGTTTCAGCAGAGAGCACTGTTCAGAATCTCACTATCGCATTTTGCAAGAGAGCACCCCTGGATTTGTAACTCATCTGTGAGACTGTAAGCAAGACAGTCTTCCTCAAAACTCAGTCTCCCCCTTGACAAAACAGACCTGCAAGGCTGCTATGGTGATTAGAACAATAACGCGCAGCACGTCTCAGCCATCTGGTGGATTTCAGGAGGGCGACTTCCTTCTCCTTCTCCCTCTGAAGGCAAATTGGCTCCAATTGTCTAGTGTTGATTTGAAATAGGGAGAGGAACCTTTGTCATAAAGATTCAGAACAACCTACTTACTCTTCACCCTCACTTTATACAAGGCACATGGCCCTCAGTGCACCACCAGACACACATGGGCAGTGTGCCCAGCTTCCCACCGTCCCTTTGCTTATATTTCTTGATTTTTAAAGACAATGCTTTGTTGTCTTTCCTGGTTTCTCCGTAAACAGCCCATTTTCTGAGTAAGAATTCTTCTGGGAACTACCTTTGGTATCTATCCTTTTAAGAACGCTTAAAGCCAAACGATTATTATCGTACTTATTGATCCTGAATTGAGTGCAAGTGTAGGGCTAAGCTGTTCCACATGAAGCGAGGTCTTGGCTCCCGATAAGCCCTTTGGAGTCTTGGCTGTGCTGTGGAGCGTGACAGGCTCAGATGAGTGACCCACGGATGTGGTGTTCTGCCTCAGCTGTGAGGAATCGGGATAATGATGGTCAAGTTCCTTGCTTAGTAGCACTGCTTGTCTCACACGCCAGATTATTATATGACAACTTATGCCAATACCGGTATCTTTAAATGGAGTTGGAAAACTGAATGTACCAATATTTACAAGCTGCTTGGTCAAACTCTGAAAAATAGTTCCTGTGAGGCATTTGATCCCATGGCTTGTAACTGGGGTGAATCTGCTCTTCTAGCTCTGTTCATTTTCTAAGTCCAACTAAAGTGAGTGTGCGCGCTTTTAAAGAGTCTCCCATAGATTTGCCCTTAGGAAAACATCCCAGTTCCTGCAGGTGGCTTATGGGGGCCATAGAAGCTGGAAACCTTCAGTTAGAACTTTCTACTGCTTTCTGCTGCTTTTCCCACTGTGTCCCCCAAGTAAAGTTATTTCCTATAGGGGACATGGTATAAAAAAGTTTGGCAAGTTTTTCTAGGCACATTTTCTTCTGTAGTGAGGATGTCTTCCATTTGCCTTTTCTAGCAGAGCACAGTCCTCTGGGAGGTCTATTCCTGGCTCTAATATGGGGCACAACATCTGAGCATTCTCCATAGATGCAGGATGATCACACATGCTCCTTCCTTTCAGCAAGTATTAGAAAGGACAAGACAATGAGGTCGGTATAGCTGACAGATCAAGCTCATGAACTCTGGGTCATATAAAGGTGTAGGTTCATCATCTTGTTACTTACCAGATTTGAGAGAGTGAAGGAAGTCTTTTCTCCTTCAGTCTTAGTTTCCTCCTCATCTCTAAGGAGGATGTGTGTGTGTGTGTGTGTGTGTGTGTGTGTGTGTGTGTGTGAAAGATAGAGATTAGAAACATTAGGCCTTGATGTAGTTTGACCATTTCAGAAAGCATTACTGCATATTTGCTATGAATGAAACTGATGATGTAGTTAAGCATGAAATAAGCCTTCTCTGGGTACCTATGCTTTGCTAGAAAAGAGGTAGAAAGACAAATGTGTATTATATTTGATCACCTGCTTGATCAATGTGGAAGGGAGTGATAAGCAGATAATAGTAATAATGGTTCTCTGTCCATAGCTACTTGTATCATCCTGAAGGTAGAGTTTGCATCCCCATCACTTTGATACAAAAGTTGGCTATATGATTTACTTTGGTCAGTCAGGAGGCAAGTTTACCACATCTCAGCAATATATTTTAGAGACAGTGTAGGTGAGTCTCTAATGCATGACTTCTCCCAACAGATAGCAGGCAAGGGCTGTTCCTTTGATGTAGGTTCCAGATGAGAAGACCCAGGGAAGATCCACTCTCCGCAAGGAGCTTGGGGCAGGGCCTCGGGCACAGAGCTGTGAAGCTTCCACTGCTCATGGCTGATGCATGAGTTGAGGTGATTAGTAGCAGGGAGTTATTTGTTAAGCAGCGTTGTTATAGCGATGACTGTGACAAATACAGGAGAAAACAACACAGACGCATATTACAAGGAACTGTGAGAGCACTGAAATGTCTTTAAAGCCTTCCTAAGGGCTCAAGGGAAATTTCACAGGAAGGTAACATTTGAAGTGTGGGTCAAGGGTTGTGGTCTGAAGGGTAAGTTGGTTTAAATGTTGACAATATATTTGGTGAAATGTCAAGAATGTTACCAGTAAACAAGGCACAGGTCAGCTGGGACTAAGGGACAGACTTTCCATCACTGACGCTGAGATCAGTGTCTTCAATAACATAGAGAGTGGGGACATCAGTCTGGCCTTGACTTGCTTAGAGTTCTTTCAGGAATTCAAACATTGATCTGGAAATCCATAGTTTAGTCTCAATTTGAGTGGAAGAAAAGGGACGATTCTTCTCTCAGGTATTTGTAGACTTTCTGAATGCAAGTTAATTATTCAGAAAAGACTTTTGCATTCAGTTATGTGTTCTTGGGTGGTCTGTTTGTATACATTTGGGCATGAGATCCAATGATCATATATCTTCATGTGTCTACACTAATTTGCTTAGTGTTCATTCAAAACTAGAGATCTAGGGAAGATAACTTAAAACCTGGCTTTTGATTGCTGGTCACTGCATAACCTTGGGAACTTATCTTGTCTGGGCTTCAATATATTCATCCCCCAATGTGTCAATTATTCACATTTGGTGTTTTCCTTTTGAAGATCAAATGAGATAACACCTGTAGAAGTACTTGCCATAGAGCAAGCATTTCTTATCTTCCCTTCTTCCTTCTTTCTATAAATAGGTATGCCATGTAGGTAATTCATATGCATTAAATAACATACATTTATTTACAGTACACATGTGGGTCTATAGTATAAATTTATATATATAATATATCCATTTATAGTAAAAACAAATTCCAACTTTAGAATTTAGGGAGAAAATATCTCCATCTACTTCCTCTATTTGAGGAAGTGATTCTTTGGAGATCTGTTCTTTCCTTAAACACTTCTATCTCTGGCTATGTCTCTATTATTTCCACACAGTTCTTTTTTTCCAAATCAAAATGGTCATTTTAAACATGGATAGATAGCAAAGAGACAAGTTCAGTAGAGAAAACTGCCAGCAGTAGTAGTGGATGTCTTAAGGTTCTTCCAGAAGTGGAAGATTCAAGCAGAAAAGTTTAGACACTCTGTTTCCATTCCAAGAAAGGGAAACCATTAAATTACTGGAAAACAACAAACAACTACAAACCAGAGACTTTATGGGGTGGAGTGGGGAATGGGATCAGAACAGGACTATGCGGATGGCACATGGGTTAACTGGTGGTGGGAAGCCCAGGGAGATTACAACTGAGATGGAAAAATACACAAAATGAAGAATGATGAAAAAATATATTTTTAAATGTGAATTTGATGTTAGGATGTCTTAACCAAATTGATGAATTTGGTAAAAATGAAATATTTCATTGACTTGTTCAATGTGTCTGTTCTATGTGTAATTCTTTATATTTTGTTGTTCTTAAAGCTGTCCAATCATTTTTTTTGTTTAAGTATAAATAGCAAAACATCTTTTGAATTTAAAATAAATGATCCATTTCTAACTGAAAAAGAAAAAAAAAAACTTAGTATGTTCTTATAGTCCATGAACATCTGTGTCTGTTTTGATCTAGAATAACATTACTGGGAGAAACTGATAGGTAGGATCAAAAGAAGCCAGTCTGTGGTCACTTTTCTTTGGCAAAAAAATTGAGATTAACAAAGAATTATTCAAGGCAAGAAATCTCAGAGTTTTGAATGTGGGAGTCTTGTTCTACCCATCCATCCATCCATCTACCTATCTATCTACCTACCTGTCATCCTATTTTTCTTGTCATATTGATGCTCCATTATATTTTATGTATATAATTATAAATAACCACTGTATTATCATCAGTTCACATTAGTTTATCCTGGTAGATGGTAAAGTCAGATTGTAGGGAACTTAGGTACATGGACTCATGCAGGGATTTTAGATACAACTTTAACTATAATTTAAATTAACTTCACAGTATTCTGTTGCTTCCTACAAAAATTAAAGGGACACTGCATCGCTTACAGTGAAATCAAATTGCTTTGGAGACGTGCACTTAGTTGGCTTGGGCTTGCCCTCTCCTGGCCCAGACTCTCCAGAAGAGGCGCACCCCCACTTAGAAACACAGGTGTTAGAAATGAACCATAAAGATGGTGACCTCCCTCTGTGGGACACATATCTGTGGCAGCCAACAAGGAGCATGGGGCCTCAGTGAGGACCCCCAAGGCAGACTTTTCCTGACAGGCTGCTTCAGCTCTGCCAGCAAGCCCAAGATTTAATTGAAAATATAAAACTGGAAAATATAAAACCAAATATTTACTTGAAAACATAAAAGCCATCAAGAGCCAAGATGCTGCTGCTGAGGACAGCAGGTGGAAGAATTCCTTTTCGATGCTGGGATCTTCTTTGCCTTGTCCACATGGGACTGCTGATCGAGAGCAAATACAGTAGATATCGAAGGGTGAATCTTGTGGTCTTTTTAAACTGGTGCCGGGCTTGCTTTGATGATTCTCTTAAGAATGATTCAGCCAGGAGCCTCGCCTGTGTCCCCTTTGTGTGCGGGACAGATGTGCATCCAGCACATTTAGGTCGCCGTTTCCAAAGAGCGGCTGTCCACTCTGTGCATATGATTAATTCTACACGCGGCTAATTACACCCACAATTGGCTAATTGTCAGTGCAATTAGCCAATTGCAGGCCCAATTGGCCACTTGTCCCATAATTTGAAGGTGCAAGTGGACAATTGAAGGAATGATTAGATGCATGCAGAGTTTTACATATTCAAAGAGGAGGCTAGGAGACGAAGCCTTTGAAAAGGCAGTCTTAAGTGCAAACTAAAAAATCCATGTTTGAGAGGGAAAGTTACAGTTCACTGGACACTTTTCAACCTCAACACTTTGGATATTTTTCCCCCCAGTAGAGCAACAACGAGCATCTAGGTTGGACTGAAGATGCAAAAGGAATTGAAATGTTTTGAAGTCAAGTCAAAAGGCTCACAGCTCATGTCATCCCATAACGGTTTACTCTCGCACAATTTTCAAAGTTAACGTACTTTTCCTTAACAAATTACGAAAATACAAACAAGCATTCAGATTTTCAGTACACAGTTGAAGCCAAGCCTTAAATCAGCACAAATTTTCTTTTCTTTCTTGAAATGTATGTGTTTCTAGGGATGATCGAAAGCCAACTGCCTCTGAGAACTGCTCACATCCACATGCTTTTGACCAGATCGCCTTGACTTTTATCATCTCTTCCCAGTTATTCTTAAGTTTCTTCTTGAAAATATTTACCCATAAAAGTCTCTCATTGTTTTGATTCCTCCCACCCCCAAGGAACTGGATTAGCCAGGATGTGTAAAAGCAGTGATTGCTTCCATTCCGGACTATGTGATCACACTCAGGCATGGTGAATATCACAAAAGATAGTTGCTCCAGGACAACTACCTAATTCCAGAGCCCCTATAAATATTCACCCCTCCAGGCCGGCTCGTTCCCTGGTGCCTCCTCACAGGAAGTCGGAATCCAGAAGTAGGAACATAGAATAACAAGGGATTGTGTGAAAACTGGCACATGGCAGGTACTTAGCAAACAGTGACTAGTAGTATGTGTCCCTGATGGGAGTGTTGGGGCTGGAAGGAGGTCTGGGATTGTCTCATGTTGTGTGGATTCAGTAGCTTCTAAAACCATTGCAGCTGAAGTTGTCACGTCTTCCTCATAGCTGCAGCTTCCCTGTTCAGGGTCTTTACCATCCCTACCATTGGGCCACAAAAGTAAATCCAGCACACTGTCATCTGTCGGGAGCCCCTGCTCCCAAGCCAGTGAAACCCTGTAGCAAACACCACTGCACTGGGTCCCCCAAACTGTGCCCTCTAAATATGAGTCTCAAAGGCCTTTCTGAGAGCAAAAGGCTTCAAGGTCAAAGATGGGGTGGTGTACAGCATTGCATTTGTTTTCTTACATAAAAAAAGCAAAAAGGTCAGCAACAGCCTTAAAAATAAAACCCTTGAGTCACATGTTAACCCAGAATATCTCCAGTGTAACTGACCAAGGAGCCCTGTCTTCCCATAGTAGCTATTGTGCAACTACTGAGTCAGGGCAGGGGTAAACCCAAGTGACGCCACTTTTAACAAACTTAATTATTTGGTTTTCCGCTCACAGAGAATTATTTGGTTTTCCGCTCAGGGCTCAAGATGGGGACCGCAGAAAGCAAGTGTGAAATAAAATTAAATTTGGGCTTGCCATCACAGCTCTCTTCCCTGGAGGTACATCGTTCACCTCTCAGGGCCTCAGTTTCCCCATCTGAATAAGGACGGTGCTGGTGGCATCTGAGGAAGGACTAGGCGCACCCCAGCTTGGCATGTTACACTCACGGTGGAGTCATGAAGCCAGAAAAGGCTCTCTTTGGTGAATCTGTCTTTCTTCTCACTCTCAGTCTGCAGGGCTGGCTCACCCATGGTGAGAAAAGAACTTCACTAGCTCCAAGTTTTCTGCAGATTAACACATGACCTGGGGAAATTGCCGCTCGTCCAAGCCTCAGTTTCTCCTAAGGGAAACTCAGGATAACAAAGAGGAGGGTCCATGAGCTGAGGGGTGTGAAGGGCATTTGAAGAGTCTGAAGACCATGGCCGCTTTTACCAAATAGTGGCTTTGTGTTTGTATCACTATAACTAGTACTTCCATTAACTCCTGTAACCAGGACTTAATTATCACCCCTATTAATTGCCTTGTAACGACTACTAATCTGCTCATCGTGGTAATGAACGGATGCTGTGCTCGCTGCATTTTAGCACCAGATTTCACTCTGCTAATCTTGGGGTTTTGCTTGGAGGGGAGAATAGCAGAACTGGCCTTCGGGCCGTGCCAGGAAAATGTGTGGGCCAGATGGCAATCCAAGTTGGTCTGATAGAACATTTCTATTTCTGTGGATGCTCAAAAATGAACTGACAGGCACGAAGCTAAGTGGTGACTCATACCCTTCAGGTCCCTGACTTTCAGCTTCCGAGCTGAAATTTCCTATTGTCCTGGGAAACCTATTTATGGGATGCTACAACTGGAACCTTCCATCTCTGTTGTCATCATGGTCCTCATCTTCAGCAAGTGCCTACTGCGTGCTGGGACCTGTTCTGAAAGTACCAGTGTAGCTATCTTCCTCTCTGACTACCCTGTGGTGCATTCATGTGTAGGTTCATCTGTCAGATTGCAACCAGTGACCGCAGCCAGACTGTTACAGGTGGTGCCTCCCTGAGGGGGCTGCTGATCAGGGTGAATAGCCCTAAGGCAAATGAGACCAAAGCATCAGTGGGGATGGAGGCTCTGATGAGAAATAGCAGGGGCTGCAGAAGCAGCCCCCAGGATTCAGCATCCAGGATTAAGTGTTCAAGGATTCAGAGTTCAGGACATAAGCATTTTCAGACCTTCTGTTATTCCGGGGTAGTGGTTTCTGCCCTTACCATGCCGATTTTCCAGAAAGCTGTGTGGGCCCCTGAAGAACATGGAGAAGCTTCCAGCAGTCAAGCTCAGAGAGGAAAAGTTCGGAGGCTTTGCACATAGCTGAGCAACTGAAACTGTTATGGTTTTGCTGCTGTGACAGCCTGGCAGGGAAGGCAGAGACCCAGCGCCAGGTACCTCACTGAGCTGTGTCAGTATGGTGGTTTGTCAGGTGGTTCGGCTGCTGCAGCTGCTGTTTTGAGTGTTGATGGTCTGTTGCTGCACTGGGGCATCTCAGCAGCTCCGTGAGCAGTTCCTGTCGGGACTTCTGCTGTCTTCATGACTCGGTCCTGCAGTATAGTCACACTGTCATGTGGTCCAGGTGCACAGTGGCGGGAAGATACCATCTTAGATGCTTTTATTGCTCAAGACGTTAAAACACTGGACACTGCTTTCGGTGAGGTAAACGGCCACCTTCAGGCTTAGTAACTCGCCTTTCCCTGCCTTGTTAAATATGTCCCATCATTGTTCTCTGAACTGGAATAGTCTTGCTATTTTGTGCACAGGTGAAGAACTCAGGCCATGATTGATAAACTGTTTGGACACTGCCCGTGGCCAGTTTTAGGGCCCCTTGGTGCCCTGTATCAAGATGAGGACAGAGCAGGTCTTAAAGATGAAGCAGCTTACCCACAATCACAAGGACACTAGAGGGGCGAACTGAGATGGATTCTAGGGGACCTACTCATATATCCATGCATAGGATAGTGTCTCACTGAGAGAAAGGACCCTAAAGTCCGTGATCCTCCTGTGGGGACACTATTGTTGTCACTGCTGTGATGCACACGTGGAGAATGGTCTCTGCTGATGGAGTCACGTGGCTTAGGAATTTACGGTCTTCAGCCCGGTGGCCATCTGGTCCCCAGGCGCAGGAAGATGAAACCTGGGAGAGGGGCAGGTCAGGGTCGGCCACTCAGCATGGTCACTTTGGTGATGAGGTGTCAAAATATTATGTGGAACCGCATTCTTGTACGGGATTGACTTTTTAAGATAAGTGCTGGGTTTTCGTAACCAAATGAGCATTCCATTAGAAAAATATTATCAAATTAATAGCATAACAGGTTTTCAGGGGAGGTTTCCTAGAGTCAAATATTTAAAAAGCTGTCATTTAAACAGAAATAGTTGTTAAAATGAAGAGATAATTAGGTACCTGAAATTAATCAAAGTATGTTTTCAAAAATAAAGTCTGTATTTGACTCATTGAAAATATATTTCACTTGTCTATTTCCCTGTAATAGATTGGAAATTGGCAATTTTGCAAGATAATCTGTAAGTTGCCTCTGGAGGGTTACAGTCCTATTCTGCCTGTAACCGGACTCCCAAATCAAAAATCAAAATGTATGATCGATGGCATCTGTGGGCATCCACTGTAACGTGCAATTGAGTCTTTGACACCCAGATTCTACCGGTTTCCTCTGTTCCCTCTGTTATCGTAGCTCCCTCTTCCGGAACTCCACAGCCCCCAGACGCACCATGCTGACCGCGGCCAGCCTAGGGGTCAGTGGAGCAGAGGGAGAGAACACCCAGGCAAGTTTGCAGACTGTTCACCTGAGGAATGCGCTCAGGGGGCTGTTCCTGGCCTCCTGCTCTGTGGTAGCAAAGGCATAAAGCAGTGAAAGCAACCGGAAGTTCTGATCTCCATGAGTTTTATTCTAGTGGGGGAAACAGGCGGGATGGGACTGAATCCGATGGACACACAGGTCAGAGCAGAAGCCATGGTGATGCGAGGGTCAGCCCCCTCCCCTCCTCGACCCCAGCTGGAAGGGATTACTCCAGCCTCCAGACCTGGACATCCACGCGCTATGGGCTCTCCAGCGTCAGCTTCTGCCTCTGCCGCATTTTTATTCTTTAAGTACGATTTCAGCTTAGGAGAGCTGTGATGAGCAAGCGGAGGTTTCTGTTTGGTTCAGACAATTGGGCGGCAGGTGGAGAGCGCGCGCATCTGGGGCGTCAAGGGGAGTGGCTGGTGTCGCTGACTGGGCGGGGCCGGGGTCAGCTCGGGCTCCCCAGTGCAGCCTGGATGCCTGGCGGACCAAGGGCTTCCTGGTCACATGGGTAATGGTTTGTTCGTTTTGCGCATCCTGGGGGTGGATCCACCCGGCTCGACGGAAACCCTGGCCCGGTGCTTTTAACGTTCTTCCTTCTCTTCGCTTTTGGGTTCCTCTAGCACAGCGACTCCGGCTTCAAGCACCGCTGCCCCGTGGTCATGAGCCCAGAGACATGTGGCCACGCGTGAGACCAGGCAGGGCAGGAAGGTGGCGCCTGTGCTCTGACTCAGTCCACGTGCTTCTGCAACTGTGGGTCTCTTGGTCGCCTGGAGTAAGAGCCCCACCGTGCTCTGGGCCCAGGGGGAGGACTTGTAGATCAGGGGCATGGGGATGAAGAGTGAAGGAGACTTCCCTGGAGCCTCAAACTGGGGGTACCTCAGATACCCGGAGTATCAGCCCCGCTTCTGAAACTTGGTTCGTGGGAAGCCCTGGGTCCATACTAGTTTGGGCTCCCATCCCATAGGTGAGCCTGGGATTCTTAGGTTAAACACAAAGCTTGAGATGAGCCAGATTTGGGGACCATCGCTTTGGCTCAATTTCCATTTATACGGTTATGAAGCACGAGGCCTAGAGGGAAGAGACTGTCCCAGGGCAGACCCAAGGCAGTTCTGCCCCCCGGACCCCGAACAGGCTATTTCAAGCTGTGGCTGCCCCACCCCCACCCGGCTCACCTGGCTGTGTGTGCTGGGCTCCCAACCTTCTAGCCTGAGGGTGTCCCTGCTGCTGTAGACTGTCAGTCCCGGCTGAGACTAAGAGAAAGCATCTCTCTTTGTTTGCTTGTTTCCTCATTCTAAGTACCAAGGACCAGGTCTGGCTTGTCCTGGGTGCTCCATCAATCCTGGTGAATTTATTATGATTTCTCTGACTTTTCCATGAGAGCTGGTGCCCAGAGCTTGGCTCCCTACTCTGCAGAAGGTCCTGGGCATTCCAGGCCTGGTGCTCATGGCTGACCTCCCAGCTCAGCACCTGCCTGGGAGGTGTATGCCAGGCGCTTCCGTCTACACAACAGCAGCCAGATAGACGGGAGGGTCTGAAGGGGGTGGGGGGTGGGGTGCTCACTGGCCTTAGCAAGAGCCGCTTCCACTTGGCCTTCTCTGTTCCAGAAGGGCAGAGGCTCACCTCTGGGCAGTGCTGGCCATGCTGAGGTCTCTAAACACTCGGTCAGTAAAGGCCCCTGAGGTTGAGGCTGAGGGGGCTGCGGCCGTATTTGGAACCACCATAGCGCTCGCCGCAGTCAGCATTCCTGGCCGGAATCCCACAGCTGTGGCGTCAGCTGTGTGACCTTGAGCAAGTCACTTCACCTTTCTGAGCTCCAGTCTCCACAACTGTCAAATGAGAAAACAAGTCCCCGTGTGGTTCAGCTCTTCAGAGTCTAAGGTGTGCAGGGCTGGCTCCCAGATAAAAATGAACCCCAGTGGCACTTCCAGGGACTCCAGAGAGACCGCAAAGGGAAGAAAAGAGCCGAGCTCTACCTGTGTGTAAACACATGCATCCTTTATAACTGTACGTATGTATATGATTTAAAAGCAAAGTAGACGGTTTAATAAAAGAGGAAATGACATTCAGCCCTAGCTGGATGGCTGCCTGGAGCTCCAGGCCCAGGCCCTAGTGCATTCCCCAGTAATCAGTAACTTTTGACTAGGGGCTGCTGATTGAGAGGGGGCCCTGTGGAGGGTCCAGTGGCACAACAACCCAGCAACAACGCCAAGAGGGAACCAAAGAAAGAGATTCAGCTTCATCTATATGTCACCAAAACCAGGCTTATAAAAGCCTGGAAATCGTTTCCCTGCCTGAATCCAGTTTACCCAGTAACTCGGGGTAACCGGTCCCTGGCAATTAGAAAACCCATGTCAATCTGGGTGGTGTCAGCCCAGCCTGCTATCAAGAGGACTCTGATATTATTACCAGCTGCAATAAAAAAGCACTTCTTTGAATGTTTTTTCTACCTAATTGTCAAAACTGAATAATATTATCAGCTTTTTTATCCTTTGAGTATTTTTCTAATAAGAAAGCACGGAGATGCATTGCAAATAAAAGCAGAAGATTTGAGGATGCAAAGCAATCATGCAAAATGACTTTCATATCAGTTTGATAAGCAGCTGAAATTTAATAACTACATCTCTCCTATGGTGTTGGATGAAAGTTTAATACTTTCTGCTTTGGTGTCTTTCTTCTGCAAGATGCTTATTCAGAACTGTAGCTTCTGCCTTTTACAGTCAGAAAATGCGAGGTGCTGCGGATTAATCAACGGCTGAAGAAGCTGGGCCAGCCCCAAGCCAGGCCAAACCACAGCAGCCCAGAGCCCAGCCTACACCAAAATCAGGGCTGTCTGCCCACCGGGAAAATGGGCAGAGATTTCCAGATACCTCAAAATCCAAGTAAAAGGGCACTATGGAGAGCACAGGCCCCTCATTAAAGCTATGGAATGAGCTAAAGTGTCCAAAATCGCTTTACACTTTGGTAAGGACAAACTGCAACCCTGACAGTAATCATAAAGGAGAAACAGAACCACTTGGGGGACTTGAACCAAGATCCCTTGCATTAGAAAAAAGATCAAGTCAAACTCCAGCCTGTGATGACCCAGTTAACACGCAGAATATGTCTTCTGCCCATAAACATGTGTCTAGAAAAGACAGAGCGCACGTGCCGGGAATGAATGTGTGGTTGGTGTGCAGATGGCGCTGCGGGATTGCGTCCATTGGTGGTGGGAGATGCGGAGATTCACAAGAAGAAAACGGGGCCGTGCCAGGTATCAAGGAGATCAGGCCAGTGCAAGGTCTGGACGTTTGGCTCCCAGGCCTTGTCAGAAGCCCCCAGATCACAGGAACTGCCCGCCCCACTGCTGTCACCTTGGCAGGGGTTTGTCTGGGGCTCCTGACACCCAGCTGACAAGTCACATCTTGCAGTGCACCTCTTTGGAAGTAGAGAAACCCTAAAAAGAGGACATTTGATTCGACGTTATCCAGACAGAACTGAGAGACCCATTCAAAATCAGTGATGTGTACTAATGGATCTCCAGCGCTGTGTCCACTGGCAAGCCAGGAGGCCATGGGTTTCCCAGGGCTGGTGGTCTGTGCAGGCTGGAAGCCCTAGGGGATTTGGCTGGCTTGCTCTTCTACTGCCCCCTACTGGGGAGTTTCCTGCCCACACTAAGGTGGGGCACTCTTGAGTCATTTATTTGCAAAGGGGCAAATGAAGTCCACCCGCTGGCATTGCAGCTCAGGAACAGAAGCCAGAGAGGGTCTCCAACAGGAACAGAGGCATGGAGGTACCCTGACGTCCCCTGAAGCTGGAGGGCGGCTCACATCCTCACCACTGCTGGTGTCACTTCTTCGATGGGATTTGTCTGCAAGGACAGAGGCTCGGCTCCCCCAGCGGCTTGCCCTGCACGCATGCTTGCAGCGCCGTTCTGAATATTGTTTCATTTTAATATAGGTGATAAACAGAGAGGAATGCAAGAAGGAACAGCTGATCCAGTCATCAGCTCTAAAGGCAGCCTTTTAGAAAGGAAATGGAACTCCAGATGCTGTCTTAAGAAAATGAATCAATTAGGCAAATGAGGAATTCCCTCATAAATCAGGGGGTGAGAAGCCCAGGCCAGTCCCCGCCCAGGGCCAGCGGGGGGTCTGGAGGCCCGGCCATGGACCCCGCTGCTCCCAGGTACCCAAGCCTGCTCCCCTGAAGTCCTGGGTCCTTTCTGGAAGGCTGGTTTGATTGGGAGCGAGTTCTGCACCCTCCAGCCCTTTTAGTCGGGAGATAATAACACCTCAGCCTTGAGGAGCGGGACCCAGTATAAGCTGGTGTCACTATTCATAAAATAATTGAGTTTACACAAAAAGTGATTTCAGTAATAGCTGCCTTTTGATAAGTATGTACATTTTATTTAAAATTACTGACTCAAAAGGCAAGGTAGAAAAAAAAATCACCTCCAACAACTTCCTGTAATTGCGAATTATTGTGAGGGAAACAGAAGGAAAAAGATTTCGAAATTATGAGCCATTATGCTCCAGAGAGAGAGAGAGAGGGAGAGAGAGAGGGAGAGAGAGAGGCAGTGAAAAAAAAAAGACATCTCGGCTTCATGAAACACAGCTGACAAGCTCGACTAAATTACCCCCAGACCATTACAAAAATCACTTAATTGCCAAGCATTTTGTTAGGTCAATTGACTCTAATTGAAAAAATAACAAAAAGCTTATTATGGTGCAAATGCGGCCGTGGAAAATGAGTCTTCTGTTAGAAGGAAACAATAATTCTAAATTTCAGCTGCTGCGAACACTACAAAGTTCAGTGTTTCCTTCGGATAGAATCTGCCGTGGAGGAGAAAGTGAATCCGCCTAGTCCGCCACTTTCACTTAGCGCCTGGTCCTGCTGTCCTGCCGCCCTCACCTGCCCCATCCAGCACCCCCCCTCGTCACGTCCGTCTGCCCGCTCGGGGGCTGCCAGTCACCTCTGCCGCCTCCACCAGCAAACCCCCGCCCCTCGCCCAGTGCCCAGCTGGTCTCCCATGGAAGAGGTGAGGCCGGCACCCTCCAGGCTGGACAGTGCCCTGGGGCGAAGCTTCCTCCCCGTTGTTTCCTTTCTGCAAGTCCCTGTCTCCTCTTCCCTCCTGGCTGGGACTTCATCTCCTCCCTTCCCCTTTCAGATACAGATAATAGAATTAGGGGAAAAGCTTATGTCCAGGAAATGTCTCTGAAATTGCCCCTCATATGAACCCCGGCCCTGCCCTTGATCGACATAAAGAGCAGTAATTAAAAGCCTGGCCAGCTGACGTAGGTGAAGGCTTATTCGTAATTATACTTGTAGGACGGTTTGTCCAGAATAAGCACATTGAAAAAGATGCACGGGCCAGCTCTGCTGCTGCCCCGATTACAGCTTTCAGCAGTGGGGTCTGTAATGGGGGTGATTCTCCTTTGCAGAAAAGTAATCATGTGCCCATAAAGCCAGGAGGCTGAGCGAAAGCGTGATGGCAGAGCCTCCTTTGTCTGGAAAGCTGAGGGGGAGAAAACGTGTCTGGGTGTGCATTGGTGTGTGTTGCCTGTGTGCATGGGTGTGCCTCCGGGGTGCCTTCTGCATCTCTGGGTGTGGATGAGCGTGTGCACGGGACCATGTTTGTGTGCGCATGCGTATATGCTGGGGGCCGTGTGTGCGCATGCGCACGAGGGGGTTTGTGGCCATGTGTGTTGAGGGGGGCTCATGAATTGATGTCCTCTCTGTCCCCCGTGTCAACAGAGTCACCCTGGATCATTTCCCTGCTTGCTTTCTCTTAAAAATAAAAAAAACCTTGGTTATCTTCAACTCCAAGGTAATCAGATCCAACTTTCCCAAGTCCCAAGCTGGTAGGCGACATCATGGTGGATGCTCTTCCGTCTGCGGGATCCTGGACCAAGGCTTCGAAGCGCTGCTGTTGCCAGAGGGTCTCTGAAGGGGCTGGGCGCCTGCGCCCCATTGCCTCCTCACACCTGAGCCAGTGTCTCCCAGCCCATATTCCCTGACACCCTGTGGCATGTCTGCCTCACCCAGATCCTGGCACTCACCCGAGGGGAGGAGCCCGCACTATTATCGCCCCTGTGGCTTCTGGGGGACCCGCAGCTGCAGACAATGGCAGGAGTGGCCTGGAGAGCTCCGCGTGTCACCTGGTGTCTTGGCAGCCAGGAACATGAGTAAGCTGAACCAAGGGGCACTACAGGTGTTCCGGGCTGGGGGGTGGGAGTGAGGCTGGGGAGCGGGGACAGGAGACAGGGGAGTGAGTGGTAGCTTTCCCTGGGGAGCCCCTGGGGCACGTGGGCCAGGCTGCTGCAGCCTGGCTTGCTCACAGAGGATGCAAAGACTTCCCTGCCCTTTGAGTCTGCAGATCCCGCAAGGTCAAGACCAAGACCAAGACCAGACAGGTCCTCCTGTCACCCCTCTAGAGGCACGTGCAGGAAAGCTGAGTCCTGCCGATGAAGAGGCAGCGCCCCACTGAGAGAAATAAAAGTGAGGAATGGTGAATTCGGTACCACTTGCCAGACCAATGAGCTTCATCAATTAATCACAGCCAAATAATCACCACCTACATTAAAGAATAATACATGAAAAGGACAGGGGCCTCGCTGTAACTTATTCAGAAAGGGCTGCCTCCCTAATCCCTCTGAGCCCTGACATGTTAACTGGGTAGCGACTAATTAGATGTCAAAAATTCATAAGCACTCTTTAATATTGCATATATCTGCAGCAGCCGACATTTCAATATGAGAGTTGTATACACAGAAGTCACTATAGCATTAAAACACAGCAGGGTGGGAGAAATAAAAGGGAACCAATAAAAACAATGTCCCTCAAAAACCCCAGAGATGCCAGCTTTGCAAGTGTGTACTTTCTTATTCAGAAAAGGTATCACCTTAATAAGAATTATAGGCAAAGGGGCTTCGCCGCTCCGCGCTGCGTGGACAGAAAGAGCGAGAGGAGACGGGCTTATCAAAGGCGCTGCCAGGTAAATAGTAATTTATTGTGCATGCACAATGAACATTACCCAGTGTCCTGACACTGGGTGATAATGAAAGACATGTTTTTGTGGCTTCCACCGAGGGGCTCGCCGCCCCCTCCTCCTCTCCCCTGTCTCTCTGGAGCCGAGAAGCCGTGATGGGCGCTGGCAGCTCAGCCTGTTTCAAGCCATTTCCCATAATACAGGAAGCATCTGAAGTTTAGTGGATTAAGTAAGTGAGTTAGTTTGCCGGCTCGGTGATATATATGTTGCCTGCATGTGAACTTATATTTCAAATGCCGGGGACTATATTTTTATGAAACAAGCCTTTTCCTGTCGGAAGAATTATAGGAATGTGATATAATACAAGGCAGTGAGATTAAAAACGATGCATCATAGCAGGGAGAAAATGCACTGTTTTATGGCTTGCATCCGTTAATTGAACCTCTCAGGAATAAAGAGAAGGGCTCTGTAGGAATCTGCTGGAAAATCATTCTCTTTTTTGACTTCCGGGGGGTGTTTTTTTGGTTTGTTTGATTTTTTAGCAGACAGATAAATACATAGTCTAACCCTGTGTGCACACACACACACACATACACGGACACACATGCATGCACACCCCAGGCAGAGCCACGGATCGCATGTGGTGTCTTCTGCACAGAACTGTTTTGAGAAAAAGTCACGTGTTTCTGGAATTCTGCTCACATGTGACTTCAGAGAGGGTGGAAAAGTTGTGTGGAAAACACAGAAGCAGTCACAGGTACACAGTCTGCACCAGTCATGTTACTTCTCAGGGCCTCAGTTTTCTCTTCTTTAAAATGGGTGAGGCTGGACCCCCCCGCCCCCGGTGGCACAGAGGTTAAAGTCTCAGCAGTATCAAACTATAGCAGCCACTGTGGCATCAGTTTGATCCCCAGTCAGGGAGTGACCCACATGGCACAGCAGACCTCTCCTGACCCCCGCTGCTCCCCTCGGCAGTGTATTTCAGAGGATCTGCCCGTTCTGCTCCCCACTCTGTCTCTAGTAAATCCTCTCACCCACCACACCTCTGGCATGGGCCCCAGCTCTTGCATGCCTAAATAAATAAAAATAAATCTTAAAAAAATAAATAAATGGATGAGGCCGAGCCCTCCTGGCTGGCAGGTTGGGTAGGGAGCTGAGAGCAGCAGTGCCCAGACTCTGCCACCCCCATGGACTCTGAAGAGTCCTTCACCCTGCGGGGAGCCCGCAGGCCAGGCTGCTCCCCACCCTGATTTCTGTGTGGATGTGGACTGTTTACAGGCACGGATCCATTTCACAGTTGTGGGACTTCCCTCCACAGGCAGCCTGAGTCAGCTCTGTCATGTCTGTGCCCACTGCCCTCAGGTTTCCACACACTCACACCTGTCTCTGGAATGTCAGCCCCAGGGTGCGGGGTCTCTGAGAAAGAGGGTGAGCCATCTGGCAGGACGCCACTGGCCACAGGCCCTCTTTATCTGCTTATCCAGGGTCTTCACTTTGGAATTCATCTCAGCGTTTGATGCTTTTGAAAAAGCCCTTCAGGCTCAGCACTGACAGCATCATGAACTACACTCATTGGCCATGTCTGCGCCCCGACTCTCTCATATAGGGTTTCATCAGTCCTTCCCCCCTTTCAGAACTGCTTTTTTTTTTTTTTTTTCCAAAACAGGAGCCTCCATCAATTTGGTCTGGGGAAATAACATCTCACCTGGCTCCTGGCTCCCCTGGGGTGTAGGAAACTGGCGTTTCTTTTAGTGGGTGCACAGGGGAGGCCAGGCCTCACCCACTCTTTCCGCCACGCACTCATCTTCCCTGGCTTCCTCTGTGAACAAAATCAATACTCGTGAAAAATAACCAAGGTTTTCTGCTGCCCCCAAATGTACAGTCCGAGGGTGGGGGAATAAGAGCTTGGGTGGGTGAGTCAGCTGTGAAGTGTGGGCTGAGTGGTCAGGGCAGAGAGCCAGAGGCGAGGTGGCCCCGACACAGCAAGCAGCACACAGAGGGACACACAGCAAAGTTTGGGGGTTTGCTCTTTTTCTCCCACTTGACCACCTTCTAGAAATAGCACTGGCATCGCTTGGGGGGAACCACCCCCACAATCTCTGCCCTATGACAGCAGCATCATTGACCCCACCCCCAGTTTCAGGGTGAGCACTCATTGGTTTCACGGAGCCTGAGCCCCACCCCTTTGTCACTGTGATTGGTGGAGGGATGAGTTCATTACCCACCGTAAGCCAATGATCTGTGAGATGCTCGCTGGGGATTCTGGGAAAGAAAATACTCTGCAGTCCCTGGGAACTCTTAGAACTGCTCGGCGCCTGTTGCAGTCATTTTTTTTTTTTTTTAATTAAACTGTGGCACACGTTACTTTTACAATCCAGCCAGCACACACGAGGGTGCTGCCCCCCCCCCCATCTCTGTTCCCCCAGCCCCTCCACTCCAGAGACTCTAGGTACCCCCAACGTGGTCAGCCCTTGGACTCTGGAAAGGGTCTCGCTCCCCAAATCCAGCACCTGCTCACTCACCTGATGCCTTCCTGTTTTCTTCCTGCTCTTGCAAGTTTCTCAATAACCCCCTTGCTCAAGAAGGTCCATCTTGGGTTCTGCACCTTGGGACCAGCTCTAAGGTGTAAGTGAGGAGAGGCTGGAGCTGAAGTCTGCTGTCCCGGCCTGCTTGGCTGCTAGGACCTGCAGAGACCCCTGATGGGTCTGGACAGCAGTGCAGGCGGTGGGCACCTGCCAGGCCTGCTGCACCTGCAGGGAGGCGCCTAGCCAGCCCCAAACCTGATTCCTGAAGTGCAGTGGCCTCGGGCTTAATGGAACAGGTGACCTTTCCAGCAGAGTTGGGCGGGTTGACCCAAGGAAGAGAAGTTTGGGTCACCGGGTCAGCTCACTCAAGAGAGAACTGGACTGCCGTTCTAAGATGGAAATGCCATCGCAAGTGGTGGGGGGGGGGGCTTGTCTGGGCACCACAGAGCAAAGCAGCCTTCAGCTGGTCCCAAACTGAAGCGTCAAGATGGAACAGGTAAGTCCATGATAGCCACAGCTTAGAAAAGGTTACTTCACTGACATCCTCAAATATGTCTATTTTGGTAAATGTCCACTGAGTTGGGTGTGCCCTGTGTGTAGGGGTGAGCTGCAAGTGGTCATCTCTCAGACGCCAGACGAGTATGTCAGTCTCGGCTGTGGTCAGCATTTCAGTCCCAGGGAGTGTTGCACAGCTGCCGAACACTGGCTGCAAGGGTGGGCAAGGACGAGCCAGAAGGACATGCAAGCCGCTGGGTACTGCCCACCCAGCGTCCAGCCTGCAGAACACCAGCCTGCACGAGGCCCCCGCGGGGTCTCCACATCCCGCGGGGTCTCCACATCCCGCGGGATCTCCACATCCCACGGGGGCAGAGACGGCAGGCTCTCGGCCTTCCGGTTGTCCATTTCACTCTATAAAATTCATTCTCTGTGAAATGACAGGGAAGAGAAAATAATCAACTCTAGAGCAGGGACCGAATTGATGGTTTATGGATTACAGTGGAGTTTGGACATCAATTGATAAACTTCGCATGAGAAATCTGGCTTGTTGTGAAAGTGTGGAGTGGAGCAGGGACGAGCCGTCTAGCCTCAGAGATACAAGGGACAGTTGTAAAGTCACAGGCAGCTTTGCTTGCACAAGTGAGTGTCCGGTCAGAATAGAGACAGGACTGGGCAGGGGGCGTGTACAGGACAGCTGCCCGGGAGACAGGCGCGGTTTGTAGGGAGCCAGACTTCAGGCCTTTGTGCTTTAACATTGCAAGATATGGAATTAGCCTGGAGGTTCCAGAGCCCACTCCCCAGGTATCCTTATTATTTTGGGCTATCTCCACAGAGGGGTGGCCCTGCTGCTGACCAGACCACCAGGAAGGAAGCACAGTGGAGGTGGTCACACCAAGCCCCCGTCACGGCTCCCAGTCACCCAGGGGTGCACCACTCAGAAATGTCTGCAGCCCCAGAATACGAGAGGCCTCCTCTGCCTTGGAAGAAAAATAAAGGAAAAACCATGTTTGATGACTCCCTCTGTACATAGTAAGCTGTTTTTAAGTTGAGTTCCTTATTTCACCCTAGTAACAAGCTACAGGGTCGAGTCTGATGACAAAGAGGCTCAGGGGAGGTAGCAGGCTTGCCCAGGCAGCACAGTAATTCAAGGGCGCTGCCTGGACTCAGGGTGTCTGCAGAGAAAGGAGACCTTTATGGCCAGGAGCCGCCAGTGAAAATGGGGTGGCCACCATCCCCCACCCCAGAGCACGTGCTCCCCTAAGCTGCTCTCTTCTTTATCAACCCCTCCCCACCACCAGGGCGTCAGACTGTGGGCATTTTGGAGATGGGAAAACTATGGTGATTGCACCTGAGGGGGAAGTCATGTCCTGTGGAAAAATAAACATGGATGTTTTAAAAATAATAAATAAATAAAATGATTCATTAAGAACAACCATGTGTTTAAGAGGTGACACAGTAGGGAGAGGTGGGAGGGCTGCAGACGCCGTGTTCTCAGGCCTCAGTCGGCTCACTCTGTCCTCCCTCCCTCTCCCACTTTTCCAGAAAAGCATCACTTTGCCCCCAAGAAAATCAAATGAGCAATCGTGAAGTGAATTCTGGACAGGGCCAGCCCTGGGCACTGTCTCCCATCCAGCGGTCCCACCAACAACCCAGGAATTCTCTAGAAGCAAGGCACCCTGTGCAAATAAGTGTACTTAAAGGAAATGAATTAAAGGAAAAACCCCGAAAGAACCAATCACCTTAAACTGGTTGTATCCAAATCAGGAAGGGTGACTATACCCACCGAGAAGGTACCAGGAGGAAATAAGAAGACATTGCACCTTCCACTTTAACCCAAAGGAAGCTTATAAAAACACAAGAGAATGAACCCCACCGAGATGCGTAAAAATAAAACCTTTGTCTAGCTATGTAACAGAAACCAAAGGCGTCACGACCTTCTGAGAAGTAGACACGATGCTGATGGCACCGCAGAGGTCCGATTGCCGTTGGGAGAGGCTTCCTCCACATGGAGCTTGTGTGCCGAGCGCTCACAGGTTAATCACAGCTGAGTGATGTGACTGCTTCAAAGGAAATCCTCTAGAAATCAATAGCTCGCCTATCAGTAGCCATCATTTAGACGATATCATGGGAAGTTCATTCATTCTCTCTAGAAGTTCACAAAAAGAAGTAGTCTGTCATTAGAAGTGTGGGTGCGGCCGCAGGAGCTGCAGTGGAAACTGCCTGCTCAGAGGTGCGTAAACCAGCCCTGGGGGGCAGGAAGTGGTGCCCTTCCTGGGCATCTGTGCCTACTGAGTCCTTGGCCCAGAGGGCTTCCCTCCAATTTTTTCATAGTTGAGAGTTGATTCATGTCTTAGATTCAGTATCTCTCCAGGTATTTAGCGCCAACTTCTTCACCCAGTTGCCCCTCCCACCCCCCCAACCTCCCGTGACATTTTTTTTTTTTTAAGATTTATTTATTTACGCCTGCAGGAACTGGGGTGTAGGCCAGGGGTGTGTTGGGGGAGGCAGGGAAGAGGATTCCCCAGAGACAGAGTGGGGAGCAGAACAGGTGGATCCACACTGCTGAGGGGACAGTGGGGGGCAGGAGGGGCCTGCTGCGCCCTGTGGGTCACTCCCTGGCTGGGGATCGAACTCAAACCAGTGCTGCAGTGGCTGCCGATAGCTTCCTGGTGCTGCGTTTTGGCCCTGCGCCACCAGGGAGCCCCGCCATCCATCCCATCATTTCTTTTCATCGCTTTCCTCTGGTGCTCCTCTGGCCTGGGAACTACCCGCCATCACCTCGTGTACATGTTTGCTGATCTATTGTCTGTCTCCTCCGTGTGACAGAGCCCCACGGAGCACGAGCCTTTCTGTTCAGTTCCTTATTGGTTCAGGGCAAACAATCAACACATACTTATGTCATTAAATGAGAAAAATGGGCTCCACAGAAAGACAGCATTTTTCCAGGGTTGTATGTTCCTTGATAGAATGCATATGTTTAACTAGCTCAAAACTCAGCATTCAAAGGAGACAGCCTCTGGGCTGGGCCTGGAGGCTTGGGAAACGATGCTAGAGTTCATCTGAGATACATCTAACAGAGAGATTGCAGACAGGTATTTTGGAAAGGAGATGGAAAGGGAGAGGCGCCTATATGGATCAGCAACATACTGCATGAGCCAGAGCCATGCAGCCTGGACTCAAGGAAAAGAAGGAACAGGAAGAGGAGGGCATCGAATATAGCCCAGTGAACAATAATAATGTGGGGTAAGGGCGGTATAGAAGTGACAGCTTTCTTGGGCAGGATTCTAGGGCCCCGTGACTCACACCCTCAGATGCCGATGGCCCACGCAACCCCCTCCCATTGAGTGGCCTCACCAGTGAGTTTGCTGCATTTCTTACACCTGCCCAGTACCTTAACTTATATCATTAAGGGGAAGGTCTTTGAGTTGATAAAAAGATTGCTCTGGATGGCTTTGACTTGATCAGGTGACACCTTCAAAGTGACCAGCTGAGGTGGGCAGTGTGACTTGGCAATGAGGACAGCCTCTGGTTGCTGAGAATGGCCCCAGTAGCCTGGACAGTGAGTAAGGAATCAGGCTTCTCCTTTCACACAGGCAAGGCCGTGAATTCTGTCAACCATCAGGAGCTGATTGCAAACCCGTCCCTAGAAAAGCCGCCAACTGAGGACACAGCATCGTCACCAAGTCCACAGTCAGCTGAGACCCCAAGCAGGGCACCGAGACCCGCTGCGCTCTGACTTCACCTGACAGGTCTGGGTGCTGTCCACGTCACTGTTGGTAACACAGACACAAAACGAAGTAGCTGGGAAGGGAGCACGATTCTGAACACTCTTATGAGTGTTTGAGTGTTTTTGCTCCTTGGAAAACATTCATTGAGGTTTTTTTTTTTTTTTTTTTTAAAGATTTATTTATTCATACAGAACTAGGGTACAGGCCAGAGATGCAGAGGGTGAGAGGCTTCACCAGAGACAGAGCGGGGAGCAGAACAGGCAGATCGATGAAGTATACTGCTGAGGGGAGCAGCGGGCAGGTCAGGAGAGGTCTGTCGCGCCATGTGGTCACCTCCGGGGCAGGCGGAGATCGAACTCATGCGGAAGTGGCTTTAGCTTCTTAAGCGCCACCAGGGAGGGCCCCATTGAGATTTTTATAAAATACTCTCTAGCAAAATAGAGTCCACAAGATTAAGTCATGAGATAAAAATAGTAAATCCAGATGATGTCTACATGAATATATGTGTGATCTCAGGATGGAGATGTAATTCTGGAGCACCAAAATGACAAGAAAACTCTTACACTATACAGTCAATTAGAATGTGCAACAATTAAAATTTCTACTGTATGTAGCAATAACACAAATCTGGGATGTATTTGCCTCTGAGGTAACCAGAAAAAGGTTAGCGTCTTCCTCAAGTAAAGAACACAGGAAAGGCAAGTGTGTGGAGGTATGTGTGAGTGTTCATGCAATCTTGGAAAGAATACACTGACAGAGGAGACTCACACCTCTGCTGGGCAAAACTGGGAATGATTAGACTCTATTCTACTCTGCATACAGAGGGACTCTGTAGCAACGTTATTAACATAGGAAAATGATCATTAAATATATGATGTCTCAGTGCGTAATTACAAAGAAATGTTTTGTATTTTATCAAGATGAATAAGATCATGTATTTTTTGGTAAATATTTAAGTGATAATAAGATGAAATGCTGGAGCATTCTTGCAAGTGGACGATATATTGCAAATGAGTGGAAATGTTATAAGCACATAGTTAGGCTTGGAAGGGTGAGGATTAGGGTACTTTGTGTTGACATTAAAACAGCTATTGTCTTAGGAGAGTGGCTGTAGGGAGGACTGCTCAATGTACCCCCTTTACACTGTGTTACGTTAACTTGTCTGTCTATGTCTGCTGTCATATGAATACAGAGATAAGTGATAGTTGGTGAATAGATGAGATAAATCAAAAATAAATACTAGATAGCTGGTAAATAGATGATTGATAGACAGGCAGATCGATGATTGATTGTGAGAGAGAGTTGGATGTTGCTTAAACAACAGATATTTATTTATTCACAATTCTGGGAGCTAGAAGTCCAAGACCAAAGTATTGGTTGGCTCCTTCTTGCTGAGGCCTGCTTCCAGTATATCTCCTTGGCTGGAGGACAGATGTCTTATCTCTGTGTCATCGCACCATTGTCATCGGTGTGTCTGTGCCCGAATCCTCTCTTCTTAGAAGGTCAAGTCATTGGCCACGGGTTCCCTTCCCCACCATGATCTCATTTAACTTAGTGTCCACTTCAGAGGCCCTCTATCTAAATTGGATAACAATCTGAGACCCTCAGTGTCAGGACTTTATGGATGTGGGGTTAACAAACTCAGCATCATGCAGGAATATCTTCTTCTAGTTGAGAGAGCAGACTCAGCTTGCAATGTTGCCTCTTCTAAAGGTGTGGCCTTAGCATAACCAGAGTGGGTGCTGCCTTTATCACAGATTCCCGCAGTTTGGGTCTTTCAACCTTGACTTAACAAAGGGCAAGAGGCCCAGGGTCTCACGTATGGGAAGGATTAAAGAAAATGGGGCCTAGAGTATGGGGTGTGTTAACACAGCTCCCCACTCCACCAACTCTATTGCTTAATTAGTGTGTCTTAGATTCTCCGACTGAATTCCTTTAAAAGCAGTGGAAAGAACTTAAAGCAGATACTCCCCTTCAGGGGGAAAAAAAATAAAACTCAGCAATATTGTTGTTATGTTTATTGAAAAGTAACAAAAATGGTTGGCCCTTTCTGTAGTAGATCCATATTTACTAGACTAAAATAATTTGTGCTCCTCATGGTATAAAATAACTCTTTGGAAATGTGTGGCATTTACCGTATATGCAGCCTGAAACACAGCCCTCAAAGAAATTAGACCCCACACCTCCCTCCAGATCTAGAATTTCTTGCAAGATGTCTTCAGTAGGGGACCAAGACAGAACATCTAATACAGACTGGCGTTGCAAAATTACTGGGGGAAAATAAAAATAAAAAATATATAAAAATGGGCAGGCAACATTGCCAGAAGGACAAATAACAGATGGACAAACAGAATGACAAAGCAACGCCAAGGACGAGAAAAGGCAATAGCTGAGTTGGACAACACTGAAAGAAAAGATTGCAAAATAGTCAGATGCTGCCAGCCTGCTCCTTTCTAGGGCCTACCTGTGGAAGCCACACAGGCTGCGCTAGGACTTCCTTAGGGAAGTGGACATCCCTCTTTGTCACATGCATTGTCTCCAAGTGGAGCTTGGAGAGATGGGATCCTGCATCAGGCGTTAGAGAGAGGTTCCGATCTTGAAGGTTTACCTTCTGTTGAAGTTACCATGAGGGACCCTCACATCGGTTTCATCAAAGGGTCCGTCACAACCTCGCCTCCTGTTCTTAACCTGCATCGGCCACTGAGGACCACCCCAAAGGTAGACCAGAGCTCATGCCCACCATGTGTTTGTTATTCCTACCAAGCAAGCCAAGCTAAATGCTGCACAGAAGTCCTTTGTTATTTTGCAATTGGTTCATCAATATTTGTTCATATCAATAAAGGATTTGTTTTCCTTCTCAGAATCACTTCTACTCCAGAATGGATATGCCCATCTCACTAGGGAAGGGTGAGCCAAGCAGATGTATCACTTTCCATGTCATTGAAGCAAAAGCACTCAGAGGGCAGCTGATGAATGTCAGAGTTAGGGAGAGTGTATTGAACGGGTGAGTGTGTGTGTGTGAAGTGTGCCCGAGGCAGGGGATGAATGCTACTGCATAAAGGGTGGTCACTAGCTCCCTCCAGAATAGACGTTAAGCAATTATTATGTATAAGAAAAATAAAAAAAAATAGCATGTGGTTGAATAGACGAAGGGTTGGGAAAGTGTGCCCAATAACAAAGTGTGAGGTCTTGTTTCCTGTGATACTTCATTTAAGAACTCTCTTTATATTTCACATTACTAAAATCATAGACCAATATATATGTAGATAGAGATAAGGAGGGCAGATGATGGATGGATGGATGGATGGATGAATGGATGGGTGGATGGATGTGTGGGTGGATGGATGGGTGGATGTGTGGGTAGATGAATGAATGTGTGGGTGGATGAATGGATGGATGGGTGGGCGGATGGATGGATGGATGGATAAAGATATAGAGAGCCTGAGTTTATGGGCAGTCATTGAAGGCAAAGCCTAATATATGACCTATCTGGGTTCTAGAGACAGTGGATGAATTGGTTGATACTCTCCAAAATACTGATTTAATATATTTTATTATAAGACTTGATTGTTTACCGTAAAGGTCATGGCTTCCTGGTCAGAGGAGAAAGAGGAGGTAGAGAATGGGTAGAAGAGTCAGTTGATAGGGTGAATAACATAAGAACTTTAGGGGTGGGTCTTGTGAGGTGTATGTTATAGGTCAAAGATCATTCTATAAAATTTTACTTAAAAAGCACATTATAATCATGGGTGATATTTAACCAGTTTTTATAGGCATATGACAAATATGAGCATGGCATTAGCCAACTCAATTAATATCACAACAACCCTTTCCTACAAATACCCTGTTGCCCCCTTTCAAATGGAGAGAATTGAACAACACAGAGGTTAAGTCACTTGTCCTGAGACACATGTCTAGGAAGTGAGGGCAGCCAGGATGGAGAAATATACATCTACAGGTATATACATAGAAATGATTGGGATAGGTTAGCAAACATCCCACATTCGAGACCTTCAATACAGAGGTTCATTTCTGCTCATCTGTGTGTTTACAGAATGTTCCAGATGCCTTGTTTCTGGGAGTCAGAAAGGTCCTGATGCCTCTATTTATTATCAGCCACGTGGCAGAAGAGGAGACACATCCTTTGCTGACTTTTGAGACATGGGGAAGGAGGGGGGCACTGGTTGTGGGCAGGATGTGAAAGCAGACATGTGCAGTTTGAGCCTGCGACTCCCAGAGAAGGTACGAAGATGTAAACCTTCTTGACCTCAATAATTTTAGTTTGGAATAAAGAAGTAAGGGTTCCACCTAGCCTGCCATTAGCCCCTTCCTCATCCTGCTTCACTGGTCAAAATAGGCAAAATGGCCAAACTTGTCATGGGCCATCTGCTTGGCCCTTATTTCTATTTCTCTTCCTGCAGTGTTTCAGTGAGGAGGGGATGCAAGTCAGCAACAGCACCTTCGGTCTTCTCAGGCCTGCTCCTTCCAGCTTTTCCCACTGTTTTCATTCATATTAGTCAGGAATCTCCAGAGCAACTGAACCACTGACACGCGAGCCAGAGAGACATATGACTGCGTAGATATATGGAAGGAGAGAACTTTATTTTGACGGATTGGCTCATGTGATTATGGAGGCTGACAAGTCTGAAGGATGTATGACCAGCCAGCAGACTCAAGTTTAAATAACAGCTGATGTTGCAATTTTCAGTTTAAAGACTACAAACTCAGGCAGAACGACAACACTGTGGTCTGGAAGCGGAATTCCCTCTTAGGGAAAACTAAGTCTTTGTTCTTCAGCCTTGGTCAGTTCCTTCAATGGGTTGGATGAGATCCACTCACATTATGGAATGGATTCTGCTTTTTTAAAAAATCAACAAAAGTGGCCTTCTTTTTTTGCATTGCTGTTTAAATTTCTTTACTTAGAATATAAGGCCACTTCAGCTTGGGTTTGATCCCTGCCAGCCCCGGAGGTGACCACATGGCGTGGCAGACCTCTCCTGACCCGCCCGCTGCTCCCCTCAGCAGTGTACTTCATCCATCTGCCTGTTCTGCTACACAATCTGTCTCTGGTGAAGCCTCTCGCCACCCCTCAGCCACTGGCCTGTACCTGTACAAATAAATCTTAAAAAAAAAAAAAAATCAACGATAGCTCCTTCACGCTTTACACTAGTTAACACTAGGTGTGGGGTCAAACCCCCACAACTTGATGATTTGAGTGCATCCCAATTGCTTTTTGCCACAATAAAGTTCAAAATAAATGGTCCAAAATAAATTGAGGCATGACCCTCCTCTAAATGGTGATGCAGGGGCAGAAACCTTCTATCTCCCACAAATTGAACCCAGAGTTTCCAAAACTGCTGTGCTTCTATCAGCTCATGGGAAGGAAGATGCACAAGAACAGTTGCTCATGGTTACATCTGATGCCCCAGGAAGGAAGTGCTACCAATCACTTCCTTTTACAGCTAACTGGCTAGAACACCATCACATGATCACAACTACTGCAGAGTCTGGAAACATGGTGAGTCTGGAACCTGAGAAAACAAAGAGTAGGAGCGGCAATCTGTTGGCCTGCTTTCCCTCTGCACCCCGCAACCCTGCCACGATCTTAAATTTCAGTGGAGATGTAGGTGTAAGAGAGCAGAAGGCTACACCGTCTTCCTGTGCCTTGGATTCTTCTTTTGCAAACTGGAACTAGCTCTTTGTGTTTCCAACGTGTGCAGAATGTGCCGGTGCAGACACAGCGCTGGGTGTGGGCTGGGCACCCCAACACTTCTATTTGACTTTAAACAGTTGAAAATGAACTTTTCTTCCTGAAGGTTTGATGAGCAGGCTTCACACATTTTAATTGATTCTGAAAGAAGAAAGAAAGGGTTAAGTGTCTCAAAGTAAAAGAAAAAAAAAAAACATACTCATTTTAAGAGTCTACTTCCAAAGTACCACTAAAGATCTTTCTGGCTGAAGCCTTTCAAACTGAGTCATACACCTCATCTTTGTTAAAATGGGTTTCATGTCTTCCTGACCCTGTCAACAGCTCTGCAAAGCTAATTTGCTAGTTCAGTGACTCATCATCAGTTCCTCTTACATGAAACTGACAAAGGTCAACCGTGTAAAAAAATTTTGATTTCAGACCTTAATCCAAAGAGTTGCAATATTTCTCTGCCTCTCTCATTGAATTAACAAGAAACTTACCTAATTGCTTATTATATGTGGAAGATAATAATAGGATGGCTGGTCCCTGTCACTATAAGACTAGCTTGCAATGACTTCCTGTGTAAATTAATTTGATGAGTAAGTTTCTATGATCGATAAGCCAAACCCAGCTTAGGGTCAAGGAATGCAGAATTCAAAGATAGCCTCTGTGACTCTGAAACAGACTGGGTGGCTCCTCTGATCAGTTGAATTAAAGTCAGTTTATTCATCTGTAAAATGGACCTACTATATCTTCCTCCCAGGGAATGATTTTCAGTTTCACAAACATGTTCATACCAAAGTTGTTGGGTGCTCAGTCATCTCTATGTGTTCTCTGCCTTTAGTCACAGGTCAACGGCGCTCTACTCCTTCTCACTTGGCCTTGCTGTTAGTCGGAATAGTTTGCTTGCAAGCAGAAGAAACCAGCACCATTTCAAATGGAATGTGGGTATTTAGTTCAAGGGCAGTCCTGCCAGCATGACATTCATGTTGGGAAAATGGCCAGTCCTTGAACAAGTCATGGCTCCTCATTCGTGATGCTTAGGGAATGGTCCTTCCAAGTAATGTTTCTGTTTTGTTCATTCCTACCCCTGTCTCCTATCCGCAGAAGTCTCGCCTGCTAATACTTGCCCCCTGGTGGAAGATGACCCAATCGCAGTACTGCATTTGCAAAGTATCTTCTTTGGTGTTGTTTTTATTAAGAGTTAACTTAGTACGACATATAATTAATATCCGATGGTATAGTGTATGCCACCTGTGTGCACCAGGCCCAAGGCACTGGAGCCATGCAAATATGGATTCTCAGGTGCCACCCTTGTGAGTATTCTGTGATTTCAATAGTCACTACAAAGTGTTTACACTACATGGACTTTAAGGATTTTATTTTTATTCTAAAGAAAATAGAAAAAAAAGTTTTCTTCTTTTGCATAACATTACATATTCAAGAAGAAAATGGTTTCTGTTGCAATTTATGGTAGAATTGAATAATTTAGAATGGAGAGAAATGGACTATATGTTATATACTGATATTATCTTCTGGAAGCCATTGGAAACTTCTGGAAGCTGAAACAACCATTCTTAACATGAAGAGTGCTGTGGTAGAAAATGAGGACATTGCACTTGACTGAATCTTCAATGCTCACTCTCTCTCAGAAGATGTCAAGGGTCTTGGGCAACTCTGTGCCCATGGCCTGGTGAGACCCAGAAGTAGTTAAGATGATTGACAACTTTGCTTATACTGAGTCTTCCACCAAGTTTCAGAATGAAAATCTCCCTCACTAGACTAAATCAATTAATTAAAGGACCACAATCCCATCTTTGTGAGACTAAGTTGCAAAATAATAATAATAATAATTACTCTTTCCTGTATAATCTAGGGAATAGTTTATATTAGAGAACAAAAATGTAAAATCTGAGTTCCTTTCACAAAGGAGAACATTTACAGACCATAGATAGATAGATAGATAATAGATAGACAGAAAAAAACTACTAAATTGACAATGAACAAACTGTTATATTTTAAAGTGTCTCACTTTTAATTATCTTAGTGGGGTGACTGATTTCCATGAATCTTCTATGTGAAAGTCATTTTTATATGCTTTTATATTTAATAATTCCAAGTCCAGTAAGTGGACACTATTATCTCCATTTTACATATCAAAATATTGAAGTGAGGGAGTTCAGGTAACTTGTCTAAGATCATTTAGATGGCAAGAAGTCTGAAAATAGCTGGCTATGAAAAAGAGATGTAGAAAATGTCTTTCCTTTTTTTTTTGGATAGAAAAACTGGGGTGAAGGCCAGAGATGCAGAGGGTGAAAGGATTCACCAGAGACAGAGTGTGGAGCAGAACAGAGGCTGAGGAAAAAAACACTGCTGAGGGAGCAGTGGGCAAGACAGGAGAAGTCTGCTGTGCCATATGTGGGTCAGCTGCCTGTTTAGGGATCGAACTTAGGCCATAGTGTTGATAGTGCTGAGACTTATCCCTCATGCCAATGGGGAGGTCCAAGAATAAGGGAATTTCTTCAAAGAGACATGTCTCCAGAGCTAAAGAAATAGTTGACCAGAGTCTCACAAGGCTATCAAGATTATTTATCAGCACAGAATTTCTCTCCAGATTCTTCTCCAAGATTCTAATATATGAGTCATCTTTAAAATAGGAAATTAAGTCCAACTTTAACTTATCATCAGGGGAAGTAATAGAAACCAGATGGTCCTTACAAATGAAGCAAATAAAATAATATTAAACTAAATGAAGCAACAGTTTTCAAAACTTGGACACAAAGCAACAAAAAGCAGAAATGGGAAGCAAATGAGATGTAACCCCAAGTTATTCTAGTTTGTGGCTTAGAAAGTGTTTCTAGGCCATAGCAAAGAAAAATGGAGCTGATGGGGCAAGACAGTGTCCCGGAGTTGAAAGAATATTGCTGGAAGGCCACAATGGATGGAACATCAGAGAAGATAGAGCTGCACAGAAAAATAATTCTTTAACTGAAGACAGATCAGTACAGGATTGTGAGAAAACTACAAAAATCTGCACAAGAAGCACCTGAAAAGATCAGAGTAAATAATTCCTAGAGATCACACAGAGCAGGAAAAGTACCTATTCAAAAAAAAAAAAAAAAATGGAGGGGAAAACCTAATGTATCATGGGACATGAATAGAATTACAAGAACTGTGTTTTCTCAGTATCAGGAAAATTTAGATCCTAGTCTAACTATTTTTCTGGTCTTGCCTAATAAAGCTTAAAAGCAAAACCCAGAAGAGTAAGAATTGTTTGCAAGTAACTTAATGTATTCCAGAATAACACAATAACACAACACTATTTGTAGGAATGCAAAATATATAATACTCAAGAAGGTGAAATTCACAGTCTCTGGCATTTAATAAAAAATTACCAGATGTTCAAAAGAAATGCAATGATAAAATAGATTGGAAAAAAAAAAAGTGAATGGTGTTAGTGACCTAGGGTCAAATTTCAATGACCTAACTTCTTGCAACTGGAGTCCTTTGACTCTGGAGAGAACAGAAAATAATTCAAAACTAACAACTGAATTTTTAAAAGTTTAATGAACACTATATGTGAAAATATCCATGATTCTCAATGAACCTTAAGTAGAAAGGAAAAAAATAGAAAATAGAAGGAACCAAAAATAGAATGAGAAATTAGAGGAAATTGCAACTGAATGAAAATTAAAACCCACCATATCAGAATTTGTGAGATACAGCTAAATCAGTACTTAGAGATGGGATTTGGGGCTTTAAAATATCTATATTTGTGAAGAAGAAAGTATCAAATCAGTGACCTCAGCTTAAAAAACTGGGGAAAAAATGAAATTGAATTTAAACATAACCACACACCATAAATTAACAATGTTGCAATCCTGTCAGTGTACCCAGTCACTCTTTCTTTCATCTTTAAACAGATACATATACCAGGCTGGGGTCCCTACTACCAAGTCTTGAGCTAGCTCCACTTATACAATCTTAGGCAAATAATTTCACTTCTCTGTATTCCCATGTCCTTCTTCAGAAAATATGATAATGGGATCCTGAAGGCTAGAAAATAATTCCCTAAATAAAGGGAGGGTAGAGATCAATTCCAGACAAAAAGAAATATAGATAAAGATACAAAGACTTCCAGGGACATAGTACCCACATCATGAAAACCATGCACAGTTTTTCAATAAATGCAGACTCAAGGTGGAACGGGAAGGGCCATGAGGTTTGACTCCTGCCTGACCATGGACAACCTCATCTGGCATCTTGAAGATAACAGAGTTTCTCTTGTGCAATAAACTCCAGGGAGGGACATCTATAGAGGAACAGACTTGCCAAAAACCGAATGTGTTGACTTTGGGTAGTTTGATTTCTACACTTCAATTAGTCACCAAACCTACATAATTTAAAAACTGAATGAGAGGTTAGGGGACTTTATTCTACACGAAACAAGAAAACATGAGTTGATCTGCTTATTTTATTGGAAAGTCATCCATGCCAATTCAATAGTCATATTGATTAAATTGATTATCTTACCTTTGAAAAGCTTAATCATGGAATCTCTGATCAAGACAAACCTCTCAGATGGGGATTCTTTCTTGGAATAATTCTTAAAGCATTTTCACAAAATTTTTCTTTGGTCTGATTCACTGGGTTCTGAAACAAAGGTTACTCTCATTAAAGTGTGGTACAAAATCTCCATGTCCCAGATGCCTTTACTCAAAGTGTTCAACAGGCCATTTCTGAGCCAAGTCTCAGTTAACTACTCCTGGGAACTTCTCTTTTTTTCACTCCTTTCTGCATAAAGTGACAAATGTTGGTCTCTGCAGCACAGCATTAGCCAAAGGCTTTTGGGAAAGGGCAGCAGGGTCACAGATCCTGCTCTATCTAGGTGGAAATAACTGAAGAAAGAAGAATCCTGCAATAGGGATCATGGCATCTATGAGCCAGGATCATTTGCTGCCCAAAGATCTCAGAGTTCCCATCTATCCTAGACTCTGAATATGGGCAAATCAAAGTTAAGCTTTGACAACTCACAACTGTCTACTTTAATGAAATAGGGAATACATTGTGCTTTGTGTCTGCTTCACATTCAAGATCATACATAGAATGTAAAAGCAGGGGAGGGCAACTTCTGAATGGCGTGTTTGTTTGCATTCTCTATATGAATTATAGATAATGATGTTTCAGTGGTAAAGACTCGTGTAAGTTAAAGTCTTTAATTCACATAATAAAATTAATAGAACAGAAGATATTTCACAGGAGCTCCAAAGGGGCAGTCTGGAGATGGATGGTAGGTCCACGCTCATCAGGCTCCCAGTCTACCCTACAGATCTGCACCGGCATACTTTGCGCGGACCGCCTCTCCCGAGGTCACCCAAGGCCCAAAACGGCTGCTGAAGCTCCAGCCATTGTGACCATTCCCAAGAAGGAAAGGAAGGCAAAGGAGATAAGGGTCTTGCTTTTACTATTCACTGGCGATCCCATTCAACATTTTCACTTCCAGCTCATCTGAGGTAACATTCCTAAGGTTGCACGCAAGGGATAGGAGCTTGACAGGCAATGAGTTTTCAGCTCAACACTGCTACTTAGAATAAATGTGAAGGTTGGTAGGCAATTGTTAATTGTTTATTTGACTGGTTTTGTCAGGTCCCTGTTAGAGGACATAACCTTCTTTTCTAGAAAAAACTGTTCCTTGTTTTAAATTTTGAGGGAAAAAAATGTAGAGAGAAGAAAGCAAAACAGCATCAGAAAGAAACACCATTCATGTTTGATATTGTTCTTGCTATTCATTTTTGTTTTATTTTTTTTTTAGTTTAGTCACATGCCATAGGCAGTACTGTATGCAATGAAAATACAAATAATATTTACTGTGATATTAACAATCTCTTATTAAAAATGAAAAATAATAGAAAAGTATAGTAATGCAATACTTAGCTTTAATACCCAGATAGAACAATGACTGAACATTTCAGTGTTTTCATTGTGACTTATCTTTCCATGTTTGCATTTTTGATGTCATATTGTATCTAAGCTGATTTTAACTTATGATTAATGCAAGAAGATTCATTGGCCTTACCTGAAACATGATTGGATATGAAGAAATATAATAATAGACATAGTATTTCATGGATTCTAAGACACATTTTTCACATTATAACATTTCTGAAATTGGGATACATCTTATAATTGATGGCATATCTTAGTTTAATTGGCATCTTTTTTTTTTTTTTCTTAGTGGTACATCAATGATACTTCTTATGATTGATAATGAATTAGACTTGATGATAGTGGTAATATCTGTCACTGGACAGTTTATTAGTCATTCAAATTAACTCAAGTCATTCAGAATAAAATTTAAGAAACCAAGAAGTTAATCAGCTAATTTTGGAGTCTCTCAAAGTCTCTCAAAGTCTCTGGTGTGTTCAGGCCCCCATTAGCAGACATAACCTGTTTTTCTAGGAAAAGAAGCTTGGCATCTCAGAGTTCTTTGACAGTTTAATAGCTTGCTAGCATGTACCCACACTGCCAAACTTGACTTTGTGTGGTGAACTGTTTGAATCACTGCTCCCAGTGACTCCTGGCTCTTCCCAGAATCACCATGCTGCCCCTCCTGGTGAGAACTTTACCCTTCCACAGCCCATCACACAGAGTTTAGCCCCACAATTCCCTTGAGCAATGGCCTGAGAGAAGATGCTATCACCACAGGCAGGCAGAAGCCATGGCAGCCATGATGGGTGACCAGCAGTCTCTGGTCCTTTCCTCCTCACCACTGGGGCAGCTTGTCCCAGAAAGGACAACCCTGGAGCCAACCCGGAGAAGACATGCAGAGCAGACTTGAGTTGCATGGGCCTGAGGATACAGTATGATGTGAAGAAAGGAGGCTGTGGTGGCTGCGGAGAGGTGGGGCCTGTTTGTTACACAGCAACGCTGACTAAGACACGAGTTTATGAAATGGTAAGAAAAGTGGGTTGACCATTGTCTGTGGGGGTATAGGTCCTTGCTTGGAAGCAAACTGTACCCTTTGGGTACATTATCCCTATGACCCTGGTAGATTAGTAATTGGGGGTTTAAGCTGAACAAGGGAGGACCCACATGTATTTCTGCTTTAAAGTAGAATCTGGAGCTTCCTTAGTGTTACAGGGGTTAATGTCTCACAAGCTATGGCCAGTCACTGTGGCTTTAGTTTGTTCCCCGGCCAAGGAGATGATCCACATGGTGCAACAGACCTCTCCTGCCCCCCCCCCCCGCTGCTCCCCTCAGCAGAGTGTTTCAATAGATCTGCTTGTTCTGCTCCCCACTCCATCTCTGGTGAATTCTGTCAACCCCCTACACCTCTGATCTGTACCCCATTTCTTATCAGCATAAGTAAATAAAATCTTTACAAAATAAATAGTGTTTGTTCAGAGCACATAGACTAAAAAATAAAACAGAATCTGATTAGGCCCGGGGTTTGATCCCCTGCCAGGGAGTGGCCCACAGGGCTCAGCAGACCTCTCGTGGCTGACAGCTGCTCCCCTCAGCAGTGACTTTCAGTGGGTCCACCTGTTCTGCTCCCCGCTCTGTCACTGATGCATCCTCTCACTCCCACACCTCTGGCCTGCACCCCAGTTCTTGTATGCATAAATAAATAAAGCAAGTCTTTAAAAAAAAAGAGATTCATTGCAATGGACTTGAAGATATCATGAAGGTATCAGAGTTATGCTCCATGGGGACTTAGTGAGATGGCATGTACATAGAAAGGGTTTCATTCGGTCCTCAGACCTACTGATTATTACCAGACTGGGGCAAAAACAAATATATAAATAAAACGACTGTAAATTAAGATGCTGATATGAAAAAAGATGACATTCGTGTTTTATGGAGCAAGCGTAGCTTTATTATTAATTTTATGCATTATTTACAGTGATAGTTAAATGTATTGATCTTAGCGAAGCAGGGAGTGTTGTTACACCAACGACTCAATTTGACTAAGAAAAAGGTAATAATTATCAATTAGCAGGAATTACTGCTAATAAGTTGGGGGTGGTGCACACAACTTCTGATTAGGAAGAACTGACACTTTCGTAGTGTTGTGTAAATTGCCAGGATTTTAAAAATACATCTGCCTCGTATGATATTTAAAAAGAAAAAAAAAAAAGTGTCAGGCACATAATTACTAGACACATCTACGATACAAACCTTTTTGTTGTTCTTTTCATCATTTGGAAGAAGACTCATCACCTATATGATTTTTACTCTCTCCTCCAGATAGCAAGTAAGATGAACTAAGAGCTCAATTATTCTGTTAATGAGGCGACTCCCCTCCCGCTTGTAGAAACTCAATTTATTTTTCTTTCCAATGTCCTCTTTTCTACCATCAATCAACTGTCCTTCCAGAGGGGGAAATACATACATAGAGATATTTATATTTCATATATATGCTAAAAGGGAGGGGGGGGCGGTGGAGGGGAAACGCGAGGCGGGGTGATGGGAGGTTTTAATGCGGCAGGGAGATGGCCTGGAGAGGACCCATTTCACAAAGGAGGAAGCCGGGTCCTGGCGGAGGCCAGCTGTCCAGCTCTGGGCCCACCCGGCCTTCACCCCACAGGCCCCCCGACGGAAGAGGGTCCTTCGCAAACTGTTGTTTGCTACAAACGTTCATCTGTTTGTCACACCTCTCATGTCATCCATCAATAAGGGCTTTTTTTTTTTTTAAGATTTATTTATGCACACAGAACTGGGGTACAGGCCAGAGGTTCAGGGGCGGCGAGAGGCTTCACCAGAGACAGAGTGGGGAGCAGAACAGGCAGATCGAATAAGGGCTTTTAAGCTGCATGGGGTAAGCCCAGCGAGTGGAGTCCACAAGCAAAGCGAAGCAAAGTCTCTTCAGTGGTGAGGGCGGCCGCGTCCCAGACAAACGAAAGGCTGAAAGGCTTCCCGCCAGGCCCCGGAGCACTGAGCTCTGTCAGGGGTCCCTGGCGTCTGTGGGCAGCTGCAGAGAGAACCTCCGGGCCCCGGGGCCAGCAGTCCAGCCAATTTTTTTATCCATGTCAGACTGACGGGGGATGACCTTGGCCCAGCGCAGCCGGCAGGCCAGCGCTGCATTTCACCTGTTCACGCACCGCCGCCCACTTCCTAAAACCACGAGGCAGCTCCTCCCTCGGGGCCCCTGCTTCTACCCCTGCCTCCTCCACCCCCAAGTTCTTCTCAGTGCTGCTCCCCAAAAATCAATGCCTGAAGCCAGATGTTTTTGTGTTTCTTTCAAATCACACCAGTAAATGATACTTCTACTTTATCAAAGGTCTAAAAATAAATAACACAGAGCAAAGATGAGTTGCCTGTTAGCCCAGAATTTTCCGTCCTCTGAGCGGTGGGACCGGGGGGCTGGGGGGGGGGCAACCTCCGGTCAGCGGTGGCGTCCAGCTCCTTGGCTGCTATTTCTCGCCCCTGCCTGACCATTCCAACCAGCTCCCCTCGCTGCCACGGCCTATTTCCGTGGCTTTTTGGTATTCCAGAAGCGGGAGCTCTTCTTAAACTATGTGCATATTGCACGGGCTGTCGGGCTTACTGGTGTGGGTGCTGACTTTTCTGTTACAAGTAACCGCACAACTCACATCTCCCGCACACTAACTGGGGATGGCTGTGCTCCAGCGTTCACTGTCAACCACCCCTTGGCACCCCAAAGAGACGGCGTCAGTTTTTAAAATGTTCTGAGTACTGGTGACAATAGGGCAGGCCCCTTCTCTTGCTCAGGACGGGGTTATCCCTGAATTCTGAAGAAAAGCTTCCTGTGCCAGGCTGTCCAGGCTCTGCCAGGCTGTCCAGGCTCTGCCAGGCTGTTGTCCAGGCTCTGCCTACTTCTCTCCGAGGCCTGTGCCTATTTGTCATTTCCCTCTCTGAGCTGCTATTTCAGCCGTCTATGAAATTGCTAATTTTCCTAATGTATTTTTTAAATAATATTAGTAATTTCTGTCTGAATGACAAATAGATTTTTATCGTCTACTAACTTTTTTATGTAGCATCTTTTGAAAAATATCTTTATATATATATATTCAAATATGTCAAATTTCTTTCTAGCTTCTAGTTCTTGTTTCTCATTTAGAAACCTTGATGTACACACTCACTCCAAGAACCCATCATCCATCCATCCATCTACTCATCATCTATTTACCTTATCTATTTATCTTATATAGTTACCCATACAAAAACTCATCTTTCATATCTCCAGTTTTTTATGACAATACCCAAGGACTTAAAATGCTAATATCTCATTTCTAACTGTATTCTTCCTCTTCAGAATAAAATTTAAACTCCAAAGTCCTATTAACCTCTTTTGATCTTTCCCACCTCATTGTCCTCCTCCACCTCCCATCAGCCACCAGCCAGAAGAGGCTTCATTTCAATTCTCAAAAGGCGCCAGCCTCTCTTGTGCCCCTGGGACTTTGCACATGCCGCCAGCTCTACTTTGAGGATGATAGGCTCTAGTTATCTGAAGTCCCTCTCTAATAAATGATTAGGATGTGTATCTGGTCCTCACTTGAAAAATGAGCTAAGGAAAGGAAGGAGCAGGGAATAGAGGAAGAAGAGAAGCCCAGTGTTTACTGCGTAGCAGGACATTTTGAATCTACTCTTACTTGGAAACACTTGTACCATTTACAAGTCACCCATATGTCAGCCCTCACAGAAGATGTCCGCAGCCTTCCTAAAGCCAGCTCTTCCTTTCCCCATTCCAAACTCTTAACCTGAACCCTCACTCTACTAATCCATAGCCCTAAACTAGTCTTACTTCTCCTCCTTGACTCTAAACTTGACCTTACCTTACCTAACTTATCTATCTATAAGCCTAAATCAAGTCTTAGCATTCCTGTCCTTAACTTCATCTCAACTTTCCCATTTGTAACCATGAATCTCACCTAACCCTACACATTCCTAACCTTAAGGCTAATTCTCACTCTATAATGTGAAGGATGGATGGGTGGATGGGTGGATAAATTGATGGAGGATGAAGAATAAATGGATGGATGGATGGATGGATGGATGGGCAGATGAATGGATAGACGGATGGATGGATGGATGATGAAGAATAGGTGGATGGATGAATGAATGTGTGGGTAAGTGGGTGAATGAATAAATGGGTAGATGGATGGGTGGATGGATAATGAAGGACGAATGGATGGGTGGATGGATGGATGGATGTGTAGATGGGCAAATGGACAGATGGATGGGTGGACAAGAGGGTAGATGAAGGAGTGGGTGGATGAATGGATACATAGTGGAATGCATTCCAGTCCATGGGTGTAGGAGTATGGGTAAATGATGAATAATGATAAGATGACAGACATATTATTTGCAGAGAGACCTATAAGAAAAGATGTCTTGTGAGAGGCATATACCTGGGCAGTGGCAGAGGGAATGGAGATGCAAACATAAATTGAAGGGTGATTTGTTTCAGAGTCCGTGATGTTATTAGTGAAGAAGAAGGGTCTGTTAACAACAGTGAGCGGCATGGTCTCAGGGGTGTCAGAGCCTCTGTCTCTTTGGGATTCATAAAAGCTAGCATATTTCTTTAGCACCTGCTGCATGTTCCACCAGAATGGGGCAGTTGGGGGCTCTGAATGCAGTGGGGGGCACAACGCTAACCTCGGGGGTGACTCTAGCTATCAGTTCTAGGAGAACTGATCTCTACAGCCTTTAGCAGGATGTTTATTCTGTAATTTATTAAATGGGTGATTCTTCACCTCTCTGTGCATGAGAATCACCTGGATACAGTTTACACTTAAAAATACACACTGAAAATCTATAGATTCTGCTATTCATGAATAGTTAGGGGTGAAAACTACTCACTCAATATTCATTAATAAAAATCAACCTGAGAAACTCTACTTATCTTTCCAGATGGATGTTACCTTTTGACACTTTCTTTGCTCACAGAGTGAGGAAATCATGCCCCGCCCCTTTCCTTTATTGCTCACTGAATCTGGGGTGTGGGTATGGCAGGGGTCTCTCTCTCATATCCCATCACTATCACCATTACTGAGATCATCAGAAGACAAAAGTCTGGGGAATCTCAGAACCAGAGCGTGTCCTGAGCAGTGAAAAGACACATCTTTCCTTGAGAACAGACCTCCTCCTGTTGGGCAGCTGCCCCTTTCAGTCTCTCTGTGGGCTCTCTCTGGGACAAGGCTCAAGAGACCATTAAGCAGCCAAGGACTTTATCACCTAAGTCACGGTGGGTCAGTCTCTGTGTCCCCAGAAGAGAAACGCTGATGGACTGATTTTGGCCTAGAACTTCCTTCTCGATTCAGCAACTGAGTCCAGGGAGATAAAGTCTTGTGCTGCTTAGATTTACTCTCCCCTAAAAGGCAACAAAGGGGAGACTTTAGTGGGGGAGAAAGCCACTCATTCTTCTTCCCATCTATAGTTCCAGGACAGCGACAATCCACCTCTTAGACAGTCCATTGACTCACCCAGCACCTGGGACTTCATAGATGCTCAGAATAATTGGGTCAATGAATAAATAGAACAAGTGGTTGCTGAGTACCTGGCTAATGATAAGAATTCTTTTCTCCCAAGGTCCAAAGGCCAGAAAGTTCTCTCTTAGAAATGGATTGAGAAGATTTCACAAATCCCAGTCACCTTAATTGGGTGCACAGGAAAAACTTCAAGAGAGCTCTCCTTTTGCTAAATATCCTCTCTGCCTCCTGGATGAATCCTTACGCTTCTGGTAGTTTCTAATTGGGCCCAATGCCAGGTTGAACAGTGACCCCTGAAAAGTACTTCCATCTGGAACGTGAGAATGTGAACTGATTTCGAAATAGGGTCTTTGCAAGGTAATAAAGTTAAGAATCTTGAGATGAGATCACCCCAGTTTTAGGATATACTCTAAATCCAGTAACAGGTATCCTTGTAGGAGAAAGACATGGGGATTGAGACACATAGACACCAGGGAGCAGAAGACAGCTGGAGCTGGAAGGGGCAAGGATGGTTTTTCCCTAGACCTTTCTGGGGGTCGGTGGTCGTATCTTCACCTTGACCTTGGGCTTCTGGTCTCTAATAGAGTTAAAGAATAAATTGTTGTGGCTTTCAACCAGTTTGTGGCAATTTGTTAAGGCAAACCCTAGGAACCAAGAAGGTCCTTAGAAAGATAAAGTTCATAGTCTCCATCTCATTAAATTTCAATTTACTGACACATAATTGTCTCGAATAAAGGCAGCACGGGTGGGCATTATCCTGAAGTGTGTGGCTCTTACCTAGTTATTTTAGGGGACCAAAGCAGGGGGCTTTGATTTACTGGAGGGTCGTGACCTTTGAACAAACAGAACACCTCTTTAAACAAATGAGAGGCCTTCATGCCTGTCTCCCTTATCCTCCCATAGTTTCCCCACAGGGCTTTTACTTTGCATTTTCCTGGCAATAAGTGATTCAAGCTTTTCCCCCATATGCCTGCAGGTCATTTGCATGCCTTGTTTATTCTCTTCACGCTACTGAGAATGGCTTATATCAAAAATACTGGAAACAACAAATGTTGGCAGGTATGTGGAAAAGGAGCCACATGGTTGGTGGGAATTTAATCTCACGCGGCCTCTGTAGAAAGTGGAGATGGATCAAAAGAGAAGTGGACCCAGCAATACTACTGCTGGTATCACCCAACGAGTAGAAAACGTTGATGGGAAAGGTGTATGCACACACCTACGTGGGGACCACAGTCGGAGTAGCACATCAGGGCAGCAGCCGAGAGTGGTCTGGGCGTGAAATTGTGGAATAGAATCAATGGAATATTACTCAGCTGTTAACAAAAGGTGAGATAGCACCTTTCAGAACAAAATGGCTGGTTTCTCGAGATGATGCCAGGTGACTCAGTCTAAGTGGATGATAATTATCTGATGGTTTCACTCATTTGTGTAATATGAGGAGTTAAGGGAAACCACCGGCAAAACAATACAAGGAACTCTTAGCCTCTGTGTAAAATACGGTGGTTACGGAGGGGTGGGAGACGGAAGGGGAGGACAGCTGATAGTCACTGACACTGAGCTTCGTGGAGATGAGGGTGGAGGTGACCGAGGCACAGACAACTAGAGAGGCGTGAAGCTAACACACCACATGGATACAATTTGAGAGATTAAAGAAAGCGCCCCAGTCAGAGCTGTGGAAATAGAGCCCCACATGCCTGACTCGGAAGCCCTCAACACTGCACAATATTGTTGCTCGGTTTCCCAAAATTTCAGACGCATCACCTGCGTTCCCAAGAGCAGGTGGGTTTTACATATAGCTCTGCCCACTCTGCCTTCCCAGGCAATCAAAATACCATTTTAGCAGAAAATAAATAAATATACAAGGTAGCTGTTATTCCGCTTGGACAATCACTGTCTCTCATTAGGTCTCCTGGTCGCTGCTCCAGCAACGGATACATGTTTCCACCTCCCTCTCTCTCTCTACCGCCATGGGAAACAGGGCTCTGCCCTGCCCTGTCTCCTCATGGCCCTCACCTCTTCTCCCCCGATTTTTTGCTTATGTGGAAGAAGTGATTCCCTCTCTCCAGACATTATCTGGGGGCTGGGGGACCCCAATTCAAATGCATCATGGTTCTCATCTTACAGGGTTAAGCTTGTTCTGGCAGCCCTAGGGACGGGGTCTGAGGCCCTTGGAAGGAGCCACTTCTCCACATGAGCGCAGCAAGAACAGTGACCCCACCACGAGGCCGCCTGCGCTCCCACCCGCAACCCCTTGAGCGATTTCCTCTGCTGCCCAGTCACTCTCCCGGCTGCCGGCATTTATTACTATTTGAGGATCAATGAGACCTAGGCTCTACGGGGCACCCGCAGGCCTTAGCCAACAGTGATGCGTAATGGCCTGGTAGGGAGTGAGGAAGCGTTTTCCATCACCAGGAGCGTTCAGCAGAGGAGTCGCTGAGCCTTTCGCCAAGTAGCTTGTTCCTTCCCTTCCGGCCACCACAAGCCTCTACACCTGAGATACAGGCTGTGGACACCCAAGGCACGTGGGCACCCTCATTGCTCCGGCTGGTGGGTAGGCACAAGTTCGCGCTTGGCACGAGGTTGGGAGTTGGGGCGCAGGAGGCGCTGTGATCTCTGTCGTTCCTTGCCGGGCGCTCCAGTGCCAGAGCAGCTTTGACGTGGGGCCTAGCAGCCGGGACACTGCACCAGGAGCAGCCCAAGGACACCGGCAGCGCCTTAGCTGCTCAATTCACTGAGTTCTGGGGGCTGCTGCCCATGGCCTGGTCTGTCACTCGCAGAGCGCAGCCCTGGGAGCGGCGCAAGAAGCCCAGAGGGGGTGCCGTGGCTGTCCTGCGCAGCCCCGCCCGAAGGCCGTCTGGGCGTTATTAGACTCAAGAACAAAGGTGGGCCAAGCACGAGGGAGTGCATGTGCGGGGGCCTGGGGTGAGGGGCGTAAACCGAGGGGAGAGACGTGGAGCTCCGCGGTTCCTGCCAGTCTGAGCCTGTTCTCTCTTCTCTGTTCTTACCCAACTTGTGCCAGTTCTTCCAAGTAAGTCGCTCTAGCTGGTCCCGCTAATCTGCCTGAGATCTCCTGCTGTTTTCAGCAGATACTGGCTTCCCAGCATGGCCCTGGTGAGAGGCCTCCTGCCAGACCAGATGCCTCACAGGCCAGCAGGGACTCTGGGCACCAAGACAGTAACCGTGAGGACAGTGGGATCCCAGACTAGTTGATCTCAGATCCCGAACGGAGCCCAGAAAAGGAGTAAGAAGGGGGTGGCCCAGGAAGGACTCCGCCCTCCTGTGACTGGAATCCCACGGTGAGCAAATGTATGTGGGATTCCTGTCTGTATCACTATAAAGCTGATCATATGGTCTGTGCAAATGTAAGGGGAAGTTATGCCCACGAAACACGAAACACTGAATAGGCAAAGCTGCCCTGTGTCAGGTTTGGCTTGGACATTCGCCTGATGATTCTGTGAATATGCGTGTGTGTGTTGGATTATCATCTCCCTTCTACCTGTTCTCTTTCTCTTTTCAATTCCTGATGAACATTTTTGATGAAATGAAAAGATAGTCAATGGTTGATAAACAGACTGTCCTGAGATATCCACGGGAAGTTACTTTCCAACTTCTCTTAAAGAATCACACTTAGCAAAAGGCATTGCCTTTCCCTTCCCTCCCTGGATAGAATCAAAAGGCTCAAACATCATTTTTACTTTTAATGCTTTTCCGATCTGTCGTTAAATCATTTAATGACTTAAAGCATTTGCAATCCCCTGGCCCAATCTTGTCCATTTTCAAGTCCAGCTCCTCAGCTTCTTGAATCTCATAGACATGTTTGTTTCTTCAGATATTCTTTTTTAAAAGATTATTTCTTTATATATGCAGAACTGGGGTACAGGCCAGAGGTACAGGGGCGGTGAGAGGATTCACCAGAAACAGAGTGGGGAGCAGAACAGGAAGATCAACGAAGTGCACTGCTGAGGGGAGCAGCGGGCGGGTCAGGAGAAGGTTGTGGCACCACATGGGTCAGCTCCAGGGCGAGGGATCGAACTCACACTGTAGCAGCTACAGGTAGCTTGCAGTGCTGCACCCTAACTCACTGTACCACCATGGAGGGCCCCAGATACTCTTACATGATATGTCCATGCTGTTTTTCACAGTTTTCCCATTGTCAGTATTGTTTAATGGCTTCCTACCATCGAAGATCTCGGGCAGAGGGACTGGGGCATCTCTATGAGTGGCTGGGAGCTCTGGGAAAAGGCTGACTTGTGGGGTTAGTGATGGCTTCTTCAGAGAGGGCACGGCAAAGTAGCCTGAGGGCAGGCAGTCCTCTCCAGGTCTCAGTCTGTGCAGGCAGTGGGGAGGCAGCCGAGGAGGAGGCTCGATGCACAGATAAGCCTTTCCTTCCTCTGATGGCAGGTAGCCTGGAAGTTGATGCAGAAAGAAGTTGTAAAGCATCTCAGAGGGTGCTTGAGCTTCTCTGTGCCCCCTTTGTGTTTATCCCTGTCTCCACTTTCTCTGTGGACAGTTGGCACTGCCTTCTGGCCATCAACGAGAGCTGCTCTGCTGGCTGTGGTCTTCACGGTCCTAGGTCCTGGTGCAAGGTGTGGGCTGGAGACAAGAGCGGTGGCGTGAAGAGCTGCTGTAGCTATTCTGTGTCCTGTCTCCTTCATGGGCTCCCTGGTCTCCGTGATAAGGAAGGAGAAGACCACCATCTGTGTGGGAGGACTGGCTTTCAGGAAACAAGGGATATTCCCGACAGATAACACCTGCTCGATTGGACCCCACTACTTCATCCCAGCCCTCTCATGCCCTGTTGGCACAAAGCAGGCCCAGCCATGGCTGATGAACTGCTTGGGCTGATGAGAAATGAGCAGAAGGAAACGAGGAGGAAGTCAGAGAGAACTACTCTGCAACTGACAAATCCTCTTCTCATGTCTCCTCGCAAGAGGTTTATCATTCATACCAGGTGACTAGTATAACAACCCACAGTTGGAAAAGATCTATGGAGTTTTCGAGCAGGTGTGTGGGAATAGTGGGGGCACTGAGTAGCAGTCGCCCCAGCCCTTTGTTCATACCCCAATTCTTCAGCCCCTGAAAAAGGAAATGAATGATGAACACGTTTAGCAAAGTTTGAACTTGAAGTATTATTATGGTTAAGCTGGTCTTAGTAGTTACTGGGGTTCTGGGACAACCGCTCAACTTGCTGGAGGTTCGTCTCCCTGGTACAGAAGGCAGGTGTGGAGAGAGATCTCGAGGCATCTGGGGAGAATTTGGAGCCACACTAGTTAACACACATTTTGTGATGAGTCTGCGAGGTCAAGGTGGTCGCTGCATGTTAATGAGTTCGAGACTACAGTCACCTTCACCTTACAAGTGAGGAGAGAACCGCCCTGTGAGGCTAAATGATGTGCCAGAGCTCACTGGAGGATCATGGATTCAGTCCTAGGGCGCTGTGTTCAATCCTGCACCCTGAACACATGCAGTACTTCCTCACACTTCTAGAGCACGGGGGAGCTGCAGAGATGCTACATTTTCAACAAACACTGTGATTGGAGTCACATCCCTAAGTCACATGGAAGAAGATAGAATTTTGTCAGTCTCCTAGATTTCTCCCAATGCATCATCCTTCTTGTGTCCTTATTTCCCTCCTTGTAAGGCTAGATTATTCCAGAAATCTGTTTTCTGATACAGTGAATCCCCTTGGCCTCTGTCTTTCACATTCATCTAAATAGAACCCAAACTTCAGATGAGTGCAGCAACACATTGTTCTTCAGTTAGGAAGTGGCTGCAGTTAGAGGATTTCTCCCTGGCAAGGTGGAACACAATGGCGAGGGTTTCGAAAGAAGGGTTGCCCCTTACAGGCAGACCTCCTATGTTTTCTTGGCCCGTCACAGTCCTATTTTCACAACAAAGATTTCAAACCCTAATGACTTCTTTCCAGTTTATAACTATCCCCATCACACAAAGATGACCAAACCTCCTACTTATAGACAGTTGGAACAATCAGATGAAAACGCCTTCAGCTTCCCTCGATGCTGAACCTTCCACTTACCCACATCATCTCCTTCCATACTGTTACTCAAGGTGACTTTCCACCACTTTTCCTGAGACAAGCTTCCCTTTTTCTCAGGAATCTTAAAATCTCAATTATTCCTTTTCTCTCTCCAGTACATTTTGCTAGGTCCTTCACATCAATACTGGATCACTTGATCACAATCTTTCCATTTTTAGAGGAAAAAAAAAAAACTCTCTTGCTTTCAACCCCTTTTCCAATTAAGACCTTATCTGATCCTTCCCTTTTTTCAGCTACATTATGACAGTCTCTTCCCCCCTGCAATCCCCAGGAATCTTTCTTTCCCTTTATACCCATCTGCCCTCTGCCTGCCTCTGTCCCCCCAACATGTCCCATAGAAAATGGGGAGCCCAGTCTCCTCTCCATGAGCATTTCCATCTCTAGGACACAAGACTTCCAGTTTTCCTCCTCCAGCCTTGGCTTCCTCCTTCTCAGGCACCACCACCCTGGAATGCTGGGTTCCTCTCCTGGTACCCATATTTTCCTTCTGTACTTCCTCCCTGCACTGAATCAACCCAACCTGTGGCTTTGCTATTGATGACTCCCAAACCCAGGAACAGCTAGTTTCTTCTGCTGAGTTGCAGATTTACTGTGTAGCTGCCTCCATGTTGGATGCTAAATTTAAATGAAGCCTACAAGGTCCCAGAACAAATTTGTATCTTTATCTTATCAAGTGACCTTTCCATCGATAAATAGCACTTCTGGCCTTTTAGCAGTCAAAGGATAGTACCCCCATCCAAGACTCATCCTCCTAATCAAGATCAACTTCAGCTCTCTCAACTCTTCTCACTTTCACTGAATCCACCAGCCCTTTGGCTCAAGGGACCATCACTTCCTACCCAGACACATCTGTGACTGACTCCCCACCCGACACATCTCCCTTTCAAGTCAGCAGTGAGGCACTGGAGTTTCTCCCTGTCACCATGCACCTGGTCCCGTTGGCTCTGCTCATCCACAGAGCTTGTTCTAATGTCTACTTTGAGAAGCATGTCACTCCACACCCGAAGGGCCAACAGCATCCATTTTATCAGAGATTCCATGGGTGGTAAACTCAAGAAAGGTCAACTACAACTCTTCTCTGCTCTGGGATACCTGAGACTGGGCAGGGGCTGAGAGACCTGGATTGCAGGGTCCAGTCCAACACGGCACCTGCCCTCATCAGCCTGGGGTCTGGGCCAGTGTGGCCAAGAACAGGCATGTCTGGGACTGGTAACCAGAGGCTCCTCCAGGAGCCTGGGCTCTGAAAAGGGCTAACAGACTTTCAGAGCAGTGTTCAAACAGAACCAGCTGGAACCAGCTAGAAGCTGTGTGTCCTGGCATGGCTTGCCCCCAAAGTCATAAGCCGTCACTTCTGCCACATTTGGGGAGTCAAGGCAGTCAAAAGCCCATCCTGTTTCAGATGAAAGTGGTGTCGATGATTTGGGGCTCACCTTTAAAACAACCATGTTCTTCTCTTCCGTCCTCAGAAGCTCCGCTGACCTTCCATGCCCCATGACCTCACAACCCTTCCTGCCCTCCAGTTCATTCTCTGATTTCTTAGGGAAGCTTCCCCTGGGACCCCAAGCTTGACCTTCCCACACCTGCTTTTGCTACCATGTGTTTCCATGAGGGGTCTGCCATGTTGCTGCCCTGATGGCTGGTGAGCCATGGGTGCTTCTCTCCCATCAGGTAATGACCCCCCAAACACACGTGTTAGTGAATGAGCGAAAAAGTGAAAGGGAAAGGGAGAACTGAGGCATGGTCTCCCCACCTCCACCCCGAGCACCCTGCTCTCTGTGGAGAGGAGGGACAGTGTCCCATGCGAGACCAGAAAGACAAGGTCTGTCTCCAGAGATCTGCCCTGGAGGTACTCCAGTGGATCCCTGAGAGGGCTCTCTCGGCCTACGTTCCTGTCACCCTAAATGAAGTGACAGCTTCCCTGACCCCTCAGGCGAGCAGTGACTGTGAACCTTGCCCCAGACCCTGCAGGGAGGAGGGCTCAGGCCTGGGAGTGATCACAAGAAAGAGTCATCACAGTTACCTCTTCTGAGCCTGGATTTGCCTCTTCTGAGCCTGGAGCTGCCTGAATACTTTCCAGAAGTAGAACACCTGGCCCCCACGGCCTGGCTAACTGCTGCACACCTTGACTTCCCAAGTAACTGGGGGAACGGACCAACAGGTAGCCATCAGGAAACAGCAAACCCAGGCCCCAGGTAGGGGGGTAGGAGGGAGCAGGCCCTGACACCTGCTGACTCCTGCCTGACAGTGACAGGACTTTCTGCCTCACACCCAGTACCCCCCACAGGAGAGACCCAAGCCCCATGACTCTGGGTGGTGATTCATTTGCTGAAACAAATGAATGACAATGAAGCACACTAAATCAGGGTGAGAGAAAACAGGACGTGTGGGTGCTTCTGCTCTGATCCAAGGTCGCACCAAGTCCACACTGAAAAAACAGGGAGAACTCAGGATTTATCTACCATCTGTCTATCGACTGTCTATCTACCTATCCATCTATCTATTGTCTATCTACCTACCTATTTACCTACCTACCTATCTTACTATCTATCTATTATCTATCTATGGACTTTATATCTTCTATCTACCTATCTATCCATATATATACCATCTATCTACCTACATCTATGTCTACGTTCATCTACATATGTGTATAATATACATATTATGCAAGCATGCATGTATGTATATGGAGTTAAAAACTCGTTCAAAATCAAATCTGCTTTGCGTTCACATTTTTCAGTGATTTTCTGTTCTTTTATATATTCTTAAGATTAAATTCTTTATAGGTCAAATGATTTAGGGGACCTCGCTTTGTGGGGGGGGCAGCAATGCAAAGCAACCTCACTACCCGTCATGAGAGGTGGTAACAAGTCCGACCATGTCAGCCTCTTTGGCAAACTTGTCCAGACATGTGGTCTAGAAGCAGGTGTCACTGCCATGCATTCCAGAGAACACCCAGGAAGCCCTGAGCATGGAAATGATGACTATGGTCACAGGCTCCTCACTGATTTTACTGGAAAGCTACCTTGGACAACTTAATGGAAAGCATCACTACAAACTTATATGCCTGAGCTCTTTCCTGAACCAAGGGGTTTCCTGGTAGCATTTTGACATAAATTAAATGTTTTTTTCTTTTCAACCCTCCACTTTGTGATGCAAGACGCCAGCAAACATGATGCCCGGATGCTGTATCCTGTTCATGCTTCTCCCCTAGGAATTTGAAGCCATCTTCCCATTTTAGAAATATGACCACTATCCCTTTAAATAATCAAAAACTTTCTCCGTGTTCTTTCAACCTCATCTCCAGCCTTGGAGATTATGAGCTTTGTCTCTTATCAGGACCTATTCCACTCCATCTAAGAATCACAGATGTTGATAGAAATAGCCGAGGGGTGTTTTAGGAACCCATTTCATGTGTCAGAAGAGTTGGAACGCCACTAGATGAAATGTCAAAGGCAGGCAGATATCTCCATGTGAAATGACCTTAAGAAAACCCCGACCTCGCCAACGATGACCTTTTCCCAGCAAGAAACATAAAATTACAACCATATTCATGTTTCCGTTTCAAAAACAATATGTATTTCTCCTCCACACCTCTCTGACTTGGCATCCTGCATATCTTAAATAAAGATATACAGGGTCCTGTTGCCATGCGGTGGCATGGAGTTGATTTATTTCTGTCTGAACACACCCGCGGAATGAAGCTGCTCTTTTAATTCCTCAAGAGGCCCATCGAGGTCCATTTTATTGCTATTTTAGCTGAATGTTTTACTACTGTATCTGTACTTAATATTTCCAGTGTGGCCTCATTTTTTTGAATGTTCTGCCCACCCCCAACTCCCACAGGCACCCTTGTTTTAAGTAAAATACGTGCCTTGTCTATGTGTTAATCAAACCGAAAATTCAGAGGCCCTTGAAATGCAGCTATAGGGAACCAGCCACGTGTGGAGGTCCACAGTTGATCACACTGGCTCTTTAAGCCGAGACACAGTGACTTCTCAGAGCAGATATTCTTCTGTGACTGTGACAGGAGAACCCACTCGGGCTCAAAAGTACATTGAGAAGTAGGTTTGAGGGGTGTGTATTCTAGCTTATACTTTCATTGTATCTTTGTCTGGTTTACACCCATCTCCTTGGCTTGCAAATTAATTCCACCCTCCCATCAGCACTAGGCCCTGGGCCCTGGGGAGCCTTTTTCCCTCCATGCCTCCCCCAACATCACCAGCCATCTGCACGCCCTGGCTTGAGACAGGGAGAAAGGGTGTGCAACCTCCAAGCTTTGTCAAGTTTCCGCCACTCATGATGTTTAAGGAAATAGGTGCAAATATACCATCTCACATGAATGGAAAAACCACCAAAATCACAAGCCTGCCCAAACAGGGGCTGACTAGAGTTACCAAAGAGTCTAGTGTCAGACATGGACAGATGCAGAGGGAAATAGCAGTTTACATCTCCCTCACCCCATTTTAGAATACACTGTTGGGGTTAGAGCATTCTCTTAGAATACAACACTATGGTTTGCAAGACTGTAGGTACCACATACACTTTTGAAGGGGAGCCCTGATTGCTGAGACCCCATGTTCTCTCATTGGAGGGTGTGAGGTCTTTCCATCCAGAGGAGTGTCCTGGGGACCCCCAGAGTGACAGCAGGCATTGCTACTTCTTGACTCATCAGCGTGGGCTACACTCCAGCTCCTTTACATTGTAAGTGTTGTTCATGAATCTAGGAATGAAGGGGAATAGAGCAGTGCAAAAGGAAGAACAGGGGTCATACATGGAGAAGGATCAGAGTTGCGGGGCAGAGCAGGAGCAGGGGGTAGGGTGACAGTGGTTGGGGTGAAGGTGGAAGGGAGGGTCAGAGTACCCTAAAAGACCCTGCACAGAGTTTGGTCTTTCATGACATCACTAATCTTGCAAAACAGGTTATGCAAGGAAATGAGCTGATGAGACACACAGGTCCCTTGGTCCTGTGTACTTGGAAGTCACTTGCCCATTCCATTGATGCCAGAGAGAAGCAGTGGTTTTAGTTTTCCAGATTAGGTTTGAGGAAAAAAAAAAAAAAACAACAGGAAAGAACGTTGATGGCTTAGCTCTGTCCTATGACTACGTTGTGTTAGAATACACTGAAACTTTAATAGAACACTCTGACTGGCATGGGCATTTTTCAGAAAGGTAGTCTTATTCTGAGTTGACAAAATAATACATATCTACTTGAATTCATTATCGATGCCAGAGACGTCAGCATCCTGGTCCCTGCCCAGTGCCTCCATAAGTTTCACGAGCGCTCACAAATCAAAGCTGAACTACTGTGACAGCACTCAAAGCAGGCTCTCCTCCCTGAGGCATTGCCAAAAGCCCTCTTTTCCACACTTTTCTTAGAGTACATTCCAGAAAGGAGTCAGGACCATCTACCTGCCTATCTTCTTTACTTTCAAGGGCAACAAAACTCTTTGCATCTGACTTTTGGAATTTCTAACTTGACATTGCACTGTTTCGTTTGACATCGTGGACACAGATGAGGATCCTGGGGCATCGGTAAAGACCTGCCCCGTGGTTCACGATCTGCTTAAAGCAAGAAACTTCAGAACGCTTCTTATGGTGGATTCAAAGCTGTAACTCAGACAACTGTCCTTAAAATAATTTTTTTTTTCTTAAAAGTGATACCGTCTATGTGTGAATTATCTTCTCCTAGTTGGAAATTATGATTTTATAGCAAATTTGGCATAGTCTAGGGGTTTAAAAAGAGGGAACCAATTTCTGAAACTCAAGCCTTCTTTGGAGGAGACAAGGCTTTTCCATTCACAGAGCTCCATTCTATGGCATCCCTCCAAGATGCCAATGCAAGGCAGCACACGGCTGCTTAGCTGACTTCCAATGTTGGAATGTCTTTGCTTGACAGAATCTGGACTTTCTGGATACTCTCTAGCGGAGTCAACATCAGATTGTCTTGTTCTCAGTTCCTGTCATGGGTCTCTGACCAAGAATTACAAAAGTTCCTTTAAGGGAGGCGTTATGTTTCCATCACCCTGCTATTTCCAGCACACTCCATAGAGCCAATCTAATCATGGAAGTCTGCACATCTGGCCATATACCCTAGACTTTCTCAGAGTTTCCTGCCTTTGATAAGGTTTTCATTTCCTGCATCTACTTCAACCTAATACTACCAAGAATTATGATAGACATGTAGGATGTGGGTGTTCAATATTTACTGAGCAACTATACATGTACCTGAATTTGCTATGGTCATTTTAAAATCCTCACGACAAGAGTAGACTTATCAATTTTCCCCTATATTTCCATTATTTTTGCTTTATATATTTTGCAAATGTTAAATGTTGAAACCAAATCAAGCATAATTAACATTTTCTAAATAATTGATAGCTAGCGTCCTTTCATAGGAAATTGTCTCTATAAATGTCCCATGTTGGCTTAAATTCTACATGTCTAATTTCAATATGGGTTAGTATTTGTCTGAAATATATTTTGCCATCCTTTATATTCCGCCCTTGGATATGATCATGGATTATCTATAATTTTATAGGCAATATGTTACTGTATTTTAGTAGCCTTATAATTAGTAACTTTTAATTAACTGAGTTTAATTCATTTACATTTATTGTGATTTATCATATTAATAAGCTTCTTCTAGCATTTTCCTTTAGGTCTCTTGACTATTGCTTTTAAAAATAATGCTATTTTCAATGACTCTTTATCCTCCTAGAATTTTATTTTTTGGGGTAGGATGGTGTGCAGGACTAGTCTGTGGAATTGTGTTATTTGTTCAATTGTGCTTTTTCTTTTGTGGTTTGAAATTTGTACATGTTATTTATTTTCTGTGTTTATACTCAAAGCTTTTGTCATGTATACTTGATAAATTTTAATACTAATAAATGTATTAAAACTTCTTCCCACATAGTACAACCACTATGGAAAACTGTTTGGAGGCTCCTCAAACTGCTTAACATGGAGTTCCCCTACAATCCAGCAATCCCACTCCTAGCTATCTACCCAAAGACACAAAAACACTGATTGAAAAAGATACCTGCACCCCCATGTTTATCACTGCTTTATTTGCAATTTGAAAAACATGGAAGCAGCCCAAATGCCCAAAATTAGATGACTGGATTAAAAAGATGTGGTACATATATACAATGGAATATTATTCAGCAACCAAAAAAAAAAAAGAAACACATATCTTTTGCAGCAACTTGGATGGAGCAGGAAAAGATCATGCTTAGTGGCCAGAAAGAGAAAGAAAAATACCGGATGGTTTCACTCATAGCAGGAGTATAATGGACCAGGCGAGAAAATAACAAAAATAATGAACAACCATATACCAGAGACATTTTGTGGGGGTGGAGTGGGGATAAAAAACGGGGGGGGAGGGAGAGGGAAGTGCACGGGACTATGGTGATGGCACACGGGTGATGGGAAACCCACGGGGTTACAATTGAGATGAAAAAAAAAAGTACAAAATTTTGTAAAAATAAACTATCATAAAAAAAGTAAAATATAAAACTAGGAAACTTTTAGAGTTAAATATAGGAGAAAATATTAGACTGGAAACCAATTACAATATATATATAATGTAATATTGATTAAAAAAAATTCTCCCCACAAAAGAAATATAAGAATCTCATATTTCCCCTACCTAAATATTTTTCTATCTACCTGAAGTTTGTCTTTTAAAAATTCCTTTAGATAAATATTTGTTATGATTGTCTCAGTTTTGAGATGCACTTTTAATGATAGTTTACTGGATATGCAAATTACCATCTCTCAAAACTTGGAAGATGTCACCCCACTGTTTTCTTCTCTTATTTCTATTTAGTTTTCCGTTGTTAACTTGTTGAATTTTTTCTTTCTGATTGCCTTTACCATCTTAGGTGAGTATCTTGATATAACAATAATGTACCTACATTTGTAATTCCTTGTTTTGTTTATAATCTAGCTTGACACATAAGACAACTTATTTTCTACATTATACATTTTATTGTATAACATTTTTCCTATATTTTCTATTCATGTGCCTCCCTTTCAAACATTATGGATATTACTTTTAATTTACTTTCATAATTCCCAATTTCCAGTTCACTTGTATCTTATGGCTTAACTATTCAATGAGATTGAAATTCAATAATTTTATTTCTAAAATGCCTGTTTCTTTTTTCAGACTTTCATGACCATATTTATTATTTTCAATATTTCAAATATAATTTTTAGCAAAATACTAATAATACTGTGTGTGCATGTGTGTGCGTGCATCTGTGTGTGTGTGAGAGAGAGAGAGAGATTGAGAAAGAGATTTGGCATATGAACTCCAGAGAGGATTTTCATTACAGATTGTTGTCTCCTTGTAAGACTGTAAGATTGCTGGACTAAAGTATCACTCGTGTGTTGACTTTCTCCTTGGAACTGGGTTTTATTTTTGTTTTTTAACATAGTCTTGCTTATTGCTCAAGCTTCATGTTCTAGTTACCTTTTTTTTAATGTATATTTTTAATTGGGTTTACTCCTTACAGATTTTCCATGTATTCTACAAAGTCCAGAAAAGTCATAAAATATGTGCGTCTATGCTTGTGGTTTCAAACTCTGAATACCCCAAACCCCATTGCATCTCAGTCCCGATATTCTTCTGATGACCTTGGTCACCATACTACCAGAAGACTTTGCTGAAATTACATTTTGGGATATATCTTTCTACTCAGTCATTGTCCCCAGATCTCCAAATAATGGTAATAAAACTGGTAAAAGTAGCAATAACTCTATACTGAGGATTTACAAAGAACCAGATATCTTTCTAACTACTTATAAATAATGCTTCTAGTTCTGTCAATGTGAAAAAGAAGCATAAAAGTGAAAGGTGTTTAGTTGGTGTAAACCTGACAGTGGATCTAAAAGAGAAAGGAGGTTGGCATCCTAGTTTGCACATTTAACAGCATGTCATGTTATATCTCAATTTAAAAATATAAAAATGCTTCATGAAAAATTTGCTTTTAGAAACCACAGCTAGAGCACATAGTAATGTACCCCAAGATACTGGCCAGAGCCCTGTTTGCCAACAATTAGCACTTCCTGGAGCACGATGCCTCCATTTTAGCTGGGATAGCAGCAAGCTCTGGGAAAAAAAACAAAAACAAAAACTAAAGTTGATTTAGGCCACACTGGTTGGCACCATTCCTCTTCTTAATCAAACCCCAACCATTGAAAAAAAAAAAAAATGAATAAGAAGCATCATGAGAAAATGATCACCTTCTAGGAAAGACTTAAGAGACTCAGGTCAAGTGTGAGATTCTGACAGGTTTTCTGTCCACATCAGGTCACATCCTGCAATACTTGACTCTTTTCGTGGCGGGGAACCTCTACGAGCACACCGGCAACATCAACCAGACCGTCAACCAAAACAGATCTAGCCCGGCCCGACACATGGTTTCCACCAGTATTTTCTTCTGCCATAATGGTAGTTTTGCAGTCTGTTGGGTTCTGCGCTTGGTGGCTCTGAGGAAATGGAGCAGGCTCTGGAGCAGGCCGCACCTCCTAGGGGCTGACAAGTCACCCAGCGTCTCTAGAACGGCAGAATACATGTGGCTTGTTGCCAGGAAAGTGCCCTGTGACCACGCAGCCCTTCCAGCCCCATCCCCTGCCGGCTGTGGGCAGTGCCTACTTCAGCAGGCCCAGGTCTGGGGCAGCCCCCTCGGCTGCGATCCAGAAACGGCCCAACTTCTTGCCTCCTAGTGAGTTCATTCAGGGACTTGGGGACATAGGCAGATGAGCACAGGCTGCTTGTGCTCACCCAGGTCTTCCTGAAGAGAAGCAGCTCTCTGCCGGGTCCTCCCTGGGGCCTCCAGCCTCCCTCCATGGGCAGGAGAGCACACTCTTCCCAGCGAGTGTTTGCCGGGCTCTGCCTTGTGCTCTTTGCAAAATGCTTCTCTGCAGAGGGAAGCCTCTCAGCGCTGCCTGCCCCCAGCCTGGCGGGCCTCACACCCTGCTTTGTCTTACATTTTCTATTGGGCTATCGGCCATGCAAATTGCAAGGTTTTGGGCTTTATTTCCAGTAGTCTCCATTTTTAACGTGGTTTATGTGAAAGAAGACAGTCCATGTCACGTCCCCAGCCTGCGGCTGTGGTCCTTGCCTCGCTGGTCCTGAGATAATTGTCCTTGCTGACAGGCCCAGGGAGCAGCTGGTTCCAGTGCACAATGACCCTGCGGACTCTGTTGGGTGGAATATTGACCTGAGTTACCACCTCAGCAGCTCCTGAACGGTGCGGCGGGACCGCAGCCTTGCCCCTCCTTCCTGGCATCTGAAGTCTATAAGGGAGCAGGTTCCCTTCAGGGTTGGGGGCAACTTGCCTGACGTCCGCGCGGGGTGTAGGGTGGTTTTGGTCCCACGGGTCCAGCCTCTGAATGGGAAGCACAAGTGAAAATGGATGGTCAGACGCTGTGGGATACTTGGGAAGGACAGAGATTCCCAGCCCCCGCCACCCCGTGGGGTCCTGAGATTGGAGGCCCCAGGAAGGCACAGAAGCCATCTTCTTCACAAATGCGTCGGGGTTTCCATGAACTTGGTCCATGGAAGTAGGTTCGAGAAACCCAGGCGCCCGCCTGCTGCTCTGGTGTGAAAACAGCCCCGCGAGGAGGGAGCACGGGGGGACCCGGGCGCCTGGGAGAGGCGAGGCGAGGAACAGGCAAGGCAGCGGGGAGCACGGGCGCGCTGGGGGGTTTTATTAGTGTCCTTCTTCCCACCCCCAGATATTTATAGCTCAAGTGATGCCCCAAAGAGACCTTTTGACTGTAAACTCATAAAATGCCTACTTGGGAGTCAGACTATAATTTACTTTTCTAAAGATGCCTCAATTATATCCAAGGAAAAGCCTGGGTGCATTTTTAAAACTCCAGAGCAGCAGCTTTTAAATTTATTCAGACTAATGAGCGCGTATAAATTTGGCGAATGCTAATTCACAGGAGTTGGTGGCGGCGGCGGCGAAGCACAGCGGAGTGTCACCGCCCGGGAACAAAGTGAGCGGGAGAAATGAGTGACAGTAAAGATTTCTTTTAACATCACTAACAGGCGGCTGAAGTGACAGGAAAGAGGACAGGTGCGGCTCCTGCGGCCCTTGGAGAATCTGTGTACTATCAAGACGGGCACTAGACTTGAACCAACTTAATAAGTTCGGGAGCAGGGGGGAGGGGGCTCTGGAGGCCAAGGGCAGCCCCCCCCCCACCCCCGCCTCCCTTGGGGGCAGGGACACTGATCACAGCCCAGAGCCAGGGCCTGTGGCATCTGCCCGCCTCTTGCTAATTTCACAGGAATCAGCTCAGACTTTGAATGGGCTCCGCAGATCTCCTGAGTGGACTTAGCATCCTCTGGACAGCTACTGCCAGGATCATCTCCAGGGGAGCTGAAACCTGAAGCAACACTGGTGGAGTACACCTAGATTGTAGCAGAATTGCCCCTTGGTTCAAGCTGCAGCCTTCTGAACTTGCAAGCCCCCAGCACAGGGAACCTGCTGTAAAAGGCCCAGCTGTGAAGCTGGAGTCTGGGGCGCTCTGACCCCGAGATGTGGCTGCCAGCAGCGGTGGTGGGAGGAGCGAGTTCTGGGTGAAGGCAAACCCCAAAGGGACTCAGGTGCCAGAGGTGGCACCGCCTCTAACCCATGTGCTATTCACATCCTCCGGCAATCTGCGCCCCACGCGGGCACAGCCCTACCTGCCACTCCCACTCGCCATCTGTCTACCTCCTCACCCCTAGAGCATCAGCACTACAAGTGACACACGCCTGGCAGGGACTGGGGCGCCCCTCAAGCTCACAAATGGAGCCCCAACCTCTAATGTGACTGTACTTGGAGAATGAACGTTGAAGTCAGATCCAAGTCCTTGTAATAATGGGGGCCCCGGGGCTTTCCCTGGTGGCACAACAGGACTTTGTCAGTCTGCCTGTTCTGCTCCCCACTCTGCCTCTGGTGAAGCCTCTCACCACCCCTGCACCTCTGGCTGTACCCCAGTTCTGTATGAATAAATAAATCTTAAAAAAAAAAAAAACAAGAATGGGGCCTCAGAACCCTCTCTCTGCATGTGCACAGTGGCGCTGAGAACTCACAGACAGTCTGGTCTGCACCCCTGGAGGCAAAGCCTCGCCAGAAGCCAACCTCACTGGCCCCTTGAGCTTGGCCTTGCAGCCCCTAGCACTGCGAGGACATGGACATCTACCGGGGAGCAACAGATGTCAGCTGGCATCATTCTCAGGACGAGCCGATGCCCCGACCTCATGTGCGCTTCCCCCTGACTGGAGCACCCTTGCTCAAGTCATCCACTCGGTGATCAAATGGCCCTCAGGGATCTGGAGCTCCCTGAAATTGGACTTTGACTGGAAAGACGGCCCCAGGTTAATGCTTACTCACCCTCCCGACCCCTCGTGCCACAGAACATACAGCAGTGTAGATATGTGCAAATGGGCCCTTGTTTGGTTGAATCCTTAACGCACCTCTAACTTCTGGTGGCCACAGCCTCAGAGGTACATCTTGGTGTCTGGAGAGGTACATCTTGGTAGCTGAGTGCCTGCCTGCTTCCTTCTCTACAGAGTAGGTTGATAGATGCAGTGAGTACATGAATGACTGAGTGGACATGGGCATGCATTCTGGTTGGGGAGTGATGTATGCCTGCCTGGATGTGAGGTAGGAAAAGTGGACACATGCACTGTGCCTGCCTGGGTGGACAGATGGGTGGAGAGCTGATCAGGGCTGGATGGGTGGACAGGCAGGTGCTAGGCCAATGCGTGGATGAAAGTGCCTTCTCTTTCCAAGACTAGAGCTTCCTGTGGTATAGGGCGGCATGTGGGACGCCAGAGTGGACTTTCTGATTTCACACGGCCTTCTCACCAAAACTTAGCACTGGAAATTTCCTGTCTGCCTCCTATTGCCTATGCTGCAGGCTGATGGGTTTTGCAGTATGTGTTTACCTGTGAGCCAACTGGACACTTTGTGTTGCACATTGTCACATCCCATTGCTAGGTTGATTTAATTTCAGTGACATCTGCAAAAATGTGGAAGAACGATAGTTGTGGACCAAGGCTGTGGACAGAATGCACCACACTTAACCCTTGCAGGTAAATTCCTGTAGGACATATTAACCTCATGCTCAGGCTAAACAACCTTAATACTCAGCCAGTCGAGGGTGGAGACAGGATTCAAAGAGCATCTTTGCAGGTCCAGCCCCAATTCTGCAACTTCTCTGCCCAAAGCCTCCTTGAAAGCCAGACACCCCACGCTCTCTGGAATTGCACCTGTATTTCCTGCAAGAAGACATAGCTTCTGGGACATATTTCTCTTTGAAATAATTTCACTGGGGGATATTTCCAACCGTGCTGAAAGCTGACCTCTTGGACAAACACATGGTCATAAAATGTGCTATTTGCTATGAGTGTATTGGGGGTTTTAAATCATCAAACTAAGGTACCCCAGGCTCTGACAGTAAAATTTTCATTCAAAGAAGGACTCAGCTTCACAACATAATAAATTATATATGACTAGGACATATAAAACATTTAAAGATATACAGAATTTCTCTGCATTTGTGCTCAGTGGAAGAGTTCAGCTCTTGAAGTACTGTTTTATGTCAATCCTGCCTATTCATCAGAAGAAAAGATACCCCCCCACCCTCCCTAAAATGAAAAGCAACAAATCAGTAGTCTCTTTCTCCCATTCTCAAGTTAAGATTTGATGTTTTATTTCATTCTCTTCTTTCCCCGGTAGGTGTTGGAATAAAACAATGCCACAGCAGCTACTAAGACATGAGATGGCCACAGAGCCAGAGGTGACCTCCAAAGCCAGGATAATGACAGTTTAAACATCAGAGGCACACTCCAGGCAGATTGGGGGTACTCCCAGGACACGTCAAGATGAATGTCATGAGCAGCAGTAAAAAGCAAAGCTATTCAGAGTAAAGCGGGTGATTACTAAAACCACACTTCTCTGGGTATTAAGTTCAGGGAGACACATAATAAAATAATTGAAGCAAAGCATGCGTGGATTCAAGGTGTGGGGCATGGTCTTGGCACTGACCCATTCTGAGCCAAGGTGTTGAACAAGTGATACCAAGCGATGCCCTCATTTGCCCTCTGAGTGGACAGATGCTCCCACCCTTGTATATGAGTCACCAACCGCCGCCTGCACGCTGTGTAATAAACTGCAGCTCCGAGTCTCCAGTCTCCACCTAGGCGGCCACAGGGCAACCCTCGCTTGGCTGAATGGTCTGTCCTTGGCTGAGTAGCTTTGATTCAGGATGTGGGGCCGTTTGACTTGCATCCAGACTGAGATGGGATTCAAGTCTGCACTGGCAGCTCTTCCCTCCCTGGACGGGAGCTATTTGAGGCATGCTCTGCTCACGGCAAATGGCAGGAACCCAAAGACGGCAACACAAACAATCCATGTCCCTTGAAGTCTTGGCTCAGAATGGGCTCCTCTCCTTCCACCATGTTCTCTGGCCAAGTCTGATAGATATCAGCGCAGCAAACTTTGATGGGTGCTTTTGCAAAGTCCCGCGGCCACAGGCATGAATATATAACTCAAGCACACAGAGCTCATGAAGAATTGCAAAAAAATAATTTAATCTCTGTCTCAGGGCTCTTATCTCTGACCCTGGTCCGAACGTGTGAAGTTTTGAGTAAATCATCACTCTCCCCCAGGCCAGGAGTGATCAAAGAGTGGCCCCACACAAACAGCCTCACCTTGGGGTTTGTCAAGACATACACAAGCCCATGCCCCACCCACACCGACTCAGTCAGAAACCAAGCTTCCGGTTGCCAAAGTAACTCACCTACTTGCCGAGACTGAGTGGCTCTCTGGCCTGGGGACCCCTGTCCTTCCCCAGGCAGAACAGAGAGAGGGGGGCCAGTGAGCACACTTAAACAAGACAGTGGGGAAGTGAAAACGAGCATGGAAAGCCCTCCGCAAGTTTGTGGACAGATGCATCCTTTCGCCTTCCGCTCTTGCCAAGCCCGCATTCCAGCCGAGGTATTTAGTTAATCACTGTTTGTGTAGCTACTTGATCCAAACCCTCGGGTCTCTCCTGTGATTCCATTTCTGCTTTTGAAAATCCTATCAGCTGCACTGGTGACTCCCAGCCCTTCCAGCCATGGAAGCGGCAGGACAGGTCTCAAGCCCCTTGTCCTTGTGGAGACCCTGATCCCAGGGGATTCCCACACAGGGGCACTGGTTACAGCCTCTGGGAGGGCCGGACATGCCCACCAGCTGTGGGATCTTTGGCTTCGGAGCTGCTGGGAGCACCTCATGTAAGCACAGGGGTCTGGTCCCAGGCAGGGGACCAGGGGACCACGCTGCTGGGAGCTGACCCCCTGCAGGTTCTCACACACGGCTGAGGCCAGGTCTGCCATGGACTCTGGCCCTTCTGACTGATGAGACACAGGACAGGGCTTCTGGGCCCTGGGGGCCCACTGCCTGGTGTTAACCATCACACTACACTATTGTATTATATTGTATTATAGTATCACGCTACTATATTGTATTATATTCCATCACGTCAAATGACCTTATGTCATAATCATGTCATTTTACATTGTGTTTTATATGCTAATGTGAAAATGTATAACATGAATATAACCACCAAATTCTTTCTCATGCATGTACACCATAGCTTGCCATAATATTTTATGTGATAAAACATAGCTGCATCCGCCATGACATTACATTAGTGATAGACATCTGGGATTGTGTTATGTAATATTATGAATATATTGATGTGAGATGTATCACCATGTTATGGTGTCATGTTATGGTGCCTCATACGACATCATGTGTTGTGACCATGGTATAAGGAAAGTGTGTATATGCTATAATGCATGTAACATCATCACGTGGAATGGATGCTTTCCCGCACTATCATCTACGCCGCCATGCAGGCTGTTATGCCATCGGTCCTCTTTGTCATTATATTAGTATCATTACTTCAGCGCTGCCATTACGTAATTGTCATAGGATCATTATGTACTGACACTGGCTTGGAGCTGGGCTCGGCCCACACCTCTCCAGCTCCAGAGGATGGGCCTCCAAATAGCCCGGACTCCCCCAGAGACAGCCCTCTCGCACCTGCTGTGGTGGGGGTGGGGGCCTGCAAGACAAGTGGCCTCTGGGTCCACTGGAGGACATGGTCACAGCTGTCAGTTCTGACCATGCAATAAGATAGGCCCTCCTGGGCCTCAGGCTGGTTACAATGGTCCCTGGCAGTGGCAGCAGGTGGGCACACCCAACCCCTGAACATCACAAGCCCATGTGGCTGGGTCAGCGAGGGTGAAGGCCAGTGTCAGCTCCCATTCGCTGGCCTGGAACCCTCAGGTGGGCTCCTGAGGGCAACAAAGAGGACGCTGGCCCACCTCTGGAGTCCCTGGTGCCGGGAGTGGCCAGGGTCCAGGTGGCGGGGAGGTATGACGCAGCCTGTAGACCCCAGGCTGAAATGCCCCTCACCTTTGTCGTCTGAGGCCGAGGTTCACTTATGGGTCCTGAGAAAGTTGGGTGGGCGCCAGCTGCTACTGCTGCCCCATGCAAGATGCACACGGGGCCTCGTGGCTGCAGTGCGTCAGCCTGGCCAGCCAGCTTGCTCCTCCCAGGGACCCTGTGGCACCTGCCCACTTCTCTCCAGCTTATTCTGGACATGTGCCTGCACTCATCTCCCTGCCATAAGGCCCACTTGGAGCAGCGGCTGCCCTCAGCCCCGCCGCTCATGGGTGGGCCTCCCTGGTGGCCTAGGGCTTAGTCCCAGTACTATCACCATTGCAGCCGTGTGGTCCCCAGCCAGGAAGTGACCCACAGGGCACAGCAGACCTTCCTGTCTCCTGCTGCTCCCTCAGTCTGCCTCTTCTGTCCCTCACTCTGTCTCTGGTGAATCTTCTCACCCCCACACTTCTGGACGACACCCCAGTTCTACAACAATAAATAAATACTGAACACATAAAACTCACACAGGAGCTGCTGGAAGTCTTCCATCCTGCTGGCTAGTACACGGGAGGGGCTGTGGCAAGACTGGGGCTGTTGTTGCCAGCAGCCTTGACATTTATTCTGCACGTGTGTGACTGAAGAACACAATAGTCACAAGCTGCCTGTGGTCACTTACATTTAAATTCATTAAAACGAAGTAAACTGAAATTGCAGCTGCTCTTTCTCACTGGACCCATTTCAGGGGTCAGTTGGCACACGTGGCCGGTGCTACACAGTGCAGACAGAATGTTCGCGAAGCATCCTTTTGGGCAACACCCTCACCATGCCCAGCCCTCTCCAGCCGGCCAGCCCCTCACTGTGCACATTACCTTCAAAAGCTCTGATTCTTTGTGCCCATGTGTATCTAATGTTGGTCTCTTCAAGGAGACTGAGATTAAGGGCTTGTCTCTCTCTGTGGCCACCTCAGCCTCCTCCACGTAGGCACCAGCTGGGCACACAGAAAGTGCTGAGAACAGTATCCAAGAGAAGGCGTGAAGGGGGGTCCTCAAGAACCCCTTCCTCTGACCCTACCGGCTGTGAATTGACCTGTGTTTGGTGCACTCAATCTCGGGGGGGGGGCATGGAGACCACCCACCATCATGTCTCCAGTCTTTGCAGACTCCCCTTGAAGCTCCAGGGTCAACTCTACCTGACCATACGGATGCAGGCAGGTGTTGATGGCATTGTCTTCTCTTTGCTCTTTCTGAAGACCAGCCCCCCTGGGAGGTTCCCCCCATATCCAAGGCTGAGTAAACGCAACTCAGACCTCAAGGACCAAGTGAAACACCATTCCTCCAAGAGGGCTTCCTGAAACACTCTCTCCTCTTCTCCCCCGAAAGGGAGCAGGAATGACCTTCTTCAACTCGGAACTCCCAAGCCCCACGACTCACAGAAGCGTCTTGCCTGTTGCTTTCTGGATTCCTGGCTGTCTTCACATTTGACACATTTGCTACCGACTGTTGACAGCAGGAGCTGTCTAGTGTAAAGCCATGTTCCCAGACTTTAGAAAGCCCTAACACACAGTAGATGCTTCAAAATAATCCTTGAATGAACATGAGTTAATAAGTGATCACTGTTTAAAGCTCTGCTTTCATGGCTTTCCATTCATAGTCATCACCATTAGAAAGCTTAATTCTGCATTTTACTTCATGACTATTTTATATTTTCGAACGCCCCTGCTAAACTAGAAAGCATAGATCTCTGCAGCGTAAGGAATTTGTGAGAGTGCTTTCTAACATAGAGAATTTACCTCAATGTCTTGGCCACCTAAGGCAGGAAAAAGCAAATTCCACAACTGAAATGCCCTTCGGGGACAGAGGTGCATTCCATTTGATTCTGTAACAAAGTGATTAAGACAGGGAGCATGTGAACTTAGTGTGGCTTACAGGTTTTCAGAGCCATATTGATTTGAGAACCAAAGTGTATGCATTTTAGATCAATATTTAAATGTGGTCACAGCAAAGGAAGGAGTCCCTTCCACACCCCTCCCCACCCTCCCTTTCCCCCCTTTCCCCTGACACCCCCTTCCCCACCACAGCCACCCCCTTCCCCTCCACCACCACATTCAGACTGTCAGAGCGAACGAAGCCAACATTCCTCTGTGTTAAGGCTCAAGGGTCTTTGCCCACCCATGGCCAGCTCCTACCCTGCCATCCCCTTCCCTTTCCAGCCCCCTGTGGAATACCAGCCTCCTCCGTGCCCTATGTGGGCACACGCTAGGCCTCTTACTGAAGCCGAGACCTGGGGAGCCCCTGAGCAGTATCTCTGCAAGGGAGGGTGGGCATGTGTTCAGGATCAGAAATGCAGGTTAACTGAGTCTTCCAACAATGAAGCATCACTGGGATGATGAGGGTCACGGCGCAGTGGTCCAGAGGGGAGGGCCGGAACAAAGGAGGACTCGGCCGAGAGGAGCAGACGCTGGGCTGCTGTTCTCTCGGGCTCTGAGAACCTGGGATGACGTTCTTGGCCCCAGAAGGCTCCTGGCAAGACGGTCCTCCTAGCCAGGAGGGCAGGGGGCTGTGCACTCTGGCCCGTGCGTGGGGCAGGAGGAGAGGGCACCAGGACTCTGGTCTGAACCAGTTCGGCGTGAGGGTTGCTTTGGGGCCTCAGGTGTGAATGGACGCAGGAGAAACAGAGAGGCTATATTTCACTTCAAGTCACACAGCTTCTTGAAACAGGGCCCTCCACACAGGTGGGTATGCTTGAGGGGAGTGCCCGCCATGTTCTTAAGCTCTCCAGTTGAAGAATTAAAGACCCTCCCTGCCTGCAGGGAGCCTAGCCCCCGCAGAAAGCAGAAAGAGGAGAAGAAAGCTGTTTTTCCCTGCCTCTAACAGCATATGCAAATTAAGACCTTAAACTGAGTGCTTTTTGAAAAACTCTAGTTGATTTCTGATCTATTAACGTGTTATAAAATAGAGATATAAATACACATCGATCAATCTTTTATTCAATTGTCTTTTCCCCTCTGAGCCACCTTCTGGGCGGGCGGCTATTGAGAATGTTCGGAATTGTAAACGCTGTTTTCAGCTAGTACTTAGTGACTTAATTTTATTCCATGAACTATTGAAGGCATGTGGAAAGGTGCTGTTCTCTTTCAGGGAAGTAATCTGCGGATGAATGGAGATTGCCTGCAAGGGCTAATGTAACATGCTAATCACATGGCAGGTTAACACTGTTGCTCGCTTGCAATGAGGCTGCCCCAGCAGGGAGATCAAGGCCCGCCAGGAGTTCCGTGTGGAAGCTGCCCTCCCAGAACCCCCCCAACACACACAGCTGAAGTTTCGGCTCCACACAAGACGGGGTCACACACAGCACCTCACAGTCTGGCCTGGCACTGCAGACTCACCTTCTCTACATGCTATAGTCCTCTTGTTTGCAAATTTCGTTACACCCTCTTCTCCTTCCCAAGCAAAGAATAAGGCAATTGAGAGAATGCAAGTGATGAACTTCTAAAGATTTTGAACCGGGCCCCTTTACAAAGGCCTGGGACACAGAAATCTAAGCCAGAAAGGCTGACAAAAGATGCTATGAATTCATGAATTCATCCACAGATTTCTGGGGTGAAGGCTGCCCCAAAGGAACAGGGCCCCTGCCCCTCACGAGTCTTGGATGCACAAGCCTGGATGCCAGCATGGATGCGAGGGCCTTGTCTACACATCCTCTTCCTACCCTGCAATGCCGGAGACACCAGAGTGCGACAGGACCCAGCCTGCCCACCCCTGCGAGGGACGGAGGGATTCTGCTTACTGCTGTTCCCTATTTACAACAACATGCTGTGGATTCAGCTAGATTTGCGTGCATCTGGATACAGCTGAATCACCACGTGGTCTGGCGACGTCTGGATTCAGAGGTGTCCTTATCATCTGCTTTTTGATAGTTCCCTCAGACCCACCCCCATCCCTGCACCCAGATTGACAGCCAGACCCCACTGTGTGGTACAGGGAGTCGAGGAACACCAGGGGTGGAGATCGGGACTCAGGGGAGGTGGTCAAGGGACTCATGCTGCCCACAGCTGAGTGGCTGGGCAGATCGAGTGCTGTCCCCAGCCGGCCGGTCGCATCATCACACACTGTAAACAGGAAGGAAGGGAATCCAGAATCCCTTCGGCGCCGACCCCCAGCTGGGCCAGCTGGGATGTGGCACCCCCTGGGCCTGTCACTGGGAGACTGTAAGGGGGGCACTGAGAAGTCAGTGGACCCCACAGCGGTGTGTCTGAGCGAGGGGCCGCACCCTCTTGGACATTTACAATTGCCCTTGGACTTGATAGCCAGGCCCCTCCCTGCTCAGCAACAAATGCCTCAGTAAGAGGGGTGTGTGTGTGCGCACGTGCATAAGCGGGGGCCCCCTCTCTGTGCCGTGTGTGCCTGTGCAACAATGTGTCTGAGCATCTGTGTGTAATGGGTGTGTGCACATAAACCATGTGGTGGTGACATGTTTGCACCCACATACATGTATGTGCATACATGTGATACTGTGTTAACACATAAGTGTACTGTGTGTTATTGATGCACCATCATGTGGGTGTATGCACATATATTGTGCATAGTGTGTGTATGTTGGTGTATGTACACAATTTTACATGCTGACACATGACATGTGGGTTCACACGGCATGTGCACACATATTAGGTATGTGTGGGACCACATGTCTCTATATGCATGCACATGTGACATAGGCATTTGCATGCAGGCATCTCTGTGTTAGGTGCATCTGTGTGTATGTGTGCATGCCTGTATTGTGTGTGACTCTATGTTGGGGATATGCATACATGTGTGTGATGCATGCATGTGATGGTGTTTTGTGCATGTGTGTGTGTGTGCATGTGTGTGTGTGCATGTTGTCTGTGTAAAGGAAATGTATTGATTGCACAGGAACCCAGCGACTTCATTTCCTCCATGTCCAGTTGTTACAGCTCCATCTTCCTGAGGGGGCGTAGACACAGGGTAGATACTACTTCCTCGTCCCCGCTTACAGGCAGGCACCGTGGATTGCAAGTCTAGCATGTCATGAACTGGACTTCCTGCCTGGGATGCATCTGGGAGCGAGGAGGCTGACATGCACACAGAGGACAGTCACACGTCGGCGGCAATGGGAGGAGAGATGTGTAGGAGGGACGGGAGATGCACTGGGAGCGGTATCCTGAGAGATGACGGTTGAGAGACACATGGGGAAGCTCCCCTGGCCCTTGCTGAGGCAACGGCAGCTATTACCTCAACTTCATGTTGGATGGTCAGTCTCTGGGACTTTTCCTGAGGCTCCCTGGTGAAGATACTTTAGATTTTCAGCCATCCTCTGGTCTCAGCAGCCCAGCTTCAGGCCGTGCCTGCTTGGGTGTCATTGAGGTTTCTAGAGTTTCTTGTGATACTAATACTTGAGACCCCTCTCTATCTCTGCACACCAATTCTATTTAAAAATCTTTCACACTCCGGGCCCTCCCTGATGGCGCAGCGGGTTAAAGCACAGCACTGAGAAGCTAAAGCCACTTCCGCATAAGTTCGATCCCCGCCTGCACCGGAGATGACCACATGGCGTGCAGGCCTCTCCTGACCCGCCCCTGCTCCCCTCAGCAGTGTACTTCATCAGTCTGCCTGTTCTGCTCCCCACTCTGTCTCTGGGGAAGCCTCTCACCGCCCCTGCGCCTCTGGCCTGTACCCCAGTTCTGTATGCATAAATAAATAAATCTTAAAAAAATAAAAAATCTTTCACACTCTGAGTCTGCTTCCTTTCCCTGAGTGTGCATGGATGGCCAGACTCCCTCTTAGAGCCCTTAATAGTTTGTGCTCCCTGGGTCCCCCTTGATCACCCTAACAGGCGCCAATACGGGGCGCCTAGCAGGTATGACAGCACCCTCCTTTCCTATTGAGATATGATCCCCTGAAACAAACGGTGTCAGTTTTGATTCCCTTCCCCCTTAGCCAGGGTCATCCTGGTATTTATGGCCCAAGAGTAATAAGAAAGGAAACTCAGGTCTCTCCTAATCCTGTCTCCACCCTGCACCACGGGCCAACTGCAGGGCTGTCTCATGCCCATGGGAGAGAGCTGAGCCTCCCAGGGTGGCACCACCACAATAAGAAGCAGCCGGGAAGAGGCTGCCCCGGCCAGGAGGAGGCTTGGAGCTGTAGGCCAGTGATTCTGGGGACTTGGGAAGGGGAAATGGGCCTTGCATGGGCTGGTCCCTCTGCCCCCAGGACACCCACACCTTGAGAGGTGGGCTGGGAGGACCTCCTGGAGCTCAGGGCTGCAGGCTAAGTGACCCGATACCTGGCCCTAGGGGCCACACCAGCCTGGTGTCTAATTTGTCTCTTGCCTGAGAGGCACTGAGTATATTGCTCAATATGTGAAGTGGGTCACGGAGCTCCGGACGCTGTTCTCGCTCCACGAGTGACTAAAAAGGAAGCTGCTAAGGTCTCTATGTTTATTCTGGAGACAAGAAAACTGGAGCTTGACAGGCCCTGTCTTCTGCCCAGGGTCACGCGGCATTTGAAATAAAGGGCCAGGTTTGGGAAGCAGGCTCCATCTTGCAGAAGAGGGCTCCCCTTTGCACGGACGCTGTGTTCAGGGCCCCTGTTTTAATCCCCTCGCCTGTGGTTAGGGAACAACTACCATCACGCACAGCCTCACTGGGCAGTCACTCAATGAGAAAAGGTGCATTGTTCTCACTGTGAGTTTAATCGCACGGGAGTTGTGTGTGTTGGGGAGGGTGCTAGGCAGAAATCTCAGTGGTGGGGAATTTGTTAGAATGAACGAAGAAAAAGGCCCCTGGCATCTTGGAGTGCACTCGCTCTGGCTCCGTAAGTTATGAGGGGAGAACGGGTCTTGGAAGCAGACAGTTTATAACCCCCAGCAAGGTAGGGTGGATATTTATCACCTCATTCGCTTCAGCCTCGTACAATGAAACCAGGAAACATAAACTCCACACAGAGGACTGAGCAAACTGTTGCATTCTCTGAATTCATTGAAGATGACGTGAAAAAGTTGTCTGGGTGTTTTATTATGTGCAGGAGGGTCATAAAACCAGGCTGAGCCACCAGGAAGAGAGTGCGGTCAGGGACAAGTGTGCAGCCGGGTTGACAGGGCTGTGATTCCACTGGAAAACTCTCTGCAGACACATAAGAAACCCTGCTCCGGGCAAGGGAGTTGATAAGCAGCTGAGCCCGAGGAACTGCAGGTGTGGACCCACGTGCTCACGTGGGTGGGGCCGTGGCATCTGCCACCAGGAACTGCAGGCTCCCTCTATTTTTCAATTGGTTTAAGATTTTTTTTTAATCTATGCATACAAGAGATGTGGGGGCAAGAGGACTCCCCAGAGACAGAGTGGGGAGCGGAACAGGCGGGTCCACTGAAATCTGCTGCTGAGGGAAGCAATGGAGACAGGAGGGGTCTGCTGTGCCCTGTGGGCCACTCCCTGGCCGGGGATCGAACTCAGGCCTCCGTGGCTGCAGACAGCTTCGTAGTGCTGAGACTTAACTCCTCGAGCCACCAGAGAGGCCGGCTTCCTCTATTCTTTTAGCAGACTGATGTCAAGTGCCACCTCTGTCCTAGGCACTGGAGGGGGTTGAGGGAGAGGTGCGGTCAGCCCGCATTCCATTGTCCTGACTGCTGGGTAGGTGGAGGGGGTGGTCGGCCTCGGAGCTGGTCATACACCCCAGGCAACTGTCCACATCACAAGGAGGTTCATGCAGGCCCCCAGTGTTATCAGGCACCCAGTGTGAGCTGGGCCGCCTGTCTGTGGGCCTCATCTGCGTAAAATTTAGTTGTACTGCAGGCACATGCAAAAGGGTCAATTATGGACTTATTTACAAAAGAGGAAAGGAAAAGGAACAACCCAGGGAAAGAGAGAAAAATATAAGGTAGCTAGAATATCTTACCAGCTCTGCTGACTTGGAACTCTGATAACAAACTAACTAAAAGCCCAGCCATAACAAATGGCGCCCTATTTATCCCCCAAAGTCCCAGAATGCTGCTTAGCTCCGCCCTTAGGCCCTCACAGTTCTCTCCCTGGTGCTGCTGGGAGTTGTAGTTTCCAATCACTGGGGCAGGGGGTGGAGTCCAGAAAGCTGGCGTAGGGGGCGGGGCCCATAAGACTGCAGAGTTCCTTTAGGACATCCTGCCCCTTGACACTAGGAGAGAGCTGTCAATGTCGGGAAAGACTAACAGCCTGGAGTCGGTTGTGTTGGAAGGTTTACCCGGCAGGTGTCAGAAAGACATGAGCAGCCCGGGCCACCTCGCGGCTCACACAGCTCTCCCCTGGCGTGTGTTCCCTCGCCGCCGTCTGCGTTTGGACATCGCTGGTGCTTCTTCTCTTGCTTTATCTACTTGGGCTGAAGGGAGCACTGGCACACATCATTATTTGTATAGTTATCAAAGGTCAATCCTGTCTGGGCAGCTCTGCAAACCTGCATGTTTTCATGTCCCCCTTCCCCTGAGACCTCTCATCCAAGCCCAAGGAAACATCCTCTATGCACTTCTAAGCCCCTGGGCTCCCTCGTGCGGGAAGTGCAAGGGTAACGTCACCAGGGTTCTTTTAGCATCAGAAAATTCAGTTGCTCCAATGCTTTTTACTCTGCAGTTCTCAAAAATAAGTACCCTGTGCAGCACCTCTGGGTCCAAAGTGGGCCAGCTCCAACCATCTGAGCATGCACATCGACAGGAGCCACGCTCAGTGACACCCTGCGTGTGCTCACGTACAAGGCAGGCAGCAGCAAAGGCCACAGGTGGGGATCGGACCGCCTTCTCCCCCACCAGCCGGCGGTTCAACATTCGCCTCCCACCCTGTCCCAGCAGCCGGTTCTCAGGGATCCCACAAACAACATCGCTCTCCCCCAGGGAGGAGCGGGGCAGAGACCCCTGCTATTTCCACCCCTCACTGCTCCCTTCCCTGTGCCCTGAGACCCCAGCTGTTTCGCATCCCAAGACCCCACTGCGAAGGGCTGGGCCCACCTGCTTGCTGCAGGAATCACTGTGTCATCTGCGCAAGCTCAAAAGCCCCTGCAGCTGATGGGGCTGCAATTTTATGATCAATAAGAAATTGTACCTGCAGAAGACGGTCCCAGTCAGTCAAATTCAAAATGATATGCTCCAGATACCTCCCTTCTCCTCTTCCTCTCTTTTTTGTTTTCTCAATTTGGGCCTCTTGAAAGACCTGTTCATCGTGGACTGAGAGCTCAGGAACACACCATTTTGTCCTATCTTGGTGTGAGATGAAACAAATCAACAGCTCAAAGAATTAACCTGGTCAAACTAAATCAATGCACGCAGTCTGGTCTCAGTAGAACATTCCATCTCCACACAGGGAGAAGAATACAAATATCCTCAGGAGTCAGTATTCACACAGAAAATTATAGTAGAGGATTTTCAATTGTTTTATCAGTGACCTATGAGCAGGTGTGTTCTCAACTGCCCTGTGAGTTCACGACTTGACAGCTCTGTGTGCCAGGACGGTGTGCACACGTGAGGCCCGTGCACACTGAGGTGGGTATGGGCATGGTGTGGGGCGGTGTGAAAGCCCCTAGTAAGTGATCAATAAAAGGGAATCTACTTCTTGCCTTTTGACTTCTTAGGGCCTCGGAGAACACGGCCGGCATCTCCTTGCTGTGCGCATTTATTATTAAAGAAGAGAGATTGCTTTCTGCTGTTTCTATAAGTGAGCGCTAATGCATTAAAACTTGAAAATAAATAAAACCGGCAGACAAAAAGGCAGAATACACAGTGAACGTGTCTCTGTTAAACCTGGCAACGCGGGAGGATGGCCAGGCAGGAGGTGCCGGAGCCAGGAGCCACAGAGGGCAGGCGTGCCAGTGCGTCATGACAGAAAACTTGTTTTTATGAATAATTAAGATTGCCCAAATACTCTGAACCCTGTGCTGTAAAATCACGCAGTCACAGACATCGAGGACGATCCAGTCGATTCTCAGCTTCTGGATTGAATTCTTTCCATCAAAATCACGTCCAGGCAGGGAGCGGAAGTGGGGAGGTTGCCTGACAAATTGCCTGGGATTTATTTTTCATCATTTATATTATATTACACAGGGCCGGGACGGAGCTCAATGGATGAGCAGCATAATAGTCTGCACGTTTAATACGATTTCTGCTACAGGCAAAATAGTAGCCGATAAAGCATTCATATCTTAATGATAGGTAAATAATCCTTTAGTGTCACAGATGAACATGCGACAGACAGGCGTTTGTGCTTCATGAAAACACCTTTCCTTCCGTGCCCCATTACAACAGAGATACCGATACCTGGGTGGCGATAGTCCTGCACTGATAGGCAGAATAAACAATTTGCTTACAGCCAGCAAGATAATGTCTGCATAGTCACACAGTAATAGCTCCCTTCTAAGAGCGAGCCAATTTCTTTATGTTTCTTCTGTGAGAAGCAGACTTATATAACAGCAAGGCAAGCAGGTCGGGCCATCTTGGGACCTGCTCAAGCCCCAGGTGATGTTCTGGTGACCTCCAGAATCCCAGCTTGTCTCCTGTGTGACCCCAGAATCCCATGTGCTCTCCTGTGTGACCCCAGAATCCCATGTGCTCTCCTGTGTGACCCCAGAATCCCATGTGCTCTCCTGTGTGACCCCAGAATCCCAGCTTTTCTCTTGTGTGACCCCAGGTGCTCTCCTGTGTGTCCCCCTAGCATCTGGTTCTTCAGACACTAACGTGGCCCCCAAATTACATGCGGAGCTGCTGACATGCAGACTCAGATGCGCGGGGCTGGGCTGGGCCTGAGACGCTGCACTGATCACAAGCCAGGAGGAGTGAGCCTCCACCTCCACGCTGCAGAGGGAGGACTCAGGGCCGGTGCTTGTCTGTTCTGAACGTGAGTTTCTTCATCGGCGAAGCCAGACTCCAGGGCCCAGCAGCGCGCGAGACCTCAGCACCCCGCGAGGCTTCCCGGCCTTGCGAGCCCTCGCCGGCGAGCCCTCTGCCTCTTCAGATGCCTGTAATTTTTTAGGACTAACATGCTCGCAGCACCAGGGCAGGGATGAGCCCTGAGACTGAAGCCAGGGAGCGCCGTGGCATCTCTGGCCGTGGTGCATTCCGGATTCCATCCCCTCCCTCGGAATGATAATAAAATCAGGAGGCAAATAGAAGGAGAAAAGCTGTCTGCTGGCCTTGGAGGGGGTCCGCAGCTCAGCGGAGTCCTGCGGCTGGCGGTGACTTCATTTCCCGGCGCAGGGCAGATCGCGCCGTGCACTGCCCCGGGTCGCAGGTCTTGGCGAGATGTCCTGGGCAGTAAGCCGCTCAGACTGGCTGGCAGCTCTGCGTGAGACACCGGGTTTTCTTTGATAAGTTGCCCGACCTGAGAAAACTGATAATGTGTCCGTTATGGTGGGGGCCGCAGGGGGGTGGGAGGAGAGGGGCCATGGGCTCGGGCTCCCTCCCAGCCTCACCCCTTCCAAGATGGGCAGAGTCACGGTCACAAGGTGCTGGGCGCCTGGCCTGGCACAGAGAGAGGTGTTGGGGGCCGCCTTCCTCCAGACTCACGCTGAGTGATGTGTCAGGCTGAGGACAGGTTACCGCACCTGTGCAAACTAGAGTGGCAGCGCCCTCCCCGCCCCTTCCCTGCAGGGCCAAGCGCTCCCGGGCTTAGGATTCCAAAGACACAGAAGAGTCACCAGCAGCAAAAGCTGCCCTGGGGTGCTGGGCCTCCCAGCCCTGGCTTGGGAGACGATCAAGTTTTCTGCTTTTCTGGAGGGCAATTTGGCTTTCTGCTTCAAAACCTTTAAAAATATGCACAACCTTGGACCCCGCAGTCCTGCATCTGGAAAATTATCCCAAAGAAGCAACATAAATGTGCAGAATATTTAGCTTCAGGGTGCTATGCCTGGAACCGGGATGCGAGATTAAAGTTTTGTTGTTGTTGTTGTTGTTGTTTTTATGTTTTAGTCCCCTGGATGGGTAGGGGTGGCTGAAACAAAAATCAAATTGACAACAGCAATAGCTACCCAGAGACAAAGTGGAAAGTCACCCCTCTTCAAAGCTGCAGGCAGTTTTCGGGCCTCGAGTGCCAGCGCCTGGAGTTGGCCTGTGGGCTGGAAGCGGGCACCTAGGTGGGGAGGCTCATTAAGCAGACGCCCTCGCCAGTGCTCCCAGGCTAACCTGGGCTGCAGGTGTGTGCCACTCAGGAGCTAAGTGCCCTGCTTTGTTGTTTAAATTGTTAAGTGCTGTTTTCCGCCAGAACTGCACTTCTGCAGCCTGGGATGCTCTTTTATGGCCAGGTTTCTCTTCTAGGTAAGGGTTCAAGCTGGCTGCAATTTGCCTGTTACGCGGGGTCCGCGTGCCAGACAGTAGCAGAGGGTAGAAACAGAGAATGGCATGTGTCAGGGAGCCCAGGCCTCACCCTCAATGTTCTCTCCCCTGGGGCTCTTGCTGGTCCAATTGCAGACAGGGCAATAAAGCCAGTGACACCTTCAAGCTTGCAGTTTCCTGAGGCATAAAAGACTTAGGGTTACACCACACTTGGCCTCTTAGACACGCACAAACATTACACTGAACAAAGGTGTATATTTTCATGAAATAATGCTTTCTGGCTAAGTGCGGCTCACCGTCCTCTCAGCTGCTGGAGAAACAACAGGCCTGATTCTCTTCTGTTTGTGAAAGTGTGCTACCGCGAACCACAATAAAGTGAACCACCACAAAGGAAGATGGACCCCTAGGTCCTGGGCTGAGACAGTAGACGGGAGACGGAGGGAACAGGGCTCCAGCTCCCAGAGCAATCACACGCTCCAGGAAGAGGACCTGAGGGCAGTCAGAGCAGGGAGGGCGAGTCCTACGGAAAATGAATGGCCAGCACAGCCCAGGCCCCAAGGAATGCGGCCAGGTCCCACTCTCCCTGGGAGGCAGGAATCACCCAGAGGCAAGGCAGGCCCCTGTCCCATCTATTCCCAGGGCTGATGGAACCGCACCCTGGGAGCACAGTAAAAGGGGGGAGGGTGCAATAGGAAAGACACGAATCCACACAGATGCCTAAAAGTAGATGACTGGATTAAAAAGATGTGGTACATATACTCGGTGGAATATTACTCAGCAATCAAAAAGATAAATCCATGCCTTTTGCAGCAACATGGATGGAGCTGGAAGGGGTCAGAAAAGGACATACTGGATGGTGTTACTCACAGCAGGAGCACAAAAGACCAAGGGGAGGTGGAGGGCGGGAAATACTAATAATAATAATAATTATGATGATGATGATGATGATGAACAACTATATACCAGAGACATTATATGGGAGTGGAGTGGGGAATGGGATCAAAAATGCGGAGAAGTAGCACATGGGACTATGGTGATGGCACACGGGCGACTTGGTGATGGGAAGCCCACGGGAATGACAACTGAGATGGAAAAAGGCACAAAATGGGATATAAAAACAAACTATAATAACAATAATAAAAAAAAGTGTGGAGGGAAATGACTCGGAAACCCCTGTCACAAGATGAAACGACACCTTGGGGTGTGCCTGTGTAGTACATCCCAAAGGGGACAGTGAGCAGCACCCTACACCCCAGCTAAGCCAGGATGCCCCCTCCCCCACACCCCATGGCCAGCACAGTTGTTCTTCCCTGGCCTCTACTCACCTGGACCTTTTGCTGCTAATAAATAAACTTTGCTTTGATGTGACTTTAAATCTTTTCAAGGTTTAGAACTGAGGAACTGAGGAACCCCAAAACTTGCTGACAGGGTGACACAGACACTAATGGGGGGTGTGGGGGTTAGTGTGAGGCCCAGGAGGAGGCTCTGGTGAGTAGGGCGGGGTTTCACTACAGAGACTTCTGGAAGAGCGCTGCTGTGCAGACAGGAGCCAATGCGGCCGCAGCGAAGGGCGGAGATGCTGGGTGGACACACCATAGAAAAAGCGCAGGCTCCTGAGAGGAAGAAATGGACGGACCTCAATAACGGGGGAATAAAAACATAACAAAGGGAGCAGCCTGTCCTGTGAGAAAACAGGGTGGGGCGGGGGAGGAGCTGTCTGCAGGCAGCATGTCTGGTCACTGTGGACATCAGCACAGGCAGGTCAGCTTCTCTGGAGCCTGAGGATGTTTCATGGAGTTTCATGGAGCTTCTGTCTGACTGTATCTATCTTCTTTGAAATGGAAGGTGGGGTTGCCATAGAGATGGGAGGAGCTATTGGAGAAAAGCTGTGACGTTATCTCCAGAGCCCAGACAGTAAGTTCACTTGCCGTCTGGGATTATCTACTTGGAGAATGTGCCTCTTTCAGACATAGCCAGCACTGGAATGCATTAATTTGGTTCCATTTTTGCGACATTTTCCACCTACAATTAGCTACTGGGAAGCTGAAGGGGAGAGAATGGGCAGTCAGGGATGAGGGATAAGGTCAGGTATCTTCTTGGCTACTTCATACCACACAGAGCTTTCATCCAGCATTGTTCTAGATGTTTCTGTGAACACATTGCAATTGTTCAGTGAGATTAACACTGGAATCAGCAAACTGCATTAAAGTTCTTTTCCTCCTCCGTGTGGGTGGGCCTTGTGGAATCAGGTGAAGACCTTGAGACAAAAAGACTGGTCTCCTGGAAGAAGAGCACCTTGGCCTTGAACTATCTCTGAGTCAAAATGTAACACTTCCTGTGGCTTCTGGTCTTCTCTGGAGATTTTTGAACTTGTCTCTAAAAATCCATGAGTCAATTTCCTAAAATCATTCTGTCACGTCTAGCTGTCTACCTGTTGGTCTCTCTGTTTATTTTTCTTCCACATCTGCTCCTTTGACTTTTGCGCTCCCCTTCAGTTCTCACTATCCACTAACTTAGAACCATTTTGCTTTACAATTCATTTGCTCTTATGTTTTATTTTCCTCATCAGTATGTAATCGTGCAAACTTTGTGTCTTCCTGAATTGTTTTGCTCTGCATAACTCCCTCAAGCTCCTATTTTGCTTCTGCAGGTGTGAGAGCATTGGTGATTGAAGAGTTTGAGGCAGTCATCATCTCAGGAATACAGAGGTGTTGAGATGTGAAGGTGTCTGTGTATTCTCCTTTGAGCATTATCTCAGAGAAGAAGAAACATGAAAACAAAGGAGTTTGAGGACAAAGGCAATGCAGACGTGATTTCAACTCGTGGGGCAAGTGAGTACAAAGTGTCTGGACCTTGCTTCTGTCAGTTTGGATGTAGTTGTTATATAAAAATAAACATGGCATAATTTGGATTTTTGTTCTTTGTATCATTCCTATTTCATGCTTTTTTTTTTTTTAAGATTTATTTATTTATTCAGACAGAACTGGGGCACAGGCCAGAGATGCGGAGGGTGAGAGGATTCACCAGAGACAGGGCGGGGAGCAGAACAGGCAGATGGACGAAGTACACTGCTGAGGGGAGCAGCGGGCGGGTCAGGAGAGGTCTGCTGCGCCATGTGGTCGCCTCCGAGGCAGGCGGGAATCGAACTCATGCGGAAGTGGCTTTAGCTTCTTAGTGCTGCGCTTTAACCTGCTGCGCCACCAGGGAGGGCCCCCTATTTCATGTTTTTATTGAGACATAATTTACAAGTGGTAAATGTACAGAAATTAATTGTATATTTCAATGAGTTTTGACAAATATACCCACAAAACCCAAAGTTCATCAATATCCACCACCACAAAAATTTCCCTTGTTCCCTTCCCCACTGAACTTTAAACATATATATGGTTCCCATCTATGAACAAGGTGTATCTCTCTTCTGATTTAGTTCACATTCAATTATTCTCAAAGTGTTGTAATTTCCACTATACACACTTTGTGGCTGCTTGGTTTAGTCTATCCATAGGTATTTAACAAATTCTAAGCTTTTTAAATACTATTTCAAAGTTCATTTTTTTCATTTTTTATATATATAATGAAATAGGTTGCTATATACTGAACTTGTTTCCTGTGTTCTTTATTTGAGCATACAGAACTGGGGTACAGGCCAGAGGCTCAGGGGTGGCGAGAGGCTTCACTAGAGACAGCGGGGAGCAGAACAGGCAGATCGACGAAGTACACTGCTGAGGGGAGCAGCGGATGGGTCAGGAGAGGTCTGCCGATGTGGTCACCTCCCGGGCAGGCGGGAATCGAACTCATGCGGAAGTGGCTTTTTGCTTCTCAGAGCTGTGCTTTAACCCTCTGCACCCCCAGGGAGGGCCTGTTTATTATCTTAAAGGGAAACAAATATTCCAACATCAAAGTTTGATTCAAAGCTCTGGCTTTTCATAAACGTTTTTTGTTGTTTGTTTGTAAAGTTATCTTCTATTCTTGGTTTACTGAGAATTTTTATGATGATTAAATATTAAATCTTGCTAAGTGCATTTTCTTCATCTGTTAAAAGGATCATAATTATGTTTCTTCCTTTTTCTCTGTTAAAGTAGTGAATTATATTGATTGCTTTTTTTTTTTCATGTGTGAACATTTTAATTTCTCTAGTCAGTCATTAGACAACCACACATGTAGAAATGCATTCACAACTCAAGTTTGGGGACATTTAATGGTAGACAATGGAAAGCTAACGTTTGGACATTTGCTTATTGCTAAATATTAGCAGAAATTTATTTCTCTCTGTAACTGTGCTGCTACCAGTTTACTGTTATCTTTTTAATTAATAGATGTTATTATTCAGAATAGACTTAGATCAACATAAAATTTGACCAGATAATATAAAATCTCCCCATGTCACCTTATCCTCCTAGCACATAATTTCGTTGATTATTAAAAGATAGTTGCTTGGTACATTTGCTTGTTATTTTTCTTAAAGCCTTATTATATATATTTATGAATACAAGAACTGGGGTACAGGCCAGAGGTGTGAGGGGTGAGAGGATTCACCAGAGACAAAGTGGAGAGTGGAACAGGCAGACCCACTGAAATATACTGCTGAGAGGAGCAGTGGGCGGGACAGGGGAGGTCTGCTGAACCATGTGGGTCACCGCCCTGGCTGGGAATCGAACTCACGCTGCAGTGGTTGTGGTAGCTTCATAGTGCTGTGATTTGCCTCCTTGTACCACCAGGGAGGCCCCGGAGATTCTCTAAAAATGCTTTTATTAGTTATTAGTATGTTGCTTCTTTATTTATAATATAAACAATTATTGTTTACTATCTTTTTTCTGGATTAACTTAGAGATTTAAAATTGTCTTTATCTTTTCAAGGATCCGGCTTTCAGTTTGGGGCTTCTCTATGTTTTCTGCCTTCTATGTCACTGATCTGTGCCTTTATCATTATTTCTATTCTTCTACTGCTTCAGGTTTAATTTTCTATTTCATTTCCTTAAAATGAAAAATTGGGTCACTAAATTTAAATATTTCTTCTTTTTTACACATAATTGCTCATTGCTCTAACTTCCCCTCAAAATATCTCTTTGCCTGCATCATTAATAATGACTCACCTTTTTCCCCACTCACAAGATCTTCTAACATTCTTCTGATTTCTTTTTTGACCCACAGATTACTGAGAAATATGGCAATGAACTTGGATGTTTTCCAGAGATTTTCATGTTACTGCTTTATAATTTTTGTTTTCAAAATGATCAAATCTGATTTGTAGCCCAGAATAGTTCATCCTGGGAAGATTCTGTTCCGTGAGCCAGTTTGTTTTGTAAGATTGTTCCAGTCTCCTATATTCTTTCTAGCTTTTACTGAAATATTCATATTTCTCCTTCATATCTGAGGCATATTCTAATTGGATGAAGAATTTTAGGTTGCTATTAATTAAAATCTAACTTTAGCATTTTATAAACCAATGCAATTTTCTTCGGACTGGCATTGTTTTGGATGAGAAGTCTGGAAAGTTTTAGTAATGCCACTTTTAAGCAATGTTGCTTTTTCTCTGGACTTTTTTTTGAGATATGTTTCATTTTTTTGCTTTATAATTTGATTGTGCTAGGACTAGGTTTGGGTTTCTGCATAAGTATTCTATCTCAGTCGCACTGAGACTCTTGGGTATGTGAATTTATATTTATTTCAAACTTGGAAAGGCTTCAACCATCATTGTACCAAATATTTGGACCTGTAATTCTTCATAGTGAGGAGAAAGAAGAAAGTAGCCTCTACCTACTTGATGCCAAGAATACCCCAACATCCAGTGGCTACTCTGAAGTCAAAATATCTTCAGAGCTGGTCCAGAGCTGGTCCCTCGGAACCTCATCGAGGGGCCTGCTCTAAGGTGGGAGAGTCTCTACTCCTCCACATGGTCTCTTCAGAATCTCAACAGGCCCCTCCACCCTGAGGTCAGACCCCCAGCATCTACTTCTCAGGTCTCTGCAACATCTGGAACATCTGCTCTGTCGCTCACTCCCGAGAGTGCATGGTTCCAGATGGCCAGCTGACTTACATGCTACATTAGTCAAGGTTCTCTGGAGAAACAGAACCAAATATATGATAAATGCAAACATAGGTATATAGATAGATAATATGTGGGTAGATACATACATACATGCATTGATATATAGGTATAAAGACACATAGATACATGGATAGATGATAGGTAGATAGATAGAATGGGTAGGTGGTTAGATAGATGGATAAGTAGGTAGATAGGTGATAGATGGAGTGAGATATAATGGGTGAATGGATGGATGGATAGATAACAAATAGAGAGATGATAGATAGGTAGATGGATAAATGAATAGGTAACAATAGACAGATACATAGATTAATACATAGATGATAGAGATAGATAGTTGAATAAGTATATAGGTGCATAGATAATAAGTAGAGAGAAAGATAGATGAATAGCTCAATAGATAGTTGCTAGATAGATCTAAGGAAGAGGCTTGTGGGATTATGTGATCTGGAAATCCTAAATCCGCACAGAAGACCAAATAGAAGCTTAGACTGGAGTAAATACTGAAATCTGGAGATTGAATTTCTTCCTCTCTAAGAAACTCCATGTTTGCTCCCAATGCTCCCCCGGTTTAGGGGAGGCTGACCCACGTCACTGTAGGCTGTTCACTCTAAAGTCACCTGACATAGTGGCCACCGCATCCACACAGCACTTTGACAGCGGCGCTAGATGACTGTTGGACTTAACAGCAGGCTACTAGAACTTAGCCAGGCTGACACATCAACTAACCATCGCACAGCAACAGAAAAGCAGGACAGGTATTCTGATAGTGAAGGAAACATTAAAACAGTCCAAAGAAAACTTTCAGTGCAGAACATGGGAGTGTTCTCAACACAGCACTTTCAATGCATGGCTACTTTTATTGTGACCATCTTTCTGAAAATTTAAATCTTTTAGTATCTGTTCGCCACATGCCCAAGCAGCATTATACAATGCAATAATAGCTGGGGACACCCTAAGGATACTTTGAAAGTGTCTTGGCTCCAGATTGTGCCGGCTCATTTATTTAGGGCAAGTTCCTAACTTCCTTGCTTTCCAGATCTAAAATAAGGGTAATAATCTATGATCTTACCTGACAGCAAACTAAGATAAATTGATTTGAAAGTTCTTGATTTGAAAGTAATTGTACAGATCTCTCCAAAAAATGATCCAGAAGAACTTACAATGAAACAGACTTTAAGACAGTAAAAGCAGAACCAGAAATTTAAAACCTATTTGGAAGGATTGACGAGCACATTTTTATTTTAGGATTGATAAAATGATTGCGTTTGAGCAATAACTTAAGCTCCAAGTTTGCAGCAGCAACAGCACGAGGAGAAAAATGTTCATATGTGTTGAGTTAGTATTACAATAGCCACAGTAAACCCTTATTACATAAGGAGAGGAAATGCATAGTATGAAGTCAGAGAACTATTTCTTGGGAATTTTTGATTAAATTATGACTCAGAAGGAAGAGGGGATGGGCGTGTCCTGATATAATGGGGGTGAATCAGTCTGGCCTGAATTTGAGCCCCAGATTTGCCAGCTTCGAGGCCTCACTCTGAGCTAAGAGAAGATGCTTCACACCCACCAGCCTCTACATCCTGTTCACAAGTTGGGACGAGGCGTTGCTTCTTTACTGGGTGTTACAATCTTTGTTATCATCCTATGGCAGGTACGCTAAAGTTCTTCACACGGTCTTTGGTCTTTCCCACTCAGGTGTGTAAACACATCCATGCCTCCGCTCTCTACGAGTCTTCTTCATCCACTGTTTGGGGGACAACTTTCTCTCTGTTTCCTTTTTTTAAGATTTATTTTTATTTTTATTTATGCATGTATCCAAGAACTTCGGTTTAGGTCAGAGGCGCAGGGGTCAAGTGATTCATGAGACAGCTTGGGGAGCCGAACAGGTGGATGGACTGAAACACACTACCAAAGGAAGCAGAGGGAAGCCAAGAGAGGTCTGCTGCACCCTGTGGGTCACTCCCTGGCTGGAGCTCGAACTCAGGCACAGTGGTAGGGTTCAGCTTGATAACACTGACACTTTAACTTCTTTGCCACCAGGGAGGCCCACTTTATTTCACTTTTTAATTTTTTTTTATTGTTGTGGCATAGGTTGATATCATTGTATTTTACAAGGATGGGGTTCCTCAGGTGCTGTTAGGGCCACCCCCATAGTGCAGTGTCCCTTCCCTACTTTGCCCTTCCTCACCTCTCTGGCTGTCTGTAGTCAGCTTTCAAGGTTAGATTTTTACTTTGACTTTGTCTCACCCATGTTTGATTCTATAACTGTCTTGAGTCTTAATGTGATGATCCATAAAATTCCAAGTCTGGGGTTCATGATGATGCCAACCTTGCCCGACGGAGACAGCCAGCCAGAAAGCATGACTCCTAGCGGTCTGTAAACCAGGGCTCCCGGGGCCTCCAGCCTTGGAAGAAACCCCCACTCTGCAGACCCAAGCCACCCCACCCTACCTACCACCTCCTCAGCTGGGAAAGCAAACGGGGCTCCCCTGGATGCTCATATATATGAACCTCACATCTCCACGAACATGTGTCTGACAGGAAATTGATGTCAAGGCATGCTGCACTTCAGCAACTTGATAGGATAAAATTAACCTCTGCTCAAGTCGACCCTCCCCAAATGCGGTGACAGACACTAATAAGCTGAGCGCTTATCTCGGCGAGACTAGCGCGCTCCAAAATGGAAGCCCCTCTTCCGCCGAAGAGGCCGCCAGGCACCGCGGAGCGAGATTAGCTGCCGAGAAGCTGCCTTATTTATTTATTTTTTTCCTTAGGATATCAGACCTGCTAGTCTACATTTCCACGGGTTCGTAATCTTTCAATTAGATACTCAGTTGAATATAAATCATCTTGCCAGTGATCCTTGCTGAGGGATGTTTGGGAAATGAGAGAGAGTGTGTGTGTGAGGGGGGTTGCTAACAAGAGGTCTCTTCAGCTCAGTCTTAAGCTTTGTCATTAAAGACACTGACTGTTGTCATTCATTATTCAACCCAAAGTAACAGTAATTTGTGCCTGAGAGTGGGAGGGGTGGAATGAGAGCTGGAGAAAATGTGTTTATATTAGAAATAATTTTAAAGTAGTATCTCTAATGCTTAGGGTGGATGAAGATTATTTTCCCCATTTAAATTCAATTATATGCACAGTGGTTTTGTCTTTCTCTTAAATGGTAAAATGGCCCTATGGAGCCTTCAGTGATGGTTTGAGTGCGTATATCCTGCCTACTTTTTCTGTGCTGCATCTTAGGTATACTTTTTACTCCCAAGTTAATTATCCTTCCTTTAATGGAAAACTTTTTAAGGTGAATCTCTCTCTCTCTCCATACAATAGAACCCTCAGATCAAAGTCATCCCATTTGCAAAGGACACTGGCCTAGGGGCCAGGACTGCAAGGTGATAAGGGACCCCAGCATTTGCTCCAGACACTGGTGGCCATCACACTGACAAAGGTTCCTCACGCATGCACGTGGAGATGATGGTGTGCTGGGACCCCCACTTAGATCAAGTTTCTCATGAAGTGTGAGAAGCAGAGTTTCTGCTGGAAGTGAGGATGCAGAGTTTGGCGGGGTTGGATAGCTGTGAAGCACAGACTTGTCATCGTCAATAGATTCTTATTTTGAAAAATAGACATTTATTAGGGAGAAAGTGAAAACAAGAGAAGCACAAATAGGCAAGTAGGTAGGGAAACAGCCCCCTTAAAGGTTATGTGTAGCGTGACAGGCGATGAGCCGTAGGCATGACTCCTCCTGGGTGATTCTACCTATTTTCATACAAATGTATCCAGAGAAAGCCATTTTGTATATTTCCATTTACTGGAAAACAAAAACAAATGGGTTAAAAATAATTTTACTTTTTTTTTTTTTTTTTTTTTTTATGTCTGCATGACTTTTCTTTTCTAATACAATTTCTAGTACCTGTAGGACAATTCTAAATAATATGAGTTCATTTCACTTGCTAACAAACTTTTTTTTGGTGGTCAGCAATCACTTCCCTCTTTGAGTTAAAGTTAAGAAAATGTATTTTTTTTTTTTTTT
>NW_004567114.1:4035838-4045996 GCF_000260355.1 Condylura cristata
TTTTTTTTTTTTTTTTTTTTTTTTGATACAATGTGTGGTGGACCCATAGCAGTGAGCCCATTGCCCAGCCATGGTCCTCCGGAGGGTCCTGACACATATCAGGAACAGATGCTCTATCTTCTCCATGCTCACTCCTCCTCCCCAGGCCAGGGTGAAGGATCAGCAGGGACCCATCTCTCCCATCTGGCGTGGGCCTGCACTATGGTGAATCTGGTCTCTTCTCCTGGGCTTCTGAGCTGTGCCCACTCTATGCCTGGGAAGCCCTGCCCTGCTGACCTTGGTCAGCTCCTCACCTCTGCGGATGCCATGTTCTCCTTCCCTAAGCCTCCCTCAGTAGGCCTCCAAGGGTGGCCTAGCAGGTTTCCTGTCCTTTCTCTACCTGCCTGGGCCCCACAAGCTTACTATGGCGATTCTCTAGTTGTCGGAACAAAACGACATCCATGGGGTACTCTCCATTCTGGCCGAAGCCTGTGAGAACACATTTTGACCATCAGCTTTTCTTTACTTTGATTTTGAATGGACAGAATGAGAGACACGAGAGTCACGACGTGAAACAAGTGTGCAGTTTGGTTAGAGGCCGTTGGCTGTGGTGCTGACCTTCACCCTGCAGCTGCGGTTTGAGCAACCTCAGGGCTGAGCCTCTGGAGGCCATGTCTCCATCCACGGAGAGAGTTTGCAGAGGGTGATGTAGTCCTGGCCCCCACCTAAGAACAGGGGGACAGCACTCCTAGGAGCATCACAGAAGGACTCCTGGTACCTGGGTCTGTCCTGTCTGGACACCATGTGGCCCTTCCAGCCTCGGGGACAGAAGATCTGCTCACCGCGACAGCTGGCAAATCCAGACACCACCACCACTTCCTGCCTGTGTGAACGTAAACAGGACAGTGATTCCCGTCAGCCTCAGTTTCTCTCTCTGAAAACAATAGAGGGACATGTTTGTATTCCTTGTGATGTTCTGTCAGGAGAACGTGCATTTAAAGTGCCTGCATATGCCGAGTAAGGAATAAATATTCATTTCTTCTCACTCTCCTCCCTAGTGCCATCTTGGATTTCATCACAAGGCGTTTGACCAGGCGAAGAAGGTCACATGGAGACAGGGGCAGTGTGGAACCACACTCCTCCAGACATTCTAGAAAATGATTGAAAGTTAAACTGGGCCAGGAGTCTGGTGACGTTTGGGTGAGAGACAGAGTTAAATTAAGGTTTAATCTTAGCCCCTTCCATGTGTTAACCAGGCTGTGCAGAGGGAAGAGCTTGAAAGAGATTCAATGCTGAATTTTCTCACTAATCTGAGGAGAAGAGAGAGACATGGAAAGAAAGAAAATGAGAGAGAGAGAATCAGAGTTCAGATGGCTAATTTTCTAGCCAGGAGCTACTGGAAATTTTCCATTAGAAAATATGAAAGAGACAAACAGACATAATAACTAAGAATGGGTGTCGTGAGCCAGAGAGTTTATTCCTGCTGGGGTGGAGGGCAGTGGGAAGGGTGTGGTGGGCCAAGAATTTGGGGAAATACTTCCCTCGAATGTAGTCACCTGCTGCCGATCCCTCCATGAGCACTGGAGGGAGAAATCGAAGTCCCTCACTCCGAGTCCTTTTCCCTGGGTCCTGGGCAGAGCTGAGAGCAGGCTGAGGCTATACATCGCTCCCAGGGGAACATGGCCATCTCTGCATGGCCTCCCCCTGCTAAAGAAAACAGACCCAGGGGCCTCCTGATGGTGCAGGGTTTAATGACACAGAGCTATCAAGCTATTGTCACAGGGAGAAGCAGGCCTCTCCTGTCTCCCTGCTGCTCCCCTCAGCAGTGGATTTCAATGGATCTGCCTGTTCTGCTCCCCACTCTGACTCTGGGGAGTCCTCCAACCCATGTACCTCTGGCCTACACCCTATTTCTTGTATGCCTACATACATAAATCTTTAGAAAAGAAAGTGGACCCATTAGATTTTTTCCTTTTCTGTTTCCTCCAAGAAAGAAACCATTTAAGAGTCATGAAGCATGAAAGCAGCCGAGGCCTCACGTGTAGACTGAATCCTGCTCGGAGCCACAAGCACCCACCCCCTGTCCATTCCTTCTTTCTCAGCCTCTCTCCAGTACGTTTGGCTGACTCATCACAGGTTGACCTGAAATGGGGTGCAATGCCCCCCATCGCCTTCCAGGCCGACGGGCAGTGGCTTCCAGCTGTGGCTGGAACTTTCAGGGCCAGGACGGTCCTCTTTGAGGCATCCTCTGACCTGTTCCCTTCCTTATTTTTCTCAACAGATTCTAATTCTCTGGTGAAACCAAGCTAACAATTTAAATTGGACCTTTGCTTCTATGACTCACCCCTTTCCTTTAATTCTTAAATATTTAATTATTTATGCACACAAGAACTGGGGTGCAGGCCAGAGGAGCAGGGGTGAGAGGCATTACCAGAGACAGAGTGGGGAGCAGAACTGATGGAGCCACTGAAACCCACCGCTGAGGGGACAGCGAGGAGACAGGACAGGTCTGTTGCACGCTGTGGGTCACTCCCTGGCCGGGGATCGAACTCAGGCTGCAGTGGCCGGCACAGCTACATAGCACTGAGACTTCCCCACCAGGGAGATGTTCCTTTAGATCAAACATTCCCAACGGTCCTTGCCCTTGACTTCCAGAATTCTATGAAATCTTTAACACTTTGATCAAATTCTAGACCCAGGCCTCCCTGCCTGCTTCTCCTGAGCCATGTCCTCTCACAGGCTGAGTGTAATCTCCTCCAGCCACTCACTCACCACTGTGTTTGAGATGGTTCTAGAGGACTTGGCAAAATGGCCGCCATATTTCTAGCTCCACATGTTTGGAAACTTCATCTCCCCACACAGAAGCAGGGTTCCTGTGGTGTCTCCTGGAACCTGGGTGGCACAAGCTGCTTTGACCAAAAGAGAGGAGGATTCTGCCTGACCCCGCTGAGTACAGGGAGGCAGCTCTTGCCTGACTTTCTCATGGCATCACTCTTAGAGCCTCCATATTGTAAGGGCACCCAGGTCACACATCAGGGCCCAACCCTGATCACCGACAGCTAACACCAAGCACCAGAAGGGGATGGGTGGGCCTTCCATGATCCACTCAACTCCCCCTGCTGAGTCCCAGACCCCTTGGGGCAGAGACAATTGTCTCACGTTGCCCTGTTCTTAACACATACCCATGGGTTAGATGCAGGGAGTTAATGTAAGTCACAGCTACTAGGGTACTGCTCACACACCCGACCACCCTCAGCCCCTGCACCCCCATTCCCTGCGGTCCCACTGCCTGTCACTGACTGCAGGTGAGGCCTGCACCATGACAAAGGGGCACAGCCGCTCAGGGACATGTCAGTCATCATGCTACGTTTGCACGAAAGCTCGTGGCCATGAGGCCACCTCTCACGGCCCCATTGCAAACTTGCAGACATTCGACGTGCATGGGCTTTGCTTTGTCGTTGCAGCTACGGTCCTCTTGACCGTAATGGTCACGGCACTGTTTTAGAAGCTTAATCAATACTTGACATAGATGTGTTATTCAGAAGACTCAGCTCATCTACTGGTATTCGGAGTCTGAAAAATGCATTTTGCAAAAATACTTGAATGAATGAAAGCATTTGGTGAGTAGGAGAAAAGGGAAAAGCCAGGACAGTCTGGACCCTGGCGATAGGAAAGGCCTCTGTGCCATGGCTGTGTCCTTGAAGTAGTCCCTTGACAGTGTGAGGCCCTCGGGGACAGCTCTAAGCTTTACTCCAGGCTGGCTAAGCCATGTGGCTTCTGAGCATGGCACTAGGGGGCTACAAGCACCGTCCCCCACCCCCCAATCTCCAAGTGGCTCCCAGGGGGGAGACACAGCCCCTTGGACAGCCTGCCTTGGGTCTGCCTTGAGAGGGCGCTCCATCAGCAGCAGCTTCTGGTCTTCTGGGCACGGTGAGTGGGGTCTCCATGCCTGCCACACCCTCCTGCCTCGTCCTTCAGTGGTCTGCAAGCCTGCTGAGCACCCCCAATTACTGCTCCTCCCACAGTAGAAATGGGAAAGAGCAAGGCAGGACTTGGTACAAACCAGCTAATATCCCCCCAAACCTCTTCTTTTAAAATTGCTGTTTATTACCTTTAAATCTTGTTTTTATGTGTTCTGTGAACAGGATATTTCCAAACACCGTTAAGCCTATTGCAACGCGCACAAGAAGCAAGCTGCAGAGTCATCGCCTTTACAGTCTGAAAGCACTGCTGTTCTCCCAGAGCAGAAGGAAGGGGGTGAGAGACGGGGGCCCGGCCCTCCAGGGAGCCTGCCGACTCACTCTGGGTGACCTCGACATCCAGAGACTTCATCTTCGCAAACAACCCATCTGTGTGGAGGACGTGGGTGGTAACGTCTAGGAAGATGATGTAACTGCTTATTAAAAGAAACTGGTGTTGGGAAGGATCCTCTGGAAAGTGAGACTTCTTATAAGAAATTCCAAGAACTCCAGAAGCTTCTGGATAGCATATGTGGGGCTTCTGACAGACCTTCCATGCTGCCCCCAGAGAAATGTTTTATTGGAATCAGAAATCTGGATGTGAGTGTCATGATGTCATCAGGCCACCCCAAGTTAGCAACGAGGAAGAGTGGGCAAAGTAGTGCCACCTGCCCGTGGAGGTTATGTCCACCATGGTTAAGGACATCCATGGCCCCCTTTGAATGAGGCAGTGGAGCTGGCTCAGCGTGGCCAGACTCCTGCACTCCTCCATCAGCTCACCTTCCTTCCAGCCCAGTCTCTGCCTTCCTGGCTTTTGACCTCAGTTGAGTCTTGTGGCCCAGCCTTTCTCCCATCGAGGGCTTGGCCACTGGGGTGCTTTTCAGCAACATCTTTTCCTAGAAGAGGAATAGGCTTGTACTTGCAACATCATCCAGGAAAAAATCCTTCAGGGGCTGGTGAAGACAATAATACCACGAGAAAGAATGATTCAAATTCATATACGAAGATGTTTCTGGTCAAAAAAAATATGTTCTGGAACTGGCTGCATGCATGGCAGAAATTGTAAGGGTCAGGCACCAGCCAAACATAGGCATATAGAAGGAACAGAAATCATCACAGAGCATACATGAGGTCTAAAGTCTTATGTGATAAACTAGTCCAGGGGACCATTGAAATGACTTCATGTCCTGGAACATTTTTTTTCTTTATCATGCAACTCAGTCTAAAGATGCTAACAGATAAAGATGTCCTCCACTCAGCCCTTCTGAGTACAGTTGTCTGTCTTCTTTGTGTATGCCCAGTGCTATATTATGGTGGGTGCGATAAAGAGTAAATAATGTTAATAATCACAAAAGACAATAACAGTAAAGCAGGTGTTGTATGCTCATGGCTCAGGTAAAATACTGTGTTATTTCATTTACAAGCAGAAACTATCATAAGATCTAGAATATCTCCTTCATCCCACTACACAGCTTAGGAAACTGAGGCAAAGGTAAGTAAACTTGCACTCCCAGAGTCTAAAAAAGGTTTGGGCACATGTGTGTCTTCTTTTAGATCTGAGCTTTTCCACCAGCAGACACCTCTTCTACTGCCGCCATGATCTCATGAAGACCTTGGCTACTCTTCTCTGGCTCTTGCTTCACACGGAGAAGGGATTCATGTCTTCCCATGAATGGGGTAGTGATGCCCTGGAAAACCATTGCTGAGGATTGTGCATGTGACATCATTTTCATAGTATCATGTTGTGACCAAACACAGAAGATTCGGAAGTCATTGTCTGATGTCCTTTTTATTTTTAACCCTCAATTGGCCCTTGAAATGACTACTGCACTGTCACTGTACTTCGGTGCGGGAAGGGTTTTCCTCAAACGGACACCTCGCTCTGATTTCTGCCGGCTACACTTTCACCTAATGTGCGTCATGTCAAGACTCTGCTGCCTGACACCCCCAATCTCATCTCAATAGAAACCCACCAACACATGACTCAACATGACTATGAAGGAGAAGAGAGGCACACAGTTCCTTTAGGGACTGGGGTAGGGACAGTGACCACAGAGGGCGAGGGCATCAGGCCTGAGATGCTATTGGATTCCAGGGGGTGGCAGAAGGGAGAGGCACAGTTGTCTTTGGGGATCTGGTGAGATAGACGTGGTCCTGATCTCCATCTGAAGCATCGTCAGTAACCAAGGTCTCCTGAGGCTGTCCCATGCAGTTTCCACACAATCATGTCTTAAATTAGTTGCTACTCATGAGGCTCTGAAATGCAAGGTGCTGGTGTAGCCAAAGAGAATGGGCATCACTCAGATGGGAAGTGCACAGTGGTCATGTGCATGTGGTCAAAATGCACAGAGTAGACACCTACTCAGCGGGAATCCAGTGTCTTACATGTTGCCTTCGTCATTATGTCAGGGACAGTGAGTGGCCATTGACTATCTATCAGTAGATATTTAGATTTTATCCTGGAATTCTGACTTGATGCATACTTGGCAACCCCCCTGACTGGATTACTGCATTCCCCAGCCTCGCTTGCAACTGGATCGGTAGCTTCATTCGGATACAAGGGATAAAAGCAAAAATGTCATAAGGACTTCAGGGAAGACTATTCACAAGGAGCTGAGGTATCCAGAAGCACTTTTTTTTGTCCACCTGGCTTCCATATCCTCTTTCCACCTACTCTGAATGCAGATGAAATGGCTGGAGTTCTAGCTACCATTTTGAACTACCAAGTGACCTTGAAGATGGTGAAAGGATGCTCTGGGTGCCTCTTCACACCGGCTCAGGACGACTTTTTTCTGAACTTGGTCCACTTGAAAGGAAAAAAGATGTGTTTCTATCTTGTTGTAGCTTGTTATTTCTGTTTCCTTTCACTAGGCCACACACCACAAGTGCACATACCCCTCCACATGGTCACACAAAGCCCTGCCCTCTGCACATACCTTTTCATAAAACCCTTTTTCTGTTCAACTTACTAATGTCCTTCAAAAGACCTTTGGGCAACATGGATCTGCCTCACCCCTCAGGACCTGCAGCCAGAGGACGAGACCCTAGTGGAGGATGTGGGAACATGCCGATCACATACTCTGGACCATAGAGCTGGACTTTGGCCCACGCACTGGGAGATTGGCCTCTACTGCCTCAGGTCTGTTTTCCAACCTAGAGTCATTTCTGCTTCACAGTGTGAAATAACCAGCACACAAATTCCATCTGAGCCCTCAGAGAGACTGAGTGCCTTTCCCCTGACCTGACCCAGGAATGCTTGCCATCGGGCGTTCGGGGAGACAAGAATGCCCCTGTCACTCAGACTCGGAGGGCAGTCTCTGAGAGGAGGCCACTGGGTTGCCAGCAGCATGAAGCTTTTGTCTTCTCTCCTTTCAAATACAAATAAATCAAGAAGGCCTTAAAATCTGTCCTGCAAGAATGTGGCCCGGATGGTTTGGGTGGTCCTGAGGCGTGTCCTAGAGCTCACAGGTGGGTGAAGCTCCCGAGGGACCTGCAAGTCGCTGCAGAGCAGACGGGGCCTGTCGGACGGGCGCTCGAGTCAATAAATCCATGTCCTTAAACCCGCAGACACAAGCGCCCTGTTCCACCTCTGATGGTGCTGAGTGAGTGCACACACGCCCTTTGCAAACTCTTGCCACACACCACACTACACATACACCACACACACACCTCACACCGCATGCATGCCTCACCATGCCATACAACATGCCCCACACAAGTGCCACACCACACATATACGCTAGATACACACCGCACTCCACACACCACTGCACAACGCACACTCGACAGACACCACACACTACACTGTGGTAACACCTTGCACCATATCACACAAACATTACACTCCACACAGAACACACTACAGCCTGCCACCCACACACTACACACAGCACACTATCCCATGGCAACACTACACCACAACACATTGCACCATACAACACAAACATTCCACACTCCACACAGAGCACACTACAGCATACACCCACACTCTACACATATATACCACACACATACAACACACTACACACAGTACGCACAGCACAGAGATGCTTACTCTCATCACATGCACGTGCATATACACACAATACACACCCACCCCACACCTCACATAATACAAGACATACACACCCCACACATACCCAGACACCCCCACACACCACATGGGCTAATCACACCCCCGGACACACACGCAGCATTCTGAATTCTGCTAGACTGAACTGGAAGCAGGAGAAGGGAGGACTGTATCACTAATTACTCCCCCATTGTTAGGAAAAATTTTAAATTATGATATTGTTACCTGAGGGCTTGCTGACAGACTTCTTCAGTTCTCTTCCACCTGGCACAAATCCAAGGCTTCTTTTCTCTCTTCTTTCTTTTGAATTCTGGAATGCAGACAGCAGAATTTTCCATCAGCAAATGAACGTGTCCAAACCCCAATTATCACACCATGTCACAGGAAGGGAAGGGTCTTTAGCCGCCGGCTCAGACACTTTCCCAGGAGTGAAACACTGGATCCCTGCGGTGCCCCAGTTGTATCTTCCCAGAATGTTCTAGGTGTCGGGGAGCTTCTCTCTGTATGTTCTCAGTCACACTCATTATTTAATGGATTGTCTCACCTTATATTCCATAAATCCTCACATTTACTTTTTTTTTTATTTCAAGATTTTGTTGTTGTTGTTGTTTTTAAGATTTATTTATTTATGCATACAAGACAGAGGTCCGGGGGTGAGAGGCTTCACTAGTGATCACCAGCAGAACAGGCAGATTGACTGGAATACGCTGCTGAGGGGAGCAGCCGGGAGACAAGCCTTCATACTGGGGTCTGTCTCCACAAGACCTCCCCTCACTCACCAGTAGACACAGCCCTGGCCCAGGCCTGGGGCTTCCCCTTCACTGGACCTGCCTCCTGCCATGCTCACTGCTCCAGGCCCCGGCTTCCAATCTCACGCCAGGTCAGCCCTGTCCTCTCTGCCCTGGGCTGCAACAACTTCACGGTTCCTACTCCTCAGTCACACAATCACCATGTTCTTAGGACAGGCAACAGGTGCCTCCGAGGTCTCCTAGAAGACATGATTTCAGCCTGGTAGCCTCCATGCCTCATCTCAGAGCTTCCTCTCCCTCCGAGTAGACTGTCCTTTCTATGGTTTGGCCCAGACCCACTGTGTGGCTCAAGCTCCAGTTACTCCCTCTGCCTGAGAGACTCCTCTGATACGGACCCACCGATGCATCTCAGAATACCCACACACTCCCCGCCCTTCCAGTGCAACGCACCACACACCCGTCTTGGCGATCCGCTGCCCTATCCCTCCTGCATCTGCAGCACATGGGAAACAACCAGCACGGTTGTATTTATTTATTTTAAGGATTTATTTATGCATACAGTCCTGGGTTGCAGGCCAGAGGTGCAGAGTCAGTGAGAGGCTTCACCAGAGGCAGAGTGGGGAGCAGAACAGGCAGATCGACAAAGCGCACTGCTGAGAGGAGCAGCGGGCGGGCCAGGAGAGGTCTGCTGCACCCTGGGATCAGCTCCGGGACGGGGTTCTAATTCGTGCTGAAGCAGTTGCAGCCAGCTTGGAAGTGCTGCTCTTTAACCCGTTGTGCCACCAGGGCGGGTCCCAACAGGGTTTTAAAAGAAGGATGGAACAAATCAGCACCTGCCAGCTCCCGTGAACACTTGCCTACCTGAGGCACTGGAGTGCTTCTTTGCTCTGAACCCCTGTAACGGAGCTCTTCCAGGGTCCCCTGTCACTCCTTATTTCACATCTGCTCATGCAGGCAAGCGATGAGCGCTGCCTTCACTAGACAGAGCAATTCTCCAGATAAGCGGCGCACCCCTCACGTCGGGGTGTGTCTGGCAGCAGATGCTCCGCGGATGTGTTATAAATGAGGGGATGGATGGATGGATGAGGCTGAGCTCTGTCTTGGCGACTCTGGTCCACGTGCATGCACCTCCTATTACTTCCTTCAGGTGGGAATGGAGAGTGGGGATATTAATCTTAGAATGAGAAATGTCTTTCTCTCTTAAAAAAAGGTTTGAAAGGCTTTAAATCAAGAGCCAAGTAGATTCAAGGTTAAGTAACAGCTTAAATCCTTGAGCAGTGTAGCTCTTCCTGTGCTTTTATGCGTAGACAGGAATTAAGGGCCTAATACCAGCATGAATAACTTTGGACTTAGTTGTAATATGATGAGACAAGGAATAAAAAAAAAAAAAAAAAAAAAA
>NW_004567114.1:4046096-4073613 GCF_000260355.1 Condylura cristata
ATAAAAAAAAAAAAAAAAGGATTTCCAGCAGCCACAGAAGTCATCAGAAGCTGGAAGGAAAGGCAATCAATTGAGCTACAGTGCCCAGAGAGAGGAAGAGCACTCGTCTCCACTCCAGTCACTGCTCCACCTCTTGTGTGCCGTCTTCTAAAAAAAAAAAAAAAAAACAAAGACAACTGGACTCTGAATAGGGAATTGTTGGCTAAGTATATCAAATGGCATGCTCCCTGGCTAACTGTGCTCAATGGGGTGGAAGTGACTAAGCCGGAATCATCTTTCCTATCCATACAATGGGTATCGCTCCATTAATCAAAGCTTAGGGTTACTGTAAAGAAGGTGGGCATGACCCCAAAGCTTCATTATGTGGAACTTCCAGATGTGTAGTGAAACCACAGGCTTTTCAAATTTGATTCCAAAATTGGAAGCTTGAAGTCTACAGCAGGTAGGTTGGCTTCTCTCACTGTACTGAGGAATTAGAGGGGCCGTCTTGTTGAGCAGGCTGTCTGGAGCCCAGATGCCCATGTGCTTCTCTATAGTTCTCACCTGCCTTGTATTGGGGAGCCCCCAAAGGTAGGCTCCAAGCAAGCGCTCATAGGCCAATAGTAGTTTGAGAGAGTGGAAGCACAGAAGCCAATGACTAGTGTGGTATGGAGCCAGCCTGCTCTCTTCACTGCAGCTTTGTGCTTCTGAAGAGCTTTGAAGACCAGTACAGACCAGTGGCTAGGGAGTGAGGAAGTTGGGGTGTGTATCTATGACTTCTCCTTCCATAATTGACTGAGGACTGTGCCATGGCACAACAAGCAGGCTGGGGACACTGACGGGAATAGCAGGTGTGTGAGGGGCATCACTCTGGGGACACACGTGTCCAAATCTTCCCCATGGACCTTGAGGAAAAATGACATGGCCACCATCGACTACACTGGCTATAATCACCCCTCTCTCTCCCATTATCACGGTGACACCCCTCAGCTACATGGTCAAGTGGAAGAACTATGTTAGGATGATTGACCAGCCTGTGTGTCTCTATGGAGCGATTCTACTTCATCTCTCCAAATTGATGTAGAACTTGTAGTGTGAGAATAAAAACCTTATTGTATTAAGCCACTGAAATTGCAGGACTGGTCTGTTGTGGCAACTAGCACTAGAGACTAGCCTCGGTGGTATACCTTTAGTCCCCAATTCATCCATATTTGCCCATCTTTAAGTGGCGACTGAAGGTTGGACCTAATTTTGGGGACTTTCATCACTGCTGACTCATTTGATCCTCACAAAAACTGTTGCCTCTGACATCTTTAAAGATGAATCAAGTCATAAAATCAAAGCTAAATCAAGTCATCTTCACCACTCAGACACTGCAGAGGGCTCAGGTTTTCTCTCTAAGGTCACGAAGGTGATCAGATCAGACTACAGTGAGAAACCAAGCCATCTCATGCCTCAGCAGGGCCACCAAAGCAGCCATCAAAGGCAAACTCTTCCAGGCTTCTCTGCTCCAGAGAAGACCCTGTCTGCAGGATTTAGAACTGGGGAAGCTTACAATTTCAACTCTCACATATGAGACTCACAGCAAGTGACACAAAGCTGCTCCAATAACAAGACTCCCTCAGCCTGCGCCGTCACCCCCTTCTGCTCTTCCACTGTGAAATCTGCCAATGTTTGCCGTGGACAGCCCTGATGCCCACACCTGTTGGTACCTACATATTAGGTGCAGTTGTGGAGCTGGGCAGTTCACTGGCTAAAGACAGATTGCTTTTAGCACTTTCAAACTTAAATGTGTAAGACACCTTGGAAAAGACATCAGAACAAAGCCACTGAGCCCAAAGCTTCTGATTCAGCAGATCTAGGATGTGCTCGGAGAATTCACATTTCCAAAAAGCTCCACGGTCGAAGGTCCGGAGCTGCTAGGTCAAGTGCTGTCTTGGAGTAGGTGATAGGTAGTCTGCTCATTCTTTCTATGATAACTCTTCAACTTGCCAAAGCAACCGGATTTACCTTCAATTCCCTCTTCTTTGATGTTGATGCAGTTTTGGCCTTGGTCACATCATCAGTCCTTAGAGTCCCTCATTCACTTTTCATTCACATGTCTAGCACTTTGGACTTCTGACTCCTTGCCAGGGACTGTTGGGCATTGGGAATTTAAATGCAGTTAAAATGCATGTGTCATTGTCAAGGAACCCATGGTCACTTGGGAGAATGGGGAATTGCTTTATTGCTAGGAGGATGGGAGCTGGTGGAGAAGGGGATGCTTTGGCGCCTGAGGTGGGAGGACCACTGAGCAAAGGTGTGGAAAGTTTCTATTGTTTCGCTTCCTGCTCCTTTTCTCATGTTCCCTCCTGTATCCTCTGTCTTCATCTTCGTCTTGATGTGAACCACTCTGCATTTACCTAGACATGGAGGATGATTCACAAATGCTGTTCATTCTCAAGTAAGTCCAAGCATCCTAGTGCATCATGCCCACATCCTACCTAGCAAATGAGCTTTCCTCACTGGAGGAACATACAGTATACAGACCCCTGTGCATAGACAGTGGGAGATGCCCTTAGCACCACAGTCTCTCTTATTGAAGCAGTAAATCTGCTCCGGGAATTTAGGGGACAACTGAGAGTCTCAATGTCATTTCTGAGTATTTGTAAGATCTAGGAATCTGAGGTATTTACTGCCTCTAAAAGCCACTAAGAATTGTCATTTGCTTAGATATTAATTCATCATGACTAATAAATTATGGTTGCATAGTCAACATTAAGGTTGACATTAGACTCCTGATAAGCACTTCCTGTTCCCACCTGCAGTTGTTTCCAGTGAGTTGGGCTTCAGCTCCCAAGTCTCAAGTTGGTGGTCATGACCCTCACATTTCTGACCACAAGCTGAATGAAATGGACCCCTCACTTCTGCTGGGGTGTGCTGACCTGGGCAATGACTTACCCCTATGCAGCCACAATAAAGCCCAGTTGTCTGACTCCTTCCCACTTTCTCCCTTTCCACAACAGAAGGAAAGTCTCAAGTGAAATCTTCCCCTGCACCCTGCTGCTGAGTAGGCAGAGTGTTGTAAGTAGAGTTATAAAGGACATCAGTTATTTTCTTTAAAAAATGTACAACAACAAGAATGGGGATATGACTTTTTAAAAGAACTTTCTAATTCTTTGTTCTGTGGAAGACATCAGTCCCCCTACAAAGACCTGAGGTTTTGAAAGTAGGTATTGATGCAGTTAAACTAGACCTTATGCCATTTATCATTTGGTGGTGAAGCTAGAGAGCTTGTCAGTAAAGAAGTTTGAGGTCTTCTTGGCAGCTTATACTAATGAGGTCTTATTGCTTTATTCTATCTCTGGCCTTTGGGAATATCTCTTTAGCTTAATCCTCTGAAGGTGCTGTAACATGGTTGCCTACTTGCTTGTGAGCTACAGGAGTCCTGTAGGAAACAGGCTGTGCTCAGCCACTCCTAATAATGTGCTTGAACATAACGGATGCTCAGTAAGCATTCAGTAAATGAAAGGAAATGACTAGAGGGTGGATAAATGGGTAGATGAATGAGAGAATCAAGGAATGGATGGATACACGAGGGGGTGGATGGATGGATAGGTGGGTGGATGGATGGATAGGTGGGTGAGTGTGTGGGTGGATGGATGGATGGATGGGTGGATGGACAGATAGATGGGTGGATAGATGGATGGATGGGTGGATGGATGGGTAAATGAGTGGATGGATGGGTGGGTGGATAGATGAATAAATGGATGGAAGGGTAAGAGAGTGATGGTGGATTGATAGATGGAAACATAGGTAGACATAAAAGTGAATGATTGGACAGACAGAAAAATGGACAGATCAGTGGATGGGATGCTGGTTTAATGAATTGAATAATAAAATAAAATAAGATGAGTGAGTCTAGGGTCTTCAACTTATTATTTCTGGACTCTTCATTCCTTAGAGGAGCACTTTGGCAAAAATAAAAGCTATTACATTATTTAATTTAGTGGTAGAAAGTAGACAACCTCATCAACTAAACAAAATGAGGTGGTCTATGGAACTTGAACCACTTTTACAAGGTAAATAAAGTGTTTGGAAATCTGTCTCCCATTAAACCATAAGCCTACATATGTTCCTATAACACAATTTAGAGAAATCTCCAAAAGGAGATTTAACATAAAAATTCAACTCCACTCATCCCTGTCATAATGTCACCCTTTTGCCCAAGTCATTTTAGTAATTACTACCAAAGCAACCTTTCATACAAATATCAGAGATGGTCCTCTCTGCCTTGTTACCCACCCGCCACTAATCCTGAGACACCCAGAGAGCAGCCAGTCGCTGACCAGGGTCTGAGGCTGTTCCAGTCTCTCTCCACTGACCCTCATCTCCCTTCTACTGCACACCAGCTACCTGACCATGTGCTCTTCTGGTCTTGGAGTCAAGACCGCTCACTGTGGCTCCCCCCCAGACCCACGTCTGCAGTCAGCCTCCTTATCTGCAGTGGAATCAGTGGGTGGCTGCCCAGTAGAAGGCTTTCCTCCCTCCCCCTGAGGGAGGAGCCAGCTTGGTAAATGTGGAGACTTTTTCATGTCCCTAGGGCCTTACGGGGGTTGATGATGGTGGCCCCGGAATACCAGGCATCTGTCCCAGAGTTCCCTCATCGATACACTCCTTTGCCCTCTCGCCCCCATGTGGTCTCTCAGCCCTCTACAGATAACAGAGAGCACTAGTGTTTCAGGGTTCCTGTTAGATTTAGGGGTACCTATTACACACTAGGCCTTGTCTTAGGGGTTTAAGCATATTAACACACAAGTTCTGTGATATAAATTTATTCCCATTTTACAGATGAGGGAAGCAAGAGTTAGAGGGTCAGTTAGAGCCATGGGCTCCCCAGAGCAGGTAAGAGCCTATGCTTGATAGCCTTAACCCAGATTTGGTATTTAACAAAAATCGGTTCAAATGACACCAAATAATTCGGTCTCCACCATCTGACCCTGAGCTGAGCTAGATGAATGAAGGGGCGGCCATCTTTTCTTGTCATTTTCTGTGTGATATTAAACAGGTCTCTGCAAATTCCCATTTATTAAATTTCTCATATTTTTCAATTATGATTCATCCCCCCCAGGACTTTTACAATATTTTTAAGCTGAAAATATGACATTGTTTTTGCATATGGCAATCCAGGGCTTCCCTTAAGATTGCATTTAATAATGAGGCTTGATGTCTGCCCCCTAAAAGGTCTTCAGCAGGTGAACCCTTCCCAAGTGGGAAATGGTCACACTGATTTAACAGTCTGGGAAGTTATGATAGTCTCCACCCCATCATGCATTTTATGGAGCTGGTTTCCTGTTGCCTTCACGCACGTGCTATATTCCTGAGACCTGAAGTGTTGAAGGCCAAGCCCGTGTCTGAATTGTCTATCCCGAGCGTCCAGCGGGTGTCCAAGGTTGAGGAATCACTAAGTGGCCACAATGGTCCTGCTGTCCCTCAATGGCTGGGAGACTCAATTTCATCTGCAAAATGGGTGCAATCAGAGAAGGCGCAGGAAATTGGGAGTGCAAAGGCAAGTCCACGTATGTGCAGCTCAAGTCGTGAGGGCATGTGGGCAGAACAGTGGGGAGAGAATGTGCTCCAGAATGAATGAGGGCCAAAGTCAGATTCTCCCCGATGCGAGTCTGACCTTGGCCTTTACCCTTTCCGCCTTCATCACACTGACTTGCAACGTGCAGATATTTGCAGACTCGTTCGACATTTATGGAAGAGAGATGAGGGCCTTGATGGAATACAGACTTCAGATCAACAAATATCTTGAACATGATCTGGTGGAACTGGCATTGGTTTATAACATCACGCGCAAACCTCAGCATCTGTTGTATGGCAGTATCTCTGGCCCTGGAAGTCCAGCTTCAAGCCTGCACCACACCAGGTAAAGTGCATCCCATGGAATATTCAGGTTGCATTTATGTAAAAATAATATGGTGTTTATCTGAAATTCACGTTTAACTGGCATCCTGTCTTTTCTGCTAATTAGATAAAATAATACATGGAACATGCTTGCAAGGGATTTGTGCTCAGTAATGCGCACCATTATTTCATAATGTGTGCTGGATAAATAGTAACTTCCAGGCTTTCTCTCTCTCTTAAAGTAATCTGCTTTACTTCCATCAGGCCTCCCTGCCATCCCCACCCCATTCTCTGCCTCTTAATATACATTGAGATGTCACAAGGGGTCTTGGATGTAAAAGGGAGAAAACAGCTGCCACAGAATGAAGTTGCTGTCAGTTCAAATGAATGCTGAGCTAACAGGCCTATTAATAATGAGCTTTATTATAGGAGGCCACTTACGTTAATAATTCTCTGTATTTGGTATTTGACGCTGTGACATTTATACTGAGCTGAATGCAGCTCTGTGTGTGCGTGTGTGTGTGTGTGTGTGTGTGTGTGTGTGAAACATTTAGCTCACTTTTACTGTGAATACAGCTGCAACATTGGGGAGCAGAGAATGCTGTATTTAAACACACGCGCTCACATCCACGTCTCCCCACTGGACTTCTCCTGGGGGGTGTCACTGGAAGACAGGGCAGAGGGATGAAGGGGAGGGGGAGGGCCAGCAGGAGCTGTAGATCAGCTCTTACCTTTTCACCCTGCTCATCAATCCAGCACCCCACCCATGCCCTTGCAGCCCCTGAAGCTCAGGGTGGTTGAGTCTGATTTGCATACCGTGAATTCTCACAACAGTAGCTGAAATTGTGACAGGGCCTAATTAGCATTTCCACCCCCTCTCTTCCCCTCTTTTATATTTGAAGACAAGTGCCTGAGCAGTAGGGGAAGTTTAACTAAACCCAGATTAAGAAGGCATGCTCTGGCTCTGGAAGTTAGAAAAATCAACATTCCCATCGGGTGTTGCTTGACAGGGAAGGGGTCCTGGCTGAGGCGTATTTACTCTGAAGGTGGTGACTGCCAGGAGAACTGAGGAGCTGACACTGATATTGAAATGGACCCACTGGAGGAGCCTGGGGTGGGGGGGCAGCAGAACCCCCAAGTCCCAGCCCTGCTCCCACCCACTCCCACCCCTGGATTTCCCAGCATGGCCCAGGAGGGGACCTCTCTGTCCTGCATGGGACTTCTTTCAAATGGGCTCCATAGCACGTCCCCAGTCACACAGCTAGAAGTTGAGAGTCCAGCTTAAACCCCACCAGAGCCTGTCTGCTCTAACCTACTGTCCAGCAAACCAGCCGGCAAGCGCAGACTGCACCTTGGCTCCTAATCCAGGTGGAGCCAACAGCCACCTCCCTCTTCCTGTGACGCAGAGGGGGCTGGCAGGGAGGGGTGCAGAACCTGGAGCTCCCCTCCTGAGGTGGCTGTCTCCCCTCACGGGGCACTTCACATATCTGGGTGGGCCAGCTCTCAAGTGGACCCTCACCTCCAAATCAGAAGGGCTGGTGCCTGGGGCTCCCAGGGCCGCCTCCAGCATAGCACCTGGCTGACCTGTGCGCCCGTCCACCCAGCTCCTGCCTGTAGTAGAACATGTAGGAGGTTAATTTCAAGGTCACTGGGTGCACAGAGTAGGTACTCTGTGCAATTACCAAATATATATATATATATATATTCTGCCCAGATTGCTCCTAAAAGATCAAACTAGATGAATTTTCTTAATAAGTGGTTAAAAACATCTTAAGAGTTTCCGGCGTGATTTTGCTACTCAAGGGTTTTCAATAAGATGCTCTGATGATGGAAGAAGCACTTTTATCAAATATTAAGCTACTGTAAATTTACTGTAATTGAATAATTTGCCTCTTAGCTTTGGTTCACTAAGACTGAAGCGAGGTTTTCATCCCTAAGTGATCGCTCTACCGTCTGTTTCAATATATGTCACGTCAAGCGAAGCTCATCTACGGTACCATTTGAGATTCAGTAATTTCAAAGCCAAGGGACCCTGTAAATGGTCTGGATGATTGACCATAAAGTATGTACATATTTAGTTATATTAAATTGTGATTAGGGTTTCAACTTCCATATTTAAACTCTGAGTGGTTTGCTGAGGCTTTATGACTTTTATGGAAGTGCTAATGTGAATTCCGCAGGGCATTTTATAGGAATTGAAGCAAAGGGAGACCTTTTGGTCCAGGTTGCATAAATATTAAGGAGCTAGAATAACAAAAAAAAAAGAAAGAAAGAAAAAGAAGAAGAAGCCCAAACACCGGTGGGAAGTAGACCCAGCCAATACCCACATTTGTAAATTACATCTTCAAGGATCGCAAAGCAAAAGGACTGAACGCTTCGGAAGACAACATCAGAATCTGTCCCCAGCCCATCTCAGATTTTGGCAAGTGACTTTCTAAGTGTCCGTGGCTCCGGTGCCTGCCCTGGTGAGTGGGGCCCCGCATGCTGTGGCCGGCTAGTCATGAGGGACAGACCAGCGTCTCCCCTCGCGCTTCAGCCCCAGGGCCCTGCCTGAAATGGCCTTGATGCCTGTGAGCATGCAAGTCCTGGCCATCGATGGCTCTGCTGGTCATTACTTCTGGAGCTGGGACTCAAGAACCCATGGTGCTGTTCTGTCCCCCAAGACACTAGGTCGTTGTGTGCACACGGAGGTGGGCTGCAACCCTACTGTGTGCTACTCTGACTGTACCGGACAGGGGAGGGGCTCCCTGGCTCCCTGGTGGTCTCTTGGGACTATGGCAAAAGGTAAGGTGTTGGCTGAGTGCCTGATCTATGAAGTGTGAACAACCTCATGGCCACTGTGCCCGAGCCCAGCTGAGGAAAGGGCCCGAATAACAGATAAGCAGGGGCCACAACCTCCCCAGACCGTGTCCAGCTCTAACTCCGCCCCATCCTCCAAGCCCCAGGAGTGCTGGTCTCCACTCCAAAGTGTGCTCAGACCCCTGACCTAAGTGAGGTCGCTGTCTACTGGGAGACCCCAGGAATGACCAAGATGGCCAGCAGAACTCCAGGATGGCCCCAGAATCCCAAGTCACAGTCCTTTTGACTGTGGGTGGGGCCAGGAAGAAGAGGGGCTTCTCTCCCCTGACTAGGTCACACCGCTTCGGACGGAGGAGAGCAGGAGTCCTAAGCACGGATCCCCCACTAGGGCCCGCGGGGAGGAGGATGCCGGCCCCGCCCACAGACGGTGGCTCTCAGTGTAGGTCGCTGTCTCTGGCATGCAGTTGACCTATACTATGAGCTCGGACCTCATATTATACCTGTGTTGCCTCAAGCTGCTGTGTTTGTGCTCACAAGTTACAAAGCTATGCAAAACGGACACAATAAGAGAATTATTGCTGAAGACACAGAGACACGCCTGCAGGGCGCTGGGACTCCCTGCACGCAGGGCACAGCAGCATTGTGCAAAGCAACCCGCAGCCTTGCGGTGAGAGGCAGGAGGTGGGACGGCCACACAGCCAGCCGGCAGGGCCACAATTCAGGGCAAATTTTTCTTTTTTTAAGATTTATTTATGCACATAGAACTGGGGTGCAGGTAGAGGTGCAGGGGCGGTGAGAGGATTCACCAGAGACAGAGTGGGGAGCAGAACAGGCAGATCGATGAAGTACACTGCTGAGGGGAGCAGCGGGCGGGTCAGGAGAGGTCTGCCGCGCCATGTGGTCACCTTCCCAAGTCCGGGGGGGCCGAACTCATGCTGAAGTGGCTTTAGCTTCTGAGTGCTGCACTTTAACCCGCTGCGCCACCAGGGAGGGCAGGGCCAATTTTCAACCAACTATGTCATCTCCTAAGTTTCCCCACCCAGTGTGGATGCGGAGAGCAGTCATGTGGGAGTTCTTCTGCTCTATCCTTCCTTGGTCCCTGGCTTCCTGGAGCGGGAGGCCTGCACCTCGTGCCTTTCTGCATCTTCAGTCCAAGGCCCAGAGGTCCAGCCCGACCACATGAGCTGGGGCTGCTGCCAGGGAAAACACAGCGTTCGTTGTCGACCATAAACCCGCTGCCTCTCAATCATGCATCCCCTTTCATCCAGGGAGCTCCTAGTGTTTTATTCATAAATATCATCATCCTCATTTTACAGATGAGGAAACTGGGTCATAGTGCTGTGAGCGCTGTGAATTAATAACAGCCACCGAAGCAAAGTTTGTCTCAAAATGCAAGTGACTCACTCCCCTCCTCAGTGACCACTGTGCGTCTCCAGGCATCACACACCCGCACACACAGACACCATGTGCATCCATGCAATAAACATACACACAACACACACATAAAAATGCAGAGGCAGCACATACACAAAGGCAGGTGACACGTGGTTCTGCACACACAAGCACAAGCATGTGTGTACATGTGCACTGTCATCCACATAGAGAAATGCACACACAGACATGCCCATGAAAACGCACACACAGAGTTTGATTTTGCTGAAGTAACTTCCAAACTCCAGTTTCCCACGCCAGCTTTTCCCAGCACAGCACTCTATCCACCGCTTCCAGCCAGGAACATTCACAGTGATTTAACTCCAAGTAAAATTCAGATGTGCTTTTATGACTTCATGGGCACCAGCACAAAAACGGGACTGGCGACGGGGCGCCCGGGCCCCCGAGCTCTACATCATCCCGCTTTAGAGACCAAATGGTGCACACAGCACGGTTTGGCCATAAACACAGCAACACTGCGCTGCTTGTTGGCAGCTGGTGACCGGATTTGCTAAACCGCTGCCTGGACGTCGCTGGCCTTCCGTGAGCTCTGAGAGTGAAGGGACGGGCCCGTGCTGAGGTCTGGGCTGATGCAGTTCTGCCTTCTCTGAAGGGGGCCAGAAAAGCCTGCGGGGTCCTCAACGGGCCCAGCCAGGCTGGTAATGTCCCTCGAGGGTGGTGCAGACCAAGGCATCCGTGAGGAGGATGAGCCCACACTCAAGGGAATCGCCTGATCCCTCGCCCTCCTGCCTTCGGTGAAAGATCAGTATGGCTGGTTTAAAATGCAGAGCATCCCAGCAGTCATCTGATGCTTCTGCAAAACTAGGTGGGTCACTGAAGACTCTGGAAGTGAACTGGAAACGTCCTGGCCATTAGGGCATGGGGCAGGAGTCTCTGCCCACCCTCCCCCTGGGACACTCAGCCTCAGCGTTGTGCAGTGACCAGGTCGGGGAGGCGAAGGCAGATCTTGCACAGTTCACAAAGGAGGTGACTTGGCAAAGTAAAACACAGCCACTAGGGTATGCTCGTCGGCGAATGAAGGCTCCGAGGTCACAGCAGAGGGGGACAGCGGGTGGAAGGGCTGGTGGTGGGAGAAGCAGCCAGGCAGCTTTGACAAGAAAAACGTGGACATGAATGAAATTACAAAACTGGACAAAAGACAGCTGCGAGCCTGCCTGTGTCTCTCCTTACCTGGAATAAAACCTGTGGACACAGGTGTGACACAGTCCTGTCCCCTGGCCCTGCCGGTACGACCTCAACTCCCAGCCTGGGGATCACCCATCCTTGAACCCCCCCCCCACTCAGCCGCCAGTGTGAGCTGCCACTGAAGCTGAGGCAACGTTTGGAGGCACGAGTCTGGCCAAGCTTCCTCTCTGTTGATGGCGCTGCAGTCAGGGCTCCCCCAGGAAACAAAGGGGAGAGTTCAAGGCCATTAACATGACCACACGGACCCTGACCCTCACCCCAGTCAGTCCCATGTAGGATCATCCCCTTGCCTGCCTGCCTTTGCTCCTGCTGCTGACTTTCCGGAGGTGCACATCCCCCTGTCGACATCTCCCTACTTCCACCCCAGAACCCACATTCTCCTCAACTGAAACACCCGTCTTGACTTTCGAGAACCAGCTTCGGCTCTTTGTTTTCAGGAAAACATCACTCGTCCCTTCCCTGTCCCTGAGCGGGGCTGGCGGGGCTGTCTGCCCTTTCGCACCCAACCTCACCAAACTTGCAGATCTGTGGGTTCCTGCAGCCCCACCTGCTCCCCGCCATCGGATGATGAGATCCACCATCGGATCAACTGTTCTTATGGACTTTGACATCAGAAAGGCCGAGAAAAGCAGGTAAGTAGAAGGTACAGGAAAAGCACGGCCGGGCAGGGCCTGGGGAGACTGGCTGAGCACAGGTCAGTGGATGGACACTGGCCCTGGCCCTGGCGCTCTGCTGTGACCTCGGAGCCTTCATTCGCTGACGAGCGTTCACTAGTGGCTGTGTTTTACTTTGCAGCCTGGGATTCACCCCCGAAGGCTCGGCTTGGTGGACAGAGAGGATGAGCCGTCACCAGGAGCGCTGACCCCCATGCCAGCAGGCCGTGCCTGCCGAAGGGGCCACCCTGCGCCACAACCAGGATTAATTGCCTCGTGCCCGGAGTTCTGAGTGGATTCCACGCTCTCCTGTCGAGGCCCATTTCCACCCGCCTCGCCCCATCCTGACATACAACCGGACAGACAGGGAAGGAGACAGGGAAAGACACCCGTGGCTCAATTTCTGCTGATGAATATTTCAGCAGGTGCTCTTGGCTAAAAGTCGAGATGAAAGCCTGGCTCCAGGCAAATGAAGAGGGGAAGAAAGACTTGTAAGTACACACGGCTTTGGGAGCTGCTCCGGCGCTGAGCCCCAGACAGGAGGCCTGCGCCGAGAGCCCGCAGATCAGAGCGGGAGCCGCTCGCGGCCCCTTGTGGGCCCAGAGGACAGCGGTGGCCAGAGGGGCCATGCAGCCCCACCCTCGTCCGGCGGCTGCCCCATGTACTGAGCGCAGCTGCCCACAGCCTGCTCGCCTCCCTGGCAGGAGCGCGGCTTCGGGAAGAGGCAGGTTGGGCTGGTGACAGCCAGGCGTGGCAGGGCCTTTGCGTTCTGGTTTTTCGTTGTTGATTTCTGAGGAGGGCCGGACCAGGCCAGGCCAGGCCCAGTGCATGTGCCACGCTCCCCCACATTCCAAGAAGTCCAAGGGAAGGATGGGGCAGGATCCCGCGGATCCCGCCCGTCGGTGAGCAGCAGTGAATGTCGTTGGGCCTCCCCTGAATCCAGGTGAAACTGGATCAACTGTTCTTACGGACTTTGATGTCAGAAAGGCCGAGAAAAGCAGGTAAGTAGAAGGTACAGGAAAGGCACGGCCGGGCAGGGCCTGAGAGACTGGCTGGGCACACAGGGCAGTGGATGGACACTGGCCCTGGCCCTGGCCCTGACATCAGGTCAGTCACGGCTGTTCCTCCGTTGAGCAGAAAAATAATTTTTGAGATGCTGAGATAGCTTAACATCCTGGTTGGTTACAAATTCTTCCCTGGTCTTTGCCAGACCTTGATGGCTCAGGAATGACAGCAATGGAGCCCTCTGAAAATGAGGCCCCTCCACCCCCACCCCTGCAAGGCTGGGAGGGGCCTGCACTTACCCTGTCAGTTACACCATTGACAAGGAGCCCTAACAAGGCCTCGGGCAGCTCCTGCGGAAAGTGCCGACTTCACGGTGGGGCTGGAGGTGTCTGGTGGCTGGGAGGACCTCGTACAAACTGAATGTGGCGTCCGCCTCTGGGCACAGCCTCTCTGGCAGTGCCCCCAACCGCCCCTGGTAGAGGGCAGGGCAGGACACAGACAGCAGTGGAGGAAATGGGCTTTGGAGCAGACTCGGCTGAGTCTCAGAGGGTCTGAGGCTGTTTGCCCAAGTGGGGGCACAGAAGTGGCCGTGTCCATCTATTCATTAGTATCATTAGTATTGCGGGGGCTGGCCTCCCAGGAGGAAGCACTCGGGGAGAGCTTCTCCCCAAGGGCTCTCACAGGCCATCCCCAGATGAGGGGGGTCAGATTTGGTTCTCTGGGGCCCCAGGGAGCAAGTGCACTGACTAGCATCTCTGCAGGCCTTGGCTCGTGCAAGCAGGAGATGCACGCCCTGCAACTGGTTCTCACAATTCGAACTGTGCACCCAGCCAGGCCCTTGGCTCATCAGCCTCAACCTGGGTCGGTCAAGACAAAACCTGAGAGTGTGACCAATACCAGTTCCCTCCCAGGGGGTCCAACGTGTTGCACCATTCACTTCCATATTTCTACACAACTCTAGATAATACAGATATTCCCCCTCGTCCTGTGGTTCCAGAACAGGAGGTAGAGGAACAAGGCCAGTCTGTGCAGAGGCTTCCCCAGGCTAGCGGGAGAGGCTTTAGAAGGGAGTTGTAACTCAGAGCAAAATCCGTTTGAAGGACTTTCTTTTTACAGGGCTCATCATCGTTGCTCATTTAATAGTAACTGTGGCTATTACTGAAACAGGAAATAGTTTTCATGAGAAATCTTCCTGAAGAAACAAGTCATCTTCATTTTTTTTTTTTTTTTAAGATTCAGTGATTATTTTTAAAGGAAACAGTATCGCTTGTTATTTAAAACCTGTCTCCTCTGTATCCCAACGCCTATGGACACATGAGCCAGCCAGTAGATCCTGGCCCCATCCTCACTGATGTTCTCCCCAGTGTTTCTTGCCACCAAGAGCTCCTTTCTGGTGCTCTTGCTCCTTCTCCCAAGGGCCAGCCTCCCCACCATGAGGCTCCCATCCCAGTCGCCATGAGTAAGCCAACTGTAGAGACCCCCTATGCTCTTTCCTAGCTCCCCCCTTTCCGTGTCTCTCCAGCCACTGCCTCTCTCACTGTCTCTGTCTTCATTTTCTAAGGATTACTTTTCTTTCTTCTTCTCTCCCTTCTCCCCCACTCCTGATTGTTGTTCAACTTAAAGAGACTGAGAACCCACCATCAGACCCAGAAACCTAACAAGGCAAAACTCAAGACTGAAGACTTACTTTAATTGTGTCAATTTTTAAAGTAGGTGACTCAGTTAATATGTAGACATATGAGTCATCAGCCCTGAGCGATCACCTCACACCTGTGAGAGCAGCTACATCCACAAGGCATGAGGCAGCCAGTGCTTCTGGGGAATGTGGAGAGGAGGGAGCCCAGGCACTGCTGTGGCAGGTAAACAGGAGCAGCCACTGTGGAAAACTAGGGGGGGGGGCGGTCCTCAAAAATACTAGGACTGGAAATACCATGCTATCTAGATATCCTTCTGTGTATTCATTGGAAGAATATGGAAACACTCTTTTGAAGAGATATATACAACTCCCTCCCCACTTTGATCAAAGCAGTATTTACAATAACCAAGAGCTGGAAACTAAAAACCTGTCAGAAGGTAACTGGACAACTGTGGTGATGGCACACGAGTGAATTGATGGTGGGAAGCCCATGAGGATTACAAAAAAATTAAGAAAGAAAACAAAAGAAGGTAACTGGACAAAGACATGGTGCAGATACACAGTGGAATACTACTTAGCTATCAAGAAGGTGAAGCCCTGACATGTGTAGCGGTATGGATGCACCTACAGACTATTATGCCCAGTGAACTCAGTCAGATGGAGAAAGGCAAGAACTATGATTTTGTTCATAAGGTCAAGATGAAGAAACAAAGCGAAGGAGCAAACAAAGCAAAATAATATCACACTCCTAGACTGTAAGCCCAGCTCTGAAGTCAGGGAGGGAAGAGGGAGCACAGGCAATCTCTGCCCGGGAAGCGCTCAGGTTGGGGCTGTCCTGTTATTAGGAACTCCCAGGTGACAGATGGGACTTGTGGTGGAACAGCCCACCCAGGACAGGTGACCTAAAGGGCACAGAGTCCATGAATTCTGGCATTTTTCATTGTTTCTTAGGTTGGCTAACTGCTCAGAATTTGAAAGAATGTGAAGCTAAGCAAAAATTGGCAACTGGGATTGGCTCCTCCCTCCCCTCCCCCCCGCCCCAGCAGACAGGACTGTGGCTCTTTCTCATGTAAAGTGAGGCCCCAAAGTGTGTTGAGTAGGAGGTGACCATTGACCTGGTGTTCTGGAAACCTGCTCTGCCTTCCTCCGAGAGAAAGAAAGAAATTCAAAGCCCATCCTTAGAAGAAAAGGAAATGAGAGAAACGCTTGCTAAATGTCAGTTATTAGAGCTGGACAAATTTCCACTATTAGATGACGTAATTATTCCCCACACTATATTTAATTATCAGGTGTGCACATAAACTGGCATTTTTATTCCTCTTTTAAATATTGAAAATTAATTGCAGAAAAAAGCATTTTAAAAAGTAGATAATTAAACAAATATGTAATGAAACAAGGCCATGTGCAATTTTATTTTATGTGTAAATTATATGTAGACCCAAAGGGGATGCAGTCTTATTATGCAGTTTGCTCTCCATTAGCATTTCAATAGACTTTTCTCCTGGCTTGGAGAAACACCAGGAACCAGCCCTTCCCTGCCAGAGAGAGGTGTGTAGAAGGCTCAAAGTTTGTGTGCCTCGCCGGAAGGAAATTACCCTTCCATAGTTACTACACTGTGTGGCTCTCTGCGAGCCAGGGAGATAGAGTCCCAGTTTGGACTGGGCATCAATTCTGCTTCCTTCCGGTGTTAAGGCGCAGGATGTCCTAAAGGAACTCTGCAGAGTCTTGTGGACTCCACCCCCTACTCCAGTTTTCTGGACTCCGCCCCCTGCTCCAGTGATTGGAAACTACAACTCCCAGCAGCACCAGGGAGAAAACTGTGAGGACACAAGGGCAGAGCTAAGCAGCATTCTGGGAATTTGGGGGATAAATAGGGCGCCATTATGCAATGGCTTTCTTGCACTTTCTCACTTGAGCAACGGCTCTCAGGTCAGGGAATGGGGCTTTCAGTTAGTTTGTTACCAGAGATTCAAGTCAGCAGAACAGATAAAATGTTCCAGTTACCTTGTATCTCGCTCTCTTTCTCTGGTTGTTTCCCTTTCCTTCCCCCTTTTGTAAATAAACCCATTATTGACCCTTTTGTATGTGTCTGCAGTGCAGATGAATTTTAAGCCCATGGGTGAGGCCCACAGACAGGAGGCCCAGTTCACACGGGGTGCCCTGTAACACCGGGGCAGCATCTGGGAGCGAGTCACTGTCAGGGAGGAGAGAGCCCTGCGTGCCTTGGTCTGCTGATCATGCTAGAGGGATCCTGGACGCTCCCACTGTCCATTTAGTCTCTTGTTTCATGGAATTTAGGGAGAAGTGTGGAGAATGTAAATGGGTTGTGATTAATAATAATTCACCAGCTTGACCGGACAACTTGCGCTGTTTCATGGAATTTAGGGAGAAGTGTGGAGAATGTAAATGGGTTGTGATTAATACTAATCCGCCGGCTTGACTGGATGACCTGCGCTGTTCCGAGAAATGAGCGGGAGTGAACTGAAATGTGGCGGCTCCCACTCGCTGCAGAGGTCCAAGACCCAGCCCAGACTTTCCTCTGCTTCCACCATCCAGCCGCTCTCCTCTGAGTCTCCCGGTCTCCTTGCTGTCAGTCAGCAGCTTGCCATGCAAATATTGCTAAGGAGGGCTGCTTTAAAAATCCTCTTTCTGGCCCTCCCTGGTGGTGCAGCCAGTTAAAGCACAGCACTGAAAAGCCAAAGCCACTTCTGCATGAGTTCGATCCCCGCCTGCCCCGGAGGAGATCCACATGGCGCGGCAGACCTCTCCTGACCCGCCCGCTGCTCCCCTCAGCAGTGTGCTTCGTTAAGCTGCCTGGTCTGCTCCCCGCTCTGTCTCTGGTGAAGCCTCCTGCCGCCCCTGCACCTCTGGCCTGAACCCCAGTTCTGTATGCACAAATAAATAAATCTTTTAAAAAAAAATCCTCGTTCTTTAGTTGGAATTAAGTGGGGAAAAGAGATGGCCGTGGTTTACCCATTTACCACGGCTAAGGACTTCTCAGTATCATGTTTGCTCCACACTTGGGCTTGCTTAGGGTCTCCTGTGGCCTAGGGGTGAAGCCTCAGCACCGTCCCTGCTATGGCCAGTTTCCATCTTGGCCAGGGAGTGACCCACAGCGGCAGCAGACCTCTCCTGTCTCCCCGTGGCTCCCCTCAGCAGTGGGTTTCAGTGGGTCTGCCTGTTCTGCTCCCCACTCTGTCTCAGGGGAAGCCTCTCACCCCTGCCGCACTGTCCTGACCCCAGTTTTTCTATGAAAAAAGTAAATAAAAATCTTTAAAAACAAAAAGCACAAGTTTGGCTTGCTTCCAAGGAAAGGCAGTTTTTATAATTAAGGAGTTGTGCCCCTCCTTCGGCCAGGACACTTGTTGGTGTGGTTTTACCCGTGAAGCTGCCTCTCCTTGCCCCACTGTCTATGTTTGGCATAGTAGTGTAACTGTTATCTGGAAGGAAGGAAGTACCCCGATTTTTAGCATGACGAGTGCCACAAAGAAATGTTCCAAACCAACCTAAGATTCATTCATTTTAGTTCAGGTTACATTATTTTATATTCACCCTCAGAAAATGATTTTAAGGAAACCTTTGCTTTTAGTCTGCCTCATTCTCTCAGGACTCAGGGTGAATCAAGAAGGTAAGGTGGTGAGGCCCAGGGTGAGCTTGGAAGCTGCCCAAGGGAGCAGGAACTGAAGCCCCTGACAGGAGAAACACAGAGGTCAAGGTCTGGTGGGAAAGCAACAGGGGGCTCCCCAGGAAACGGGAAGTTTCCAGGTTCTGTGCCCCATCCACAGGACCGTGACACTGAGCAGAGAAGAGAGGGATCTGGAGAGGAGACTGAAGAGGAAGGAGGTAGGATGGAGAGACAGAAGGTGACTTGAGGGAGGTACACGGGGCAGAGCCCTGTGAAGAAGCTTTCTCTTATTTATTGGCCTTGGACTGGGTGAAACAGACGTGGGTGAGAGACCCGTGTGGAGGTCACTATGGCAGTGTTTATCTTGATGTTGATGTTTCTCTTTTCCTCCCAGACTTGTCTGGCCATTTCTGACCCTTTTCTATGGTCCCTGAGGAAAGTGCTTTCGATTGCGCTGGGCTTTCAGGCCTTGCTTTGGGCCAATCCCTTTTGGGTGGACGTTACCCACGAGGGGACGGGTCACTTTGGGTGTTTGATTTAGAAACTATGTTGTTTGTCTTTTCTGTATTGCCCACTGATTGTATTAAAGTTCCTTTCCATTAAAGAAAGGTCTTGTATATTGTGTCTTGATGCAGCAGATGGCAGAACCTATTTAGAGCAGGTAGGCTTGGGGGTTCAGGGGTGCCCCTCTTCCTGCCCTGTAACAGGAATAGCCCCAAAGTGGCTGCATAGATGAGCCTAGGCTCAGGTTCTCAGGGTCCTGGCAGGGGGCATCCATCCTTCTCCCAAGGGACGAAGGACTCTGAGTGGGGTGTCGGCCTGGTGGCTCCAGAGGCAGACAATTTCAGCCCTTATAGTAGGTAGACACAGCTAGAAAGAAAGCATCTAAGCTTAAAATTAGGAGACCAGAATGGTGGACATTGGGTCCCTGGGCTCAGCTGGACTCTCACACCCCTCAAAGAGATGTAAATAGCCAAGACTTGTTTGGTAGGGGATGGTGAGAGAAGGCAATTGCAAAGGAATTGGGTTTCAAACATTTCGAGACAGCTATAAGCACTCATAAAAGAGCAGGCTTCCGCTGCCTTTCCTACGGAGTCATTCAGACGGGAGAGCTGCTTTGAAATTTCTCTGCAAATTCTCGGAACCCTAATGCACAGCTTGAACCCCAAAGCAGCAGATGTTTTGAAATAGTGCAAATGCACAAAGAATGACTTTCAAGAATCCAGTGCAATGGTGGGAGAGAGCGAGGCGAACACACCACGCAGCCGGCAGCACCCATCCTCGCCGGCGCCGCCCTTCCCGGCCCTGCACAGAAGGAGCCGGTCTCATCTCCAGCCTCTCTCAGACCCTTTTCCTAATTTCTCATGATTTCACATTCAATTTATTTTACTACCCACATCACAGATCATTCAGGGATAGAGTCTTGAAAATTTGCTATGATTCATTTCATTCCCAAGTAACAGAAAGCCTTCTGCCTAATTTTCCCATATTTTTACATTCAATTTATTTTACTATCTGTATCACAGATAGTGGTGGATAGAACCTCAGAAACTCAATTTGATGCTAAAGGTGGTGAACATGATTTAGAAATGAATAGCAATCTAGTTACACATTCACTCAACAAACATTTATGGAATAGTTCTCTTGTTCCCTGCAATAGGAGATTGTAGACATTATAGGACTTAAACCCTCATCTTTCAGTACCGATTACAGTTACATCCACGGTGAATAGCAAAGTACAATGTTTATGTCTTCTGAAGTCTCTTATGTGAGAGACGCTTTAAGTATTTAATCTTTACAGACGATCTGGAGAGATGTCCTCATGTCCATTTTTCTGATAAGAACCCTAAGTTCACTTAGCATCCAAAGCCACACGGAGGGAGAAAACCAAGGTTTAAATCTGATCAATAAGGTGCTTTATTCAGCTTTTAATTATGCCACGCTGCTTTCTTCTTATTTACTTCTTTATTATTTTTCCTTAGACTCACTTCCTTTCTTACCCTTTCTTTAACTTTTGTACAGAATGTGGCTTCTCCTCTCGAGCTTAGCCCCCTAGTTCTCCCATCACCACAGCCCCTTGCGTTCTTCCCTCCCCTGTTTTGACCCTTCCCCTTGCCCCCTCCGCTGTTTGCCTCAGATCTATGGTCAGGCTACTTTTTAATGAGCTATAGACTAAATTAGAAATTGATCCATCTGTAAAACAAAAGGAGAGAAGTAGCAGAATGGGGGGAGACCGGGGCTGTGGGAGAAAGAACAGCTCCTTGTTGGCCCATCCAGGAAGACTGCACGGAGGAGGTGGCATTGGTAGCTAATTAATGCTTTCATAGATGCACCTGGGATGACACATGTGCCCTGGGTGTGGCTGTGAGTGCAGGGTGGGCACACTGCTCCCTGCAGATACAACAGGATGTGGCTCTTTCTGTAGAAAACGTGGCCTTCCACAAACGTCGCTCAGGTTTTTCATCCACCACACAGAGCCTTTCCTGGGGTCTTCCTGATATTCTAGATGTCCTTCATCTTCTCGGAAAGATAAGAAATCATTTCAGAAACATAAAAAGCAGAAGACTAGGAGATGGACAATGTCTCTCTAAGGGGCCCTTCCTGGCAATGAGCTTTGATCACAGGTAATGAGTGGTCTGGAGGACCCTCTGCAGTGCTGGGTCAAAGAGCTATACCCTGCATGTTACTACAAAACCAGATGATGACGATGTTGAGACCCAGCATGGTTCCTGGCTGGGGGGGTTTGATCAGGGCCTTAATTTCCCAAGTGGGATGATCTCATTGGAGAAAGGATGCACTTTGGTCAGCCAAGCTGCTGGGGGAGAGCCTGGTGTTCTGGGCAGTGATAATAAGTGCAAATAGCTCGGTGACATGCCAACGTGTTCACAGTGGGGTCTGTCTGATTCTCCCCAGGCTGCCCCTCAAGACGGGAAGCTACAGGACAACACGCCATCAGCTTCCCTGCACAGATTCCCTGGCAATGGTGGCTCTTGCAGCTGAACAGAGACCCCCAATGGCCTCAGTGAGTGCCAAAGGGCCTGTGACCACACCTGCTCTTCAGAAATGGAGTTCTGGGCTTTGTAAGTTACCTGAGCTGAAAATCTTTTGAACGATGGAAGAGCCATGTGGCCAGGAATCCTGCGAGCTCCTAGCACCACCTCTGGCCGAGCTCCGTGTCTAGCTGCCTCCTTTTCACCTCGGAAGCATTTGGAGCTTGGCCCATGGATAGTCTGACCCTCGCTATGTCGCCTGCCCAGCTAGAAGCTGCTGGGTTTCTGTCCCCTTCCAGGGGCGTTCTAGATGCCTTTCTTCAAACAGCTAATATGTCTTGACATTAATAAATACATACAGTTATACCTAACTACATGCATAAATGACTTCATAAATAAATAAACAAACAGTCTCTATGAGCTCCTCAGAGTGGATTTCTATAGATTTCTTGCTCTGATTTGCCTAGGAAATAAGACTTTTGCTCTCCCGAGTTTGAACACTCTCATCATTGACATATCACTAGCTTTAAAAACAAAAATACTGCTTTTGCATTTCCTAACCTCACTGCTCAACTCTTGTTCTTATTTCCTGGCAGGACAACATTTGGCACGTGGGGGAGGGGAGGAGGGACCTTAGGGGACCCACACTTAAGCAGGAACCCAACAATGTGTTTATCTGGGGCTCCCGGTCTAGCTCTACCTGACTCAGGATGAAAACACAGCGCTCACCTCTCCAACTAAATCAAGTTACTCTTAGAAAGATGTGCTGAGATGCCAGAAGAAGCCAGGACTCTCCTTGTGAGTTCACACCAAAAGATGGCAGAAGGACACAAGCGTCACAGCAGAGTCCCGGGTCCTGTCTGCACACCGGCGCTGGCTGCGTGGGACAGAAATCGACAGCCCACAGCCCCGCACCGGGCACTAGCAACAGGTGGCATCTGCCTCACACCAGGCTGTGGCTGCAGACCAGGGTCTGGGGCTGAGCTCACCTGCTCTGGCCGATCGCTCTCTTCCTCCGGCTCCTCCCCTTCCCCCTTGTTTCTTCCTCTTCCTCTTCCTTTGCTCCCTCCCTCCCTGCCTCCTTCCTCTCACTCTGTCTCTCTTTCCTTGTTTTGTGTAAAGATAAGTAGTCTTTGGTCTTTATATTTATGGCCGTTTTTCCTCCAGTCCAGGGTATTGCAGGACTGTCTAGGGTCCTGTGTGATGCTGACTTTAATAAACAGATGGTGTCTGCAGGGGAGAGTCCATCCAGGCTCCAAACACTGGGGCCATGGGGAGCCTGGGGGCCCTGACAAGGGTGACGTCCTGTCCTGACTTCATGGGGGGGGGGGGCGGAGGGTAGGGGGAGTTTCCGAACCTTTGCAAGGGTCCAGCTTGGGAATGGACTGAAATTTGAGGTGACATGTCGAGTTTTGTTTTTGTAATCGGTGTATGATTTGAATAAAACACAGTTTTTGCACCTAGATCCCTAAATCATATAGCATTACAATCTTGTATTACCACAGTAAAATTAAAAGTTGCAGGAAAGAAACTATCTCACTTTGAGATGGCATTAAAGTGGCTTTGCTCTAGCCAGCACCCCGCAGTGGCCAGCACATCCCACTCGGACATCAACGCTCATCAGCAACTGGTGTCACTTTCAAGAGCGATCCGAGGTGCCTTTGCACGTGATGCCGATTACAGCCAGAACTGCAGATACAGGGCGTGAGTCGCAGCCAGCTCAAGCGTCGACGCTTCCCCGCGGCACGTGCTGCTCCCACATTGCAGCCATCGCCTTCCTCCTGAGCCCAGGAGAGGCTGCTCGCTCAGTCTCTTCTCTGTGAGCGGGGATGACGGCCTGCGCTTGCTGATATGCCGTGACAGGGCTCCCCTCGGGCCCTCAGAGCACCCTGGGGAGGGCGCCAGGCTCGCCGCAGCGCCCTGTGCATGCCAAGGGCGTGGCCCTCCCGGCTTCCCAGCGTCGACCAGGCGCACACTCCCATGGCCAGGCGTGCCTGCTGCGGACCCCTGGAGCCGAAGTCTGGCTCTGAGTGCTGGCCACAGCCTTCCAGAAAGCCCCCGCTTCCCGACAGTGGCCGCGTCCAGAATGTCTGTCTGGGCTCAGCAGCAACATGTCTTGTTGATGTGCCGGAAGCTCTCTGCGCACAGCTAATCCACTCCAAGAATAGTATATGTTCTCGAAAACCTCCCGTAGTAGCCAGCAAGGGGGGCAGCTTCTCTGGTGCCTCCCCTCTGCTAAGTTACGGGCCTAGACACGAACATTCCCGGACACAGCTGGAGGTGGCATAGGGAAGCCTAGGGGTTGTGTAATCAGGCAAAGACCTCCCGAGCTTCAGTGCCCTCACTTCAGACTGGGAATGGGTCCCCCGGCTCTCAGCATGGTGCAGAGACTGGCCATGCGTTAAGAGGTCCGAGTCCAGGCGTCAAGATGCTGTGCTGGACCCAGACCCCGCCCTCCCCTGAGAATATCACAGCCTCTGCCTGGGTGTCTGGGGGTGTCCTGGCTCCCTGGTCCCCCGGCAACTCGAGTCACAGTGATATCGGGGTGGGGTATCGCTGAAACCACGCACCCTGTGACTCTCCCCCTTCTCTAACTCTCACGCCAGGCAGCAATGCTGCCAGTGCTGGTGGTAGTTTGGAAAGGGCACCGGAGCGCTGGGGTCGGAAGCTTGGCGAGGGGGCACCAGGGCAGAGAGGCTGGCGGAGATCACACAGCAGCAGGTGACCGGGTTGCGGCCGGCACCCAGACTGCATCAGGCCGCTGCCGGCTTCCTCTCCGGGAGACGGTCGCGTGCAGGGGGCCCAGTAATGACCATCGTGGGGGCTCCACCAGCCCCAGAAGGCGCAGCTCCTCGGGAGAGGGACTGCCACGCTGAGGCCAGCAAAGACTCAGAAGGGCGACAGGACAGAGGTGCTCCCCGCTCTGCCTCCAGCCGCGCCCCGGACCAGCTGCCTCGTGTCTCGGGATTGGGTTTTGCTTTTGCTGCAGAGCCAATGATAAGTACTGAGGCGTGCTCGGCTGATCAGGTGAGAATTTATGTAAGCTGAAACCATTAGGTGGCTTAATTAAACCAGGGCATTTAACTCATTAGCCTTCTGCTCCTGGGACTAATAAATTTGAGCCTGGTGCTGCGAATCACAAAGGAAGTCAAGTTCAACAGCCCCCCTGTACCCTAGCACGTCCCTGAGTGGAGACACAAGGCAGAACAGGGATGACCCACCCAGAGGGAGGGCGCCACAGTGGCACCGGGCACCTGAGCCTTGCCTGGACTCAGGTGACAGAGGGACAGTGACGCCTCCAGCTTCAGTTGCTGCCCAGGACATAGCTGCCCCCAGCCCGCACGGAGGCCCAGTGGGACACCACACCTGGCCATCATGGAACCTCTGTGGGTTCCTGTCACGGCATCGGGACGTGCACCTGGTGCCTTGAGACTATGACACTGGGACGGAGACTTCTGGGGGCCCATCCCTCAGCTCACAAGCCACGTAGATGCATGGCGTCCATCGCTCAAGCCACTAGCATCACGCCCCCACCTGCATCACAAGTGACACAGGTCAGACACCTGTGTCTTCCCGGACAGCAGCCAACTCTCCTCTGCAACAGACATCACCATGCCAGTCTCCTCAGTCTCCTCTCTAGATTCTTCTCCCCGCTCAACTCCACCCTCCTTTTGGGTGGGGCAGGGAACCTGGACCCTCCCCTTTTTCTGGGACCCCCCTCATCACGGAACACCCAAGCTTGCGTCCTGCACTAACACCCCCCACCCGCCTCTCCTGCCCCCTGTGCCCGCTTCTGTGAGATTCCACCTGTCAGTATCAGCATCTAGCTCGTGTTCTTATGGAAAACAGTATGGAGTTTCCTCAAAAACCAAAACTGGAACTGCCATAAGAACAAAAAATCCCCCTCCTGGTGTCTATCCAGAGAACTGAGCCCAGGTTTGGAGGAGACCCCCACGCCCCACGCTCACTGTGGCTTTGTTCACAGCAGCCAGACACGGAAGCCACCAGTGTGCCTCCATGGATGACTGCACAGAGAAAACGTGGTGTGGCAGGAATATTTTTTCAGCTTGGATGGTTTCACTCTTAGTTGAAATAAAAGAAACAAAACAAAGGAACAGATAGAACTGAACTAAACCAAATTAAACCCTAGAAATCTGCAAGCAGAGTTGTTGCTACCCCAGGTGGGGGTGCAGGCTGGGGAGGGGACCCCGAAGGCTCTGCTGAAGGTTTTGGTGCTGCGATGCAGGGTATGGGGTGAGAAGAGTGTGAACCGGGGGTCCTACATCACATGCAGTGTACAAACCCGCGTTGCCTCAATCAAAGGTAACACGACTGAAAAATAGAAAAGAAACAGACCTGCCATTTGCAAGGCCGCGGACAAAACTGGAAGACATTTTGCTAACTGAAATAAGCCTCCTCGCCTCTGATGTGAGGTGGTATAAAAACTGCCAGTTCACAGGTGGTTTCCTCTTCCGGTCCTGTCCCCTCTAACTGTCTCTGCTCTGTCCTCTGTGAGTCACCGTCCTAACTGGGGCATGGTGAACTTCGCCACAGTGCATTTGGTAAACACTCCACACCTCAGAAATACCAGCCATGGGGCAAGAGGCAGGGGTGGGAAGGCAGAGATGAGCCCTCTCTGGTCCTGGGCCTCAGGGAGCCATAGATCAGTTGAGAAAATGGACTCAAAAATACAGTATTATTATGGGAGGAGGCATCGGTGAGGTTTAGAAGGGGGGAGCCTGGCCCTCCCGGAGGGGTGAAAAGGAAGAGCCTGAGTGACACATCGAGCACGATGGGTGGCGAGCTTGGCCAGGCTGGGATGCAGGCAGCAGTAGTAGCAGTGGGGTCATCATCACCACCATGTTCAAGGTGGAAGGCAAGCGTCCCTGGCCATGTGCCTGGCCCCTGGAAAAGCGTGGACCTGAGTGAGAGCAAGCAGACCTGAGGGATCAGAATCATGTCCTGGGGGCAGGAGATGGAGAATGAGGAGTCACAGCGGCTCTGGGAGGACCATAAACCAAACCCCGAGATTCGGCCTGAATCCCAAACGCAGACTGAGGGACACGTGCTCTCAGCAAGGTTTAGTGTATGATCCACCTGAGGTTGGGACATATCACTGAGGCGGGGCGAGGGGAGCAAGCCAGTCCGGTGTCCAGAAAACTGACCTGTGACAGGCACAGCTGCCAGGCACTGGTGTTATCGGAAGGCGGTGCCTCCCTGGCGCTCAGGTTTCTCTGGGATGCTGCTTGCCACGGTGCACTAGCAATGAAGGATGATGGCGATGTTTCCTCTCCTTGATGGTGAAGGCAAAGTGCGGGTCCAGCAGGCGACTTGAGAAGCCAGTGCAAACTCGGGGTATCTGTTCTTCCTGGTCTGGAGAGGCTGGTTTGGTCCAGGGACTCCTGGGGTCCCATCTCAAAAAGTAGCTTTTCTTGGTTCCCTTTGATCAGGCGGCTCATGGAAGATTTGGAAGGACAAGGAGTGATTTGTCTTGCACATGTGTTTTCATTTATTCCTGAAAGGCAGAGCTAAAACATGAAGTGCACAGACAACGAAGTTCAGTGGGCAGACAAGCTTCAAACAGTCTCAAAGGGTCTGCCTCAGATAAGTCCACCTGTTTGCAGCCCACATCGCCAAAGCAGCTTATGGAAAATGCAGCAAGACAGGACTATAGCTGAGTCGATAAGGCTACAAGTAAAACACGATTGTGCCAGGCACCAAGTCAATTCTGGAAAAGGTGGCCCTACGTTTTTCAAACTCAGCAAGGGGAGCTAATATTTAGGTGTGAGCTTCCTAGTAGACAATGAAATAAGGGACAGGGTTTCACGGGGGAGGTTGGGTGGGGGGACACGAACTTGTAGTGCCTGGAGCAAAGAGAAATCACATGGGCAGGTCTTGATAAAGATCTATTTTGTATTCAAGGGTGCAATGCCTTTAGTGGTGACCAGACTGCCATCAGGTAGTGCATTTCAGGGGATTATGTTAAAGCATTGAACTACCCTTCATTTAGACAACATCCCCTGGGCCCTCCCCGGTGGCGCGAGTTAACGTGCACTACTACGAGGCTGGCCACATTGCCTCGGCACGAAGCATGAGCCTAATCCCCAGCCAGGAGCTGACCCACATGGCGCAGCAGACCTCTTCTGTCTCCCTCTGCTCCCATCAGCAGTGGACTTCGCCAATCTGCCTGTTCTGCTCCCCACTCTGTCTCTAGTGAATCCTCTCACCCCCTGCACCTCTGGCCTGCACACGAGTTCTATATGCATAAATAAATAAATCTTTAAAAAGAAATAAACAACATCCT
>NW_004567114.1:4073822-4109611 GCF_000260355.1 Condylura cristata
GCCCCTGCACCCCTGGCCTGTTCCTCAGTTCTGTATGCATAAATAAATAAATCTTAAAAAAAAATGTCCTGAACACCCCATGACACTATGCCCCACTGATGTTATGCTTACCACGTGACAGTCTCTGGCCAATAAATGAGAGTGGGCTATGCCCTGTGCCCTCGGAGCGCAGGTGCTGAGAACCCTTGCCAGGCCCCACCACCTTCTCCCTCTGAGATGGTCAAGTGCCTGCACATTCAGCCTGGATCCCAGTACCGAGAGAACACAGGGAAGAGAGCTAGAATTGACCCACCACAGACACGATGCGAGCAGCATAAGCCTTGCTGTAGTAAACGCCCGCCCCTGGTGTTTCTGCTACTTGCACATGCCGGCGTGAAGCAGATCGACACTGTTTCACGGAGCCTGGTGGGATGCAGCGATCTGAATGGCAGAATCACTATCCTCTGGGAACCTGCCATTTACCAGGGGAAATGATGAGGATATGATCAAAAATAGGCTGCAGTCTGTAAGTGCCAAGCAGTATGAGACACAGTCAAAATACAAGAAAAAATACACCCAACTAGGTAAACCAGTTCCTCAAAGAGAAGCCCCGCCCAGAGAACAGACAGCCCCGCCCAGAGGGGAGACCCCGGAACAGGTGCCGAGGAGTGTGGGCAGGAGGCTGGACTTAGCAGCAGGTGACCTGGGTCTGGAGACAGCTAGTTCCCTGGGAAGCTCTGGCAGCGGGGAAGAAGGTGACAGCGAATGAGCTGGGAAATCCGGGAGATTTGCGAGAAGAGGGTGATCGTGGTGGATGGCGCTGGAGGTGAAGCTTGCTTTGCGGTCGGCGCTGGCCGCGCTATGTTACATGTCACGTCTCTTTCAAGTAACCCTGGCTCGGTCCCCAGGCAATGAGTCGGGATCCCCGTCTGGGGACCACAAAGCCCATCTCTCCTGTGCCGTGTCCTTTGGGCACGGAAAGCTATGGGAAGGCCTTGCTGTGCAGAACTGGGGGGCTTCATCTGGTGAGGGGGGGTGCAGGCCCTTTGGGGAAGGGTCGCAACTGGCCTATGGTCAGGGAAGCCATTACATCAGCTGCACGGAGGACAATCTGGCCATGAGCCCACAGCAAAGGGCAGGTAGGCACCACTTCCTACCTGGGTCTCAACCGTCCTTTTAAATATGTGGGAAAGCTGACATTACCTGGCCTTTCAGATGCTGACCCAGAGGCCCGCAGTCTATGTCCTACATCTCAGGAGGTTGATTTCCCAGCGTCATTTGAAAAAAACAGCCGTAACTACCAGTGCCAATGGCCATTCCCCCTTACAACGCAGGGCGTGCATGTCTCCCGGAGGTGGGGTGATTCCTCTGGACACACACCTCTTCGTCGTCGGTCAATTAGGCAGACTCCATCGAGCCTACTTCATCAGCTCTATCTTTTGCTGACAAGGAAATGAGGAACTTGCATATGATGCTTGTCTCTGGTCTGCTTTGAGAACTTTCCAGAGGGAAGAAGAAATGGACACTCTCTTCCCTGGTAGGTTTCTATTCTGAGCCACTCAACTCAGACACCAGACATCAAAAGGGAGCAAAAAGCTCGTTCATGGCAGAAACCCATGGAAGGGGAGGAGAGAAAGGAAAAGAGACATTTTAGCCTTTGCAGGCATGAGCAGAACAAAGGGAGCTGAGTAAAGTGAGAGCCTATTGGCTGGTGGGGCTCAAATAATAATTTACATAAGTAGCGACATTGACATGACAGGAAGAATAAATGAGGCAGCGTTGGCCTCATGAACAAAGAATCTGCCTAAGACTCGCTTGGAAGAGGGCGTCTGCCAAGAAGCAAGTGGTGCCTGGTAAGTGTCTGGGGTTGAATGAATGAGAGCTGGGTTGGGGAGGAAGGTGGAGGTCATCTGGTCTCAAAAAAGGGTCTGCCCGTCACCATTCAAAGGCCATCCCTGGACACCCCAGGCAATAGCTTGATCCTCCCAGGGCCTGGAATCTTCGAGGAAGCTGGACTGAGAGCTGTCAATTAGACTTCTCTTTGAACTTGGCTTAATTTCACCCCTGGGCACTTTCACAGTCAGAGGTCAGGCTCCTGACCTCTGAAACACAGAATTGGTCCTTCTGCCAAAGGTTTCTTTGACGCAGTAGTTCAAACCTTAGCTCAAAAAGAATTAGACAAAGTGGAAAATACCACACACGTTCAAATACCAACTAATTATGCTTTCTTCCATCTTCTTCATCTAGAAACATCAAAAAAGGCCTGTGGCTGTGAGCCATTGATCCAAGCAGAAGACCGGCCTGCTATTTCAGATGTTCAGGCTAAGGGTCAGGAATGGTGGAGATATTTGACCAAGAACAAATTCAGAGGGGCCCAGGCAGGGTGAGGTTATCTGTAGCCTCAGGAATTACTGCCTGATGACTCTTGAGATACAAGATCAGAAATAAGAATGGAGCCCATAGTGGTTCACAATACTGTGTATGAAATTTCCTAACTTACGTCCGTCCACTCACTTGCATGGAACACTGACACGTACATTAAGTTCCTGTTGGCAGGGAGGGGAGAAAGTTCAGTGCCATTTTTCAGTTTATAAAAAGAGTCAGGAAATTGGCCCTCCCTGGTCGCTCAGCAGGTTAAAGCACAGCACTGAGAATCTAAAGCCGCTTCCGCATGAGTTTGATTCCCGCCTGCCCCAGAGGTGACCACATGGCGCGGCAGACCTCTCCTGACCTGCCTGCTGCTCCCCTCAGCAGTGTACTTCGTCAATCTGCCTGTTCTGCTCCCCACTCTGTCTCTGGTGAAGCCTCTCACCACCCCTGTGCCTCTGGCCTGCACTCCAGTTCTGTATGCACAAATAAATAAATCTTTAAAAATTAAAAAAAAAAGTCAGGAAATATTGGATGCATGGCATCATTCACAGTTCCTCGTAGTGAGAGCCTCAGCTCCTGCCTCTAACCTCCTTGGGTTTTGGGAGAAGCAGGACACCAGCATTGTCACAGACAGGAGGCTGAGATGCTGCACCATCTACAATCCCTACCTTCATCTCCTGGTCTCATATTGACCTTCTCTCTGTGTGAATTACCTCAAAGCAGTGGACATCTTAAGGACCAAGTCTTCATGAGTGAGATACTAACAACGTGTTATAATTTACAAAACAACTCGTCTCTGGTGTTAAATTAGAACACACGTTTCCTTATATTTCCTAGAGGACACTGGACAGCTCTAAAGGAAGACCGCAGAGCAGGCCCCAGTGCTCATGGGTCATAACCAGATCCCATAATGCTGTAGCCATAATGTCTACTTGTGTCCTCTTAAATGCGAGACTGAGTCTTTCCTCTTGGCAACTTTAAATAAAATGTTTCTGGGATAATTCGATATTTCCCAAAGCCCGTTATCATTACAAAATAATCCATGAAGCATGGAACATGACAGGATTTTTATAAAAGGAGTAACCACAGGGTGAATGAGGGAGAAGTCAGAGAGGTGAATCATGTGTGTTCAGGGTTACATCCTGACTCAACTTGTAAATCTTGGTAGTTTCTTCATTGTTGACTTTTGGCATTAAGTATTTAAGCAATAAATACTGTGTTAAAAGATCACTTACTTTGGTTACAGAAGGCTGGTCTTCTTGCACTGCCCATGTCTGGGGAAGAGCTCACTCCGCTCACCCTAGTCCCCACCTTGATGACATGCCCTTTAATCTTACCCTACTCAGGGAAGCAAGTGGTGATTCCATTAACAGCTCATGCCCCCTTTCTCATGGAGCCCAAAATCTGCTGCATCATGTTCAATGAGACTTCAGACCCTCTGATCCTGGGGTTCTGGCCTGAGGCCCACGGCCCTCACCAATGCGGTGGGTAGAAGAGGGTCTTACCTTGGCACTGGATGGGAGAATTCCATTTGGCTTCTTGACATGATCCCTGAAGTATGTGTCTAGAAATTTGGGGACCTTGCTCGTCTCAAAGCACAATCTGGCGGTCTTCTCTGACTTACAATGACATTTTTGTCATCAGTTAATCTTGAAAAATAAACTTTCTATTAGTAGGTGCCCAAATGATCCAACACCCAGAGGCCGAACGTGTGTGTGGATGTGGACGTGGGGACGGAGGGAGCACAGCTGTGATTTCTCCAGGCCACTTCCTTCATCTCCCCCTCCACTGTGTGTGAAGCAGGGGACTACTTCCGTGTCAGGGGTCAGCAAACTGCATCCTGGGAGTCATATCTGGCCCATTTCTGTCTTCACATGTCCATGAGCTAATAATGAGTTAGAGTAATTTTTTAAGTATTTATGTTTAAGAAAATCAAAGAAAGAATAATATTTCATGCCAGGTGGTGAAAATTCTGTAGAATTCAAACTCCAGTGTCCCTAAGTAAAGCTTTGTTGGCTGATAGTTCTGCTCAATCATTTTGTACTGTCCCTGAGGACTGAGACTCGGGAGGCCTCCCGGGAAGGTGGCCCCATCCCACAACCCACCACACTAACTATCTGCCTTGTTACAAGCAAACATCTGCTGACCTCTGGCCCACGTCATCTGGAATCTTATTCCAGCTTGGAAAATATAATAATGCAACGTCCTTGTCAGGGCCACACTGCTGACCCATTACTCCTCCACTGTCCGGCTGGTCATTCCCTTTGGACATGTTTTAGAGGTCACACTTTTTTTCTGCACTGAAAAAATAAAGGCCAAACAAAATAAAAATTTCCATTATCAAGGGCAGTCACTAATATAACTTGATCGATTTGATGGATGAATTGATGTGTAGCCTTTTTCCTTCTGAGAGGAGGTTGTATATCTAGCCAGACCCCACACTTGAAGCCTATAAAACTAAGTGGTAAGAGATTGGTTAACTGTGGTCCCACATGATAGTGTCATTGCATTCTAGTAGCTATTCTCCGGCACTGTATTATTGAATCAGTAATTCAGCCAACTTATATTTATTAAGTATTTAATACGTCCTCTAAATGTGCTTAAGAAAGGTATACAGGAGAGTCCCTACCCTCAAGAAGCTGACCTTCCAGAAGGGATGACGAGGGTAAAGAGCCAAACCACTCAGGATGGACCCAACATTCCCGTGGGGCCAGGGAGAGAACATTTGGTAGAGCAGAGACCTGGATTCCATGCAGGAGTCAGTGACACTCAGCACTGTGGTGACAGGTGAGCGGGCCCCAAGGGTCTAAGCCCAGCATGTCTAGAATGGAGATGCTGGTTGAGTAGATGGCTCCTGACACATCCCCAGCTTGAGGCTGCATGACACTATGGGGATATCATCTCTGAAACTGTGATGAGCCTAGCAGGAGGGGCCGTGTGCACAGGGGACAAGGTTGCCACCTTCACAGGGAGGGTACAGTGTGAGGAGGCCCCTCAGGAAGGCCTGAGAAAGGGGCGGACACCATGACCCTTCTTTCCCACCACTAGAATGACACGCGACACCGTCACGCGGCACCAGGTCTTAGCTCACTTCCGTCACTCGCACTTTGCTAGGAAATCCCCATATTCTGCCTGAGCAGGCGCTTCCCTCATTTTGCCAGTTCCCTGTTCGCAGCCCGAGCCCCCCGCTGGGCACTGAGGCCGGGAGAGAGTGGTGAGCACAGGCCTGAGGAGGTGGGGGCCTCTGAGGCCTCGAGGCAGGTGGAATTCTCCAGGGATTTATGAACCAAATCTTTCTCTTGTTTCAGGAACTGGATTCAGCAACCATTTGTAGAGTCTACTGATTCCTGAGGCCATACCACAGGTGCTAGAGGATGATGCCCCATAACTGGCTGTTGGGTTCAGCAACGGGCCCAGGGCTTCATCCGTGGGTGTACACGGTCCTTCTAGGAATGCCCCACCCCTGTCTTCCAAAATGTGTAGGTTCTCATCAATTGGCAGCACACCTGGTCATTCCTGGAGCCTGTCCTCCAAAGAGAGTACTGTCTGACTCCCTCCAGAACCCTTCTTTGGAGAAAAGATCAGGGAGGGGAAGTCCATGTGATTATCTCTCGTAGATGTCACCGTGTTGACTTAAGGCTTTTATCGAGCTAGATCCTGGAAAACTCCGTGCAGTTGTGCTATGTTGTCTTTGAGTTTTATTGGGAGTCATTATGGAAAACAGTCCTGTCAAATTCTATCTGCATCGTTTGGAAAAGCCAGGCTCTTGGACTTTATCCACGACACTAACTATCTCACCCCAGAAACCTTGCAGCATGTCCTCTCTTTAAAAAAAATCAAAACAAAAATAAAAACAAGCATTTATGGTTGGCCATGCTTTCCCTTTGCCGTGGCTGCGGGAGACTCAGGCCTCGCTGACAGTGGGGTGGAGTGGAGGCGGGGGGGGGGGCGGTTGGCGAGGGGGGGATTCCCCAAGCCTGGTGGCTAGTTGATTTGCTTCCTCTTCTCAAGACTGGGAACTCCCTGGCTCATCAGGCTTTCAAGCCATGTGGGAGAGTCCCACAGACTCTCCCAAGGAGCATCCTCAGAGGGGAGCCTTGTTTAAGGCAAAAATAGGCATGGGGACACCTCACTGTCTCTGCTTCTGCATTCACGTTCATTCAGTCTTGAGTGAGACTCAGGTCCAGAAAGGAGGGGACAGACCTTTTATTTTGGGTCTATGGCTACAGTTTCTAGAACAGCAACGCGTTCACAGCAGAAGAGGGGCGGGTGTTATGAGTGGGGGACATCTCACAGCATCGTGCTTTGGCCGTGTTTCATCACAGAGGTGTCCTGGCCCTCCCCTCGACGCCTTGGTCTGTAATTCCACAAGTGGAGACGACCCTCTGGCGTCCATCCATGCATCCTCTCTCTTCAGTCACAGAGGAGGAGGCTCTTAGAGAAACAGCCGTGCCTGGGTCCCCGGGCTGACCCTGGACCGTGGTCCAGTGCCGGAAATCGAGCAGAAGCACCATAAGCATGAACCGGTGCTGGGCTCCGCCCACAGGTGCAGGCAGTGGTGAGTCAGCCTCTCCTGCCTCAGTTAGCAAGGATCTGTTCTTGATTCTGAAGTTTGTTTGGGGATTTTCATTCTTTGATTTAAAGGATAACACAAATTAATTCTCAGGCATAATAACAGTGCTCATTGTATATCTGACTATCTGAACGTGGCCGGGACCTTCCCAGTCGCCACCCAGCTTAGTCAGTGTGTGCTAGTTACTGGTGCCCAGGGGCAGGCTATGCTGACTCTGGCCGCCGCTGTGCCAGCGTGGGAACCAGGAGGACTCGGGCTGGGCCTGCCCCGGCTGGGAAAGCCCCTCCGTGTGGTTTTGAGGCCTGCACCGGGAGCACATGGCTTCCCTGGGCTCCTGGCTCTGCTTCCATTCAGTGCCCCCTCCAGTGCCAACCTTGGGCCTACCATGAAGCCACGGAACTTGGGAAGAGGTCCCTCAGGCGCTGGCCGGGGTCCTCCTGAAAAATGGCCCTTGGGGTGTAGACAATTCCTGGGCTGTCTGCATTTTCCTGGCCTGTTGTACAGGTGGGAAGCTCAGAGAATCAGTGACAGGTGTGGGATTTTGTACCTGTTCCTCAAGAGCGAGGATGGAAGACCCACATCTGCTGGATTCAAAGACAGGAATTCTTCCCACACTATGACAGGACTGCTGTTCATTCTGTACCGTCCACCATGGCAGGCAGACCCCGTGGACCCTGGCCAGACGGACCACCTCAGCCAGCCACCTGTGCAAAGGCCCAGCTGCCCAGAGGCCCGGCTGTCCAGAGGCCCAGCTCACCCCAGCCCACTCACACCCCCGCCTCCCGTTTGTAGATGTCTGAGGGCACATTGCTGTGGGCAGAAAGCTCTGCCCAAGAAAGACAAGGCCGCTGAGCACTCAGGGCCGTGCAGTTCCAGGGGCCAGCCGGGTGCTGGCTGCTGAGCTGGACGAGCGAGTGTTGCTTCTCATGTGCTGAGGTCTGAGGCAGGTGCTGGGAGTGGCTGCCTCTGTTTCTCCACTCTGCTCTCAACTGGGTCACGGTGGCTGACCTCTCTCCTGGCAGGTCATGCTTCCCTCTTAACTGTCCTGAAAGTGAAGAGTGTGACCCCACCTCGCTGGGTCCCTGACAGCCAGCCGGTGAAGCCGGGGGTGTCTTAGGCCTTGCTCAGAGACACAGGGCCCAGGTTCCGGATGGAGAGTCCTGGGAACTGACCACCAGCGGCGTGGCTTCCCTGGGCACTGGCCCTACAAGGGTGCATGGCATGGCGTGTGCCCCTGGGGCCCAGGCTGGACCCTGGCCCTGGCCTCCACGCACCGTGCTTTGAGCCTAGGACTATCTCCGAGGTCAGAAACGTCTCAAGCGAGGCGCTCGGGTGACGGGCGTCAGACCCTGGCCAGACTCCCAGCTGAGCAGAGGTGGAGCCAGGACTCTGGATTGGAGACCCCACAGCCAGGCACCCCACCCCCTCCCGCCTGTGGGGCTGCCAGCTGGGAGCCCAGGCAGAGGGCGGCTCTGGATGCAGCCGAGCGTGTCTGCTGGGGAAAGCTTTAGGAAACAACGCAGGAGCTTAGATAAAACCAAACCGAGGAGGCGACGGGGCAGAGGGCACGCCTGTGGCTGGGCGCGGGGGGGGGGGGGGGGGGGGGCCGGCTCCCCCAGGAAGGGGGCTGTGTGTGGCCGCGGTCCCCAGGCCCTGCGCCCTGTGCGTTCAGCCGCGAGCAGCGGCAGCTCCGAGCATGCCCTCTCCTGGCGACGCGTCCAGCTGCTTGCACGCAGCGCTGAGGCCGGACGTCTGGTCTCTTCCAGATCTCGGGGAGATGCTCTCTGGGACATAGTTTCCCTAAGCAAACACCGTGGCCCTCTCTTGCCCCTCCAGCCCCCTGAGGAGGGCAAAGTGAATTATTTTAGTAAGGGGAGAGGGACCTTTTACAGACTCTTTCTCCTTGTTTTTTTTTTTTTAACCCCGAATAATACTCTCTATGTCATCTGTATATTTATGATAGCTCAAAGACATGGGTGTGTGGATCTAATTAAAAATGTGAAAGGGTTTAGCAGCCTGCTGCTTCTCTGCAACTCTCTGGTTGCCAAATCTTGGCAGTCGTGTTGAAACGGAGCCAAATGTTTAGTGTTCAGCTGAGTGGCTGCCAGCCCAGCGCTGCATTGTGGGACCAGGAGCTGGAGGGGCCGCATTCAAAGGCAGGGGACCCGGACCCAGCACCCCAAGGAGCCCGAGAGGAAGCCGCTGGGCCTGGCTCTCCCCACCCCGCGCCGCGGGCCAGGCAGGCACCCAAGGTCAGTCAGGGCTGCAGGGGCAGCGGGAAAGTGCTCTGAGCTTCTGCTGGACTTGAGTTGACACGGGGCCTCTTCGGGGGTCAGTGCCCAGCTGCTGTCAGCGGCAGGGTCTCAGTGGACACCGGCTAGTGTGTTTCCAGAGAGTCGCAGGCCTCTCCTCTGTGAGTCTGAGCTGCCCGGCGCCTTGTCCATTGTTCCGTGGATTCCCAGACTCTGGGGCACACCCCTCGCCCGGGCCTGTGCAAAGGCAGCTTCTCGTCGAAGAGAGGGAAGGAGGCTGTTCTCGGCACTACCCACCTCCTGGGGGAGGAATCCAGTCTCCAACGCTCGTGGATGCCAGGTTGGTGGGTTCTGGAAAATGCTGCTGGGTGACCGAGAGTCAGAGAGAACACTGTGGGGGAGCCCTGGCCGCTCAGCACCCCTCAAGGCATTGACAGGACAAGTGAAACTGACACACGAGACAACAGGGGCTGCTTTCTCTTTCCTCCAAATATGCCAACTGCGAACCAGCGTGGGAGGGGAGGGGAGACTGATCCTTCTGCACAGAAACACGCCCCTGCGCGGGAAACTGGCCCCTCAAGCCGCAGAGATGTGCTGGGAGCGGGGCCTGGGGAGATTCCGCTTTCACCTTATACCGTCTGTGATATAATTGTTCGTGTAATAGAGGATGAGCCACACCTTATGTGATTAAAGTAAAGGGGAGGACAAAACAGGTGGGCACCCTGGAGGGAGGGTCGGAGATCCATGTGTGGGGTGGGTGGGCAGGAGAGGGCCTCGAGTTTGAGGTCCCTGGGATGGAGCCGGCTCTAATGTCAGTTTGGGCTGCTTGCCGGTGTTCCTGCCTCTGCTCCCCCCCTGCAGAATGGGGTGTCTGTGCCTTCAGTGTAGGAGCGGTGAGGGTAGAACATGTGTAGGTGGGCAAGGGGAGGGTCTCCTCACCAGGGGCAGAAAGGCCCTGAAAGCCAGAGCCCCTCCCCTAGGGCCAGGGGGACATTTGCTACGAGGAATCCTCACTTTTTTCTAGGGTATTATCCCAGATAGAATTTCATCCCAGCAGACGGCTCCTGAGCACAAATATATTCTAAAACCTCTGGACGGATGCTAATCGTTTCGGAAGTCGCCAAGGCACCTTCATGATATCAGAGCCTAGGAAAAAAAAAGAGAGAGAGAGAGAGAGAGACTCCAGGGACGGTTGAGACTTCTCTTTCTTTGTGTTGGGTAAATTTACAGAAATGAAGTTTAAAATGACATGTCAAATAGATCCCAAGTCATCATAATTTAGCAGCCACTTTCTTATGAACAATAAGACACGAGAAGTGAGGGCGTCAGAGGATGACAGAGCAGGTGCCTGGACGTTCCGGGGGGAGGAGGGAACATCTCCAATCCCGGGTGGCCCACATGCCGCCCTCTCTGTGGTCTAGAGAACGCAGAGCTGGCTCTCTCTGGGGTGCAGAGGGGGAGAAAGAGGGGACTTTGGCTATGAGGAAACCTCTTCTTTTTCTAGGAAAATTCCACTCCAAGAGATTCCTAACATGTGGGCAGGTGGTTGTCTAACCCACCGAGGGAAGATGCTCCAGGTAAACAGCTAATTAATTAAAGAAAACCTCTCTCCACCCCAACCCTGAAAACACACTGCAAATGAGACACACAAGTGCGCGCGCAAACACACACACTTTCAATAACGCTTCCAGGCAACTGACTGCAACGCAGCGCCTCGTGCGTTAAGACCTACAAACCTGAACCCCCATCCGCGTCCTCCCATAGCTGCGTGACCACAAACCCTCGCTCTCCCAAGCCACATTTGTTCCAACTTAATATTCTGGTGCTTTCGGGAACAACATTTAAAAATAAACCATTTTGGCACATTGTCAAAGTCTTGTCTAAATTCCTTCCTGACAACCACCCTGAGTGAGATTTTAAAAGCCAGCAGGAGTTGGGGGGAGGCAAACTGGAGTCCCCGGCCTGGAGTTACAATTCCTGACAGTGTGGGGGAGCGTGTGCTCAGCGTTGCTCCCTGCCCCTAGTAGCCTCGCTTGCGTGGGGCGGGAGTGTCCTCCTGCTCCCGACTCCCACTGCTGTGTCTTCTGTCCCCTCCCAGGGGCCTGGACCCCTGCGTGGTTGGTGAGGCAGCTTGGGTACCTTGACACCTTTTGGCAGCTGGCCCTGGCTGGCCACCAGAGCGAGGGGACTGGAGAGGGCGGCCTCCGGCAGGTGTTAAAATGGTGTTCCTGTCCCCAGCCGTGAGGGCTGCAGAACACCCTGGCTCTGCTCCCTCCATCCACAACCTGCTCTTCTTGGTCTGTTGCTAAGAGACCAGACTGTTGTTTACAAGATCTGCCGTGGCGTCAACTTCCATAATTTATAATTTATTATCTCAGTGTCAAAACTTGTGTTGGTTTTTATTTTATTTCTCCATAGAGCTAATAATTGTTGGAGGCGACAAAGGTCAGCTTGCTGTCTCGGGCACCGGCCGCTCCAATAGCGTCCCGGCTGGCCCTGAGTTGAGGTGACGGGACTAAAATGCTATTATCAGCTGAAGATGAATATCATTTTTTGTCCATTAACTTCTGCGTGGTGCTATGGCTCAGGCGAGGGGATCCCTCCAGATTTGCCCACATTGAAAACAGGTTTCTGGCCGACCCAGAAGGAAATGAATTGAAATGATTTCAATTATCACAAGAAAGGAGTCAAGCTTCCTTGCTGTAAACTTGAGCACCGAATAGTTCAACTCAGCAATCTTCTCCCCATGAAGTTCAGGGCTGCAGTGCTAGAAATTTCTTGGGAGTCCCTTTTGGCTTTAGCAGTTCACGAGAACACCTTTTCAGGGCACCGCCGGGTCAGCTCAGCTCATCAGTCAGTTCCAGGAGGAGGTGATGGTGGTCAGGACTCGTTTCAGCCACACACCTGCTACAGAGAAGCCACATGGGCGTGTCAGGGCCACCGCCGGGCAGGTGCAGAGCCAAGCTCAGCCGAGAGACGGACACAGACTCAGGCCAAGCCCACAAAGACAATTCTACTATCAGTCCTGTCTTAGAGACAATGTCAGGACGCGGTGCTCTTTAAGGAAAGGCAGTACTGAGTCCAGACTGAGTGATCCCAGAATCAGTTCCTCATAGAGACAGAAAAGCAAACCAGCCTGGGCTTTGCAGCACCTCGTGTGCCCAGGAGAAGCCATCACCTCGGGAGGCGCGGGGGCGTCACAGGGCTCCAGAACCGTATCACCGCATTATCTCTCTCTGCAGAGTTTTGGGGTCTCTCTAGAAACCACAGAGCATGAGGCATTTCTAGGAAGGGTGTTTTATTTTCCCCATCAGAGAACCTGGCAATTTCTAATGGCATTTTACTGGGAATTAGGTTTCTTGTTTTCCAGAAAGCAATTATGGCAATCACCCAGCCTGGCATTTTCACCACCTAATTCCTTTCCAGGCCCCGGAGTGTTGTGGCCAGGGCAGTACAGGGCACAGGGCTCCCCCGATCGTCTCCTGGCAGGGCTGGCAGTACCATTTTTCGCTGTTGTGGTGAAAAGAGATAAACGGGCAGGCTGGAGACCATGGACTATCAGAGAAGCAGGCAGTTACAGCTAGGCCCTTCTCACACGCGCTGTTTGCCTTTTTCCCCAGTCAGGTGACTTTGGCGTGTTTTAGAAGTGAGACTAGACTCATACATCGGGACCAGCAGACACACCCAGAGCCATGGCAAATTACCCACCAAGGTCCTTTGATCCCACAAAGCAATGTGGGGATCCTGCTTGTTGGGGATTTCACTGGGCCCCACATTATTTTTAAGATCCCCCTGGATCCGGAATCTTCTTGAGGGCGGGAAGGGGGCTGTCCATCCTCAAGTGGTGCAATCTTCATGCATGGGTTTAGCATCAAGGACCAGGGACTGTGGGGTAGACTCCCAGGTGAGGGCTTAGCCGCGCTGGGAACCAAGGCAGGTGTTTTCCATCCTTGGATTATTCCCAGCTTCTGCTTTCACAGACGCTACCACCTTCTTCACCAAGAGATGCTGGAGATTCAACAACGGAGGCACCAAAGAATCTGGGAGAGCAAAGTATACAGTGATGAACATCACTGCTAAATCTGTGGGGCCCAGTGAAATCCCCAACAAGCAGGATCCCCACATTGCTGTGTGGGTGACCTTGGTGAGCATGTCCTTGGGGACAGGTGCACCCACACAACCCACACCACAGATTGTGGGGGCCAGGGGCTGGGAGCCTGAGCTACAGGCTACATGTCACAGGAGACACATTGTGTAAGCCAGTCCTCAGAAATACACACCTACGTCTAGGGAGATCCAGATTGATATGTGACCTTGGAATATGTCAAGTCTTTAAGCCTCATTTTCCTTCTCTCTAACATAAAGATATAACTGTCATCTCACCTGGGGAATGAAGAGAAGTGGTATGTGGCACCTGTCACCCCAAAGATGCTCAGTGGATGAGGAAGGAAGGAGATGAGGCGTGCCCGGGACCCTGTCCCAGCTGATGCCTCACCTCTGGCTGTTTATAGAAGTTTCTAGAAGGAGAGATACTTATTCATTAATAAGAAAGGATACTTAGACTATAAGCTCACCGGGCTCAGAGATGAGGCTTTTGCGATGTCAACCGGAGCCTCTCCCAACCCTCCCTCTGATTCCACAGTCTGAGCCATCGGCTTTGGGCGTCTGGTTGGATCCACGCAATTCAGCAAGTAGCACGTCAGGAAGTAGCAGGGGCAGCTGACTGTGTTGCCGGGATAAAGCTCAGCTCTCAGTGTGATCAGTGAAGTCAGAGAACACTGATGTACAGAAGGAAGAGCCCCTTGGGAGCCAGACTGAGTTGGGCTAGAAATTCAACGCCGCCAATGTTAAACTGTGACCATGAGAAAGCCGTTAGCCTTTCCAGGGGTGACTTCCCAGAGTTAGCATTGACCTGGACTGGTCACATGGGAAGGCATGAGACACAGAGGCTGGGGGAGGACAGCTTTCCTCCCTTCCACAGACTCAGAAGGACGAGGATACCGATGAGCCTGGGTCCTGGTCTGGGGCTGATGACCCTTCTTCGGGGGGAGTCAGATAGAAAGTGACCACCAAGAATTGAGAATCCTTTCTTTGCTCAAATCCTGGCATGCATCTATTTGTTATTTTATTTTATTTATTATTTTATTTTTTTAGGAAATACCTAAGTGGGTAGTAACTGAACTTCTATTTCTGACCCCCTCTAAAATGCCCACCTCTTGTCTTCCTAGAAGACCAGAGCCCTGCACACCCAGATGCCCAAGCCAAACACAGAGACCTCACCAGTGATGCAGGGCTCTCAGCAGCCCTTCCCTGCCCCTCCCGGAAGAACAGCTAAAGTCCATCGATTCTTCTACCTAAACGAGTCTCCCTTACTCAGTCAATCATATCCGGGGCAGTGACTAGCCGTGCCTCTAGTCAGACTTACACATGTGCTTCACCTGCTTCTAAAGCTCTGAAGATCCCGCCTGTGTTAGGGAGAGCTCACACTCCACAGCTCAGACTCCTCCTCCACACCCAAGAGCCGCACCTTCCCTGTTTCCCCTCACACAGCTCTGCTAGTGCACCACGTCACGGTGCACCATGATCTTGACTTCACAGGACGTAGCCCCTGTCTTAGGCATCACTCAGGTGACTGGCCAGTTTTGGTTCCGTCCTGCATGACCATGTGACTCCCTCTTTTCTTTCCCAAAAAGTTTCTGTTGAGTCTTCAAGACACAACCCGGATGTCACTTGCCCTCAGACATCTTCCTCACTTCTCTGTGTCCACAAAGCCCAGCCCGTGAGCCTCTGAAAGCTCCTTCTTGCTGGTCCAACTGTCCTCTCGATTCCCTTTCCAAGTTTGCCTTCCTCTAATAGCCTTTGGATGCTGGTGATCCGCAAGGACGGCCTATGGAATTCGCAGAGGGCGCCTTCTCCCCATGTCTGGGACTCCCTGCCCCAACTGCACTCAACACTCAGTGCTGATGTTGCCAGAACTGGTCTCTACCCCAACTTCTCCTGACTCCCACTCATGTAAGCCTCACCTGTCTTGCGACATTGCTATTTACCACACCCTCAAACTCAAGAGCTTCAAACTCATTTTCTTCTCATTTCCTTTCAATGTCTATTCCCTTTGAATTCTCTGATGCATAGCCTCATTGTATACCCAGTGCCCAAGAAACCTAGATTCTTCTCTGATCAGCAGCCATCCCATATGATTAAACGAGACTCCTTGGTGCTTCCTTCTCCATTGCTTTCAAATCTGTCCAATCTCTGCAGACGACCAGCACAGCACATCACTCCACCTCTGTCTCATTACTGGAATTCTGCAACCAACACCTAACCCATCTCCTCTTCACCCTTCTCACCCATTCTCCATGTAACAGTCAGGATGCTTCTTCCAAAACACAAGACTCTGCCATGCCATCTTTCTGAGATTCCCCAGCGGTAGCCCTGCTGGTTCTAAAAGTTTCTTCGTGGTTCACAAAGATCTTGGCGTGGGTTCTAAATAACTCTGGGTTTCTATGTCTTCTCCCTCCAGGTCAGGCCAGATGTGACTTAACCCTGGAGGTGCCTTGAACTGAACTCTGCTATTTTTGAATCTCAATCCTCTTAGATGCTACACTCTTGCCACGTGCACTGAACGTTTCGTCGCCCTCTAAACCTCCGGTGTACAGCTTACTACTTACAGAACTCCTTTACCCTGGTCTACCATTAAATTCTCAGCACCATAAATGAATCCGTGAAATAAAAGGAAACATGTTTTCTTGTACAAATCAACAATGGTCTCTCTAGATAGATAGATAGATAGATAGATAGATAGATAGATAGATAGATAGATAGATAGATAGATAGATAGATAGATATAGATATATATCTCAACTATATAGATTTAGTTGGCAACACTTACTCCAAAAAAAGCCTTCTTTTACAGCAATCATATTTTTGGCCCTTTCTCCGTACATATCTCTGAATTCACACTCTCACAAATGTACCTGTATTCTCTCTCATCTTCGGTCCAAACTTCTTCCAAGAGAGACTTTATATCTAACTATGGCTGTAAATATCCTAGCTGTCTTTCCACTCCCAAAACTCTGCTTCGAGAATACACACATGATTGTAGGTCCTCCCTGGTGGCGCAGTGTGTTAAAGCACAGCATTGTGAAGCTGGCAGCAGCCGCTTCGGTGCCAGTTCGATCCCCACCTGGGAGGTGACCTGCATGGCACAGCAGACCTCGCCTGACCCGTCCGCTGCTCCCCTCAGCAGTGTCCTCTGTCGACCTGCCTGTTCTGCTCCCCACTCTGATTCTGATGAATCTTTTCATCACCCCTGCACCTCTGGCATGTACACTGGTTCCGTATGCATAAACCAAAAATGAATCTTTAAAAACGAGTGCACACATGATTGATTAGTATGAGTCAAACTTTGTAGCTGATGTTGCCTGGCCATCATCAGCAGTGGTGAACTAGGCTAGCAGTCCTCGGTGTTATTCTCCCCTGCCCACATGTGGCTCCTCCCTTCCACAAGCATTTTGGACAGTTTCTCAGAGAACGTGATAGATTACCCTCAAATCTGAACTCCTTGTAGGAAAATAATCCCCTAGCCCTTCCCATCCTTTTAGTGTTTTTGCCCAAACAACCTACATTTCAACATTTACTGTTTGGATTTTGTAGTTGTAGACCCTGTGCCAGAGCGAGTAATTCCCCAGCCCTTTCACCTTCACGAACCTTCTGTTTCCTCCCTGGTCTCCTTCCGCTGTCACTTACCACGAGCATTTATAGTCTAAATGCTCGTGAAAGGCAATCTCAAACTTTTAAAATGATTTTGGGGCCCTCCCTGGTGGTGCAGAGGGTTAAAGCACAGCACGTAAGAAACTAAAGCCACTTCAGCGTGAGTCCGATCCCCTGCCCCAGAGGTGACCCACATGGCGAGGCAGACCTCTCCTGACCCGCCCGCTGCTCCCCTCAGCAGTGGACTTCATCAGTGAGCCTGTTCTGCTCCCTGCTCTGTCTCTGGTGAATCCTCTCACTACCCTGCACCTCTGGCCTGTACCCCAGTTCTGTATGCATAAATAAATAAATCTTAAAAAAAAAAAAATGAATCCGGCCCTCTTGATCCCCTGCCTTGAATCTGCGTGCAGCCGTCCCACGCCACCCAGTTGAAATGGCCCAGGTCAGCCCAGGTGAGTCTCCCCAGAGCAAGAGGAGCCTCCCCTTCTGGCTGGCCTTAGGATTCATGGTCGAGAGTCATGCCCCATGCCTATCCACTCCTAGGAGGCCCAAGGAATGGCCCCTGGGGCTGCCCCTACCCCCAAGTGGCACACTTACCCGAAAGCCCAGCATCCTGTCAGCTGGTGATTACACCTGAAACTTGAATGCCAACAACTGGCCTTTCTCCTTGGAAGTTTCTCTGACTTCTGTCTCCACTCTGGTTAAAAACACTGTGCTCTCAAAAGTGATTGATTTGAGCATTTTATCGTTAACACCATCCTGTTTAGAAATCACCAGAGATTCCACCATCCCTTCTCCCACATGAAAAGCTGTTTTGAAATACCTTGAACTGGACTTGAGAGAAATATGAGTGTGACATTTGAGGTCTGATAACTTGGGTCTCCTTCCTCTACTGGCACCTCACTGGACTCACACTGGGCCATTCATCCTTTTCTGCCTCAATTTCTTCATCTGCTAAGTGGGTAGAAGATCCTGTCTCTATTGGAGAAAAAAAACGCAAAAGTAACTCCAGAGCATTCTATGACCTTGCAAGTGCTATGTAAGCAAACCAGATGAACTTCAGGAATCTAAGCAGGATGGCACACCCAGCTGTGCTTCAGAGCTTTTATGTCCAGATGCAGAGATACTCCTTAAAGAGGGTAAACTATTAACTGAAAATGGAGGGGAAGTTTGGGGAAGAAAAAAAGGAGACTTCGACATGTCGAGGTGAACGCTTGTGGCTCTATCTCATGGTTTGTTTTGCTTCTTGTAGAGCAGGAAGTCTACAATGAGTCCTCACTGGGAAACATACCTTTGGCTGGCAAGGGTTTTGAGTGGAACTTGTCAGGAAATTGGAGGACTAACAGAGCAAGAATGCCGCCCCAAAGTTGGCAGTGGAGTTTGGTTCCCACCCTTCGGCAGGAAGGCCTGGACGCTGGGTGGGTGTCTGCAGAATGCTGCGGCTGGAGAAGGGAGAGGGGTGTGGGAATCACCGTGGGCTTCCTGGAAGAAGTGTGCTTCCTCCTGGGTCAGGGTGCACCTAGACCTAGAGCACCACACTGAGAGTGCATAAAGGTATGGCTCTGTAAGTTGAATTTGAAACTGAATTTATATCAGGGTTCATCGCGATCTCTGCATCGGATGTCTGGCCCTATCCGCCCCTTGCCTTCGTCTTGCTTGCAACTCGGTGCCCTTCTAGCCTCAGCTGAGGGTCTCACGGCCCCTCCTCATTGGCTGATGGGCTCCCCATCCCCTTGCCTCATCAAAGCAGCCATCACAAGGCCTCTGACCTGTGTCTTCCCTCCGCAACCATCACCTGACCGTCGCTGGTTTGCCTTCAGTGACGGGCTCCTGCCCCAGGGCCCCTCCTGCATGCCATCCCCTCCCAGGCATGTGGAGCCTTCCTGGGGCTCTCAGGGTGCCCCTGCAAGGCCCCCACCAACCATCAGGCCACATGGGGGCTCCTAAGTTCGCTCAACAGCTTCTTTACTGCATCAGGTGAAGAAGGCTGGAGAGGCCACACCAGGAATTCCCTTGGTTTTGCCATAAAATATGGTCAGTTTAAGTGGCCTCATTTTCCTGCCTAAATGGCTGTCCCCTGGGGTGACAGAAAATGCTCTTTTAGCCTGGCTAACCGTTCTGCGCCTCCGGGCCCCCTGAGCCCCGGAGCGGATGGTGGGAGCCCATTAGCTCCTCACCTTCTGCCCTTTCTGGTCTCGCCTGCACCCCATCACTATGCCTGGGTCTTTGTGTCTCCAGAGGTGCTCAGCACTCTCTCTCAGCTCCAACGGGAGGCACACAGGGTCAAGCAGTCCCCTCTCTTTACCCAGTGAGCCTCTCTTTCCTCTGGAAATCATGAGGACTGAGGAAAGCCGTGGATAAGGAGCAATATGCTGGCACAGAGCAGCACGAAGGCCAGGAAGCCCAGTCGCAGCCCGCCACCCCCTCAGGCTCGGCACCCCTCCATGAGCCCAAGGTGCCATGGAAGGAGGGGACTAGCCCGCCTCTGCTGAGATGCTGCCGCCCCAAAATCGGTGTGGCCAGCGCACCCTGAGAAGCACCAGGGCCCAAAGTGGCACCCGCTGCCACAGTTCCTGCCATCCGTTCCATCGGGCCAGTGAGCTCGAGCCGCCACGTGCGTCCAATTAGGAAGCCACAGCACAGGGTGGGCGCAGGGCACCCTCCGCCCTGGTCCTCTGTGAACTTCTGGAGCTAAGGGGCGTGATGAGGCACAAGGTTCCATTTTTTCATGTTGACAGCATGCTGCAGTGGAGGGAAGACGAGGTCCAGGGCAAGAGGCTGTGCTCACGGTGGCCCTTCGGCCATTTCCAGCCTTTCCCCCGGACGGTAAAGAAACACGGGATAAACGAGCCAGTTCGTAGCAGATCTTTATCCTGGGAGAGTCGCTATAAAGCCTACCCCGCCTTTGGTCAATGTCACTTCAATTTAAAGAAACTAACTGCGGCTCATAAGAATGGAATTTGTTCATCGATTAATCTATACCCACGGAGCGCCGCGTACCCTATGATACCATCGCACTGAAATAGAATTTTCTCCAAACTCTACGTGTCTGGTCATTTTAAATCTAGACATGAGGTAATTATTGCCAGAAGTATTCATTAAAATGTGAACATCAATAAGTAAAAGAGAACACTCCTGTCTTGTGGTTAAAATTCTAGAAATAAAATACAAAAATAAAGACAAAACAAAGTCTACACCTTCCCTGTTATTCCTTTTTTTTTTTTTTTTCCAGAATCAGATGCTCTGCCTCCAGGGAATAGTTATTTCTCCCTCTCTGATCAAGGTGCAGCAGGAGGGGGCTGTAGCTGGAGGGGCAAGTGTCCACCTGGGAGAGGTTCTGGTCCCTGAAGCAGAAGGCACAGTTCCGTCACCTGTAATTTCCATCACAGACTAATGTCGGGCCCTCAGACGTTGTTTACGGGGGTGAGGGAGGAGGGGGGAACTCAGGCCATACAAAAGGACAACATACGATTCTTTCCAAGTGGAACACAGTGGCACAGAAACATGGCCGCCACGGGGTGACTCTCTCCCACTGGGCGTGGTATAGAGTCTGGGGCAGGGAGGCGAGAAAACGGAGGCCGAAGCTGCTGTTGACAAACTCTTCAGTCAGGCTGCGGGTGGAAGGGCACAGCCAGGATCTGGTAGAATTTCAACATCCGTCGAAAACACAAGTCACATGAGCTCTCCTTACACCACTGACTCTCCCCATGAATGCACCAGGGAAAAGGGATTTGGTGGCAAGATCTCATTACTAATTTTGTTAAAGACCCACCTGTGAGCACAGCAACAGAAATAGTCCCTGGGATTTGGGGGGTTTGGCTGTGTGCTCAAGCGTAGACAGCCCTTAATCTAATCGGCTGCTTGACTTTGGGGCCCCTGGTAACACATGAGCTGAGGAGTGGACATGGAGAAGCTAGAATCTTAATAGAGAGGCTGTGGGTGGCCACCAGTTAAGGGCACAGACCCCATAGCTGTCATTAGTCAGCAGACGGTAGTGAGTGATGACAGACCATTGTATTGACAACCTGTCTAGAGAGGCAGGTAAACTCAGGGAATCCTTTCCTTCACCTTGGCTGTATTCATAAGCAGAGACATGGATCTGTTGGGACTTTCTATTAAATTTATCAACCGACATTAAATAGTTGGGAGCTTCTAGCTTCAGATGAGGCTTGATCAAGAGGTTCCAGTTGCTTAGCAAGGCCCTGTCTCTAGATCTCTTCTTTTGTATCCTTCGTTGTTGGTGCCATCTTTGGGCTCTAGGCCACGGTTCCTAGGAATCTCCCTTCCACAGAGTAAAATGACTACCATAGTTCTGCTCCCTTCTTCCCATCATTCCATTCATAGAAAAGTGAAGGTCTACTTCAGTGCCTCCCACTGGGTCCCACGGTCTCTACCTCATGGTGTATTAATGTCCTTGAGAAATCCCATTCTCGCTAGTATGATCTGGACTTAGAATCCATGGTCAAGAGTCACGTCCAAGAGTAGGTTAAGCTAGGTGGCCACTTGGCTCTCATTCTTACACAGCCTCTCTGGACCTTCTCACTTGTTTGTCCTAAACAAGCAAGTCCCAAAATATAAGTTTCCTTGGGGAGAGAGCTCCTGAACAAAGAGCTGAGGACGAATCTCTCCTCAAAACCTAGGGAGGCACTGAGGCCCTCAGCCTACGAGCCTGAAGACGTGAGTCCTCTAATAACCCCTGAACCAACTTGAAAGCCGACCTCTCTCCAGCCAAGTCTTGACATGACCGAGAAACAGCCACCACCTTGATGGCAGCTCATGAGCCAACCTGAAACAGAAGCCCCAGTGAAGCCACGCCTGGATTCCTAACCCACAGAACCAGTGAGATCACACTTGTTTGTGAGTTTAAGCCAATAAGTTTGAGGGTAATCATCATGCACTACAGATAACTGATTCACTCCCACAGAAGAGAAATGAGGCTTCTCTTTCCTAGCAGCTCTGACAAATGCATCCTGGACATGCATTGGTTCTGAAAGCTAGACGGACATCCCCAACCCATTTCACAGCCAAAAGGAATCATTCTGAGATCAGGCGTGGTAGTCAGAGTGGGTCTCCAATTGTTTTAGTTACCAGCTCTGTGCTTGGGGCCAGTCACGAAACAACTCTGCCCCTCATCATAGTGGTTGGAATGATGCCCTCCATGGGATAAAACCAGCATCTAATCCCTGGTACCCGTGAATGTGACCTTATTTGGAAATAGTGCTTTTGTGGATGGCATTCATTAAGGCTCTTCAGATGGAAGATCTTGGACTGACAGTGAGTCCTAAATCCTTGTAAGGGAACAGAGAAGGAAAAGGAGATTTGCGACATCAAAAGTAGGAAGCCCAGTGAGGAAAAGGCCATGTGGAGGCCGAACAGGGGTCAGAGAGGCCTCCACAAGCTAAGGGACACAAGGGTGTGGGATGCTCGTGGAGAGGTGCAGAAGGGGAACCCCTCAGAGCTTCCGAATGTAGGAGATATACAGCACCACCGATTCAGAGTCTGCCCTCCGGGGCTCGTTTTGTTTTAAGACTTGCAGTTGGTAGTACTTTGCTATGGCTGCCCGACGAAACTAATCCATATGGGTAATGGTGACCTCTAATATGTAACTCAAGTCCAAGGTGAGGGCTTGTTTAATACACAGTTTTGCAGAGCACAGTTGACAATACCTATGCTCATTTCACAGCAGTACTTAAATTGTTTTGGACACATCCGGCGTCTTAAGGACAAAATCCAGGTTTCTGGGGTTCAGCCTCCCACTGGCCTCAACTTCCATCATTTCCCCCCTTCTATTTTAGTTTCTGCAACTCAAGAGCTCATTCCTGATGGTAGTAGACTCTGCCTTTTCAGGGTTGCGCCTTGTTTCTTATTTAACAATAACTAGTAACGAGAGAGTTCTCCCACACTCGCTACCTTGGCTCTCCAGCTCTATGTGTTTTTGTCTTTCTTTTGTCCTCAGTCTGGGCTGCCAAAACCCAGGCACCACTCCCCCTGCCACTGTGCTCATAGCTGCACCTTTTCTAGAATGTCGTCTAGTTAGAACCTACAGTATGTGACTTTGCAGATTGCAACGTGCACCTAAGCTTCCTCCCAGTCTTTACGTGATGCTTGCACCCCACCATTGGTAGCAGCATTTCTGTGGTATGACCATGCTCAGCTGGGGGCCCATTGACTTATGGGGGGACACCTGTCTGCTTCTAACTTTGAGCGATTGTCAATAAAGTTGCTATGAACATTCATTGGGAGACTGTTTGAAAATGAACATTTTTTACTTTATATCTTTTAAATCCAGGACAGGGAGAAGATTCTAGGTGAGGTACAACCCCACCTCAGACTCCAGAGCTCCATGGCAGGTGGGAGATGACATTAGAACTACAGTTGGCCTGTCAGCCACAACTAGACAGTGGCTCCAGCACTGTAGGGTCATTTCATTCTGTTCCCATCAGCAATGCCTACGTAAAGTGCTGAAGAGAAATTTGTTAGTCTAAACTTTGACTCAAACTTTAACCCCTAGAACTCACTGCCCATTTCTGCCCCATATTTGTGAGTAGTCCATCCTGGGGGCAGTGGCCCACAGGGTGTCTTTCTTGCCATTGCTGTAGGTCACAGTCCAGGTGGGATGTTGAATGGCAACAAGAACCAGTGAGGAACGCAGCCCCTGATGGGCCAGGGGGGCAGGGCCCAACGACTAGCACTGTGTTCCGGTATCAGTTGCCCAGAAAATGACTTTACCCTGAAGTCAGAGTTCTAGGAAGAATAGCAGAAGCACAGGAAAGATAAAGGAAAAATAAATTGACCCGAAATCAAAAGATAGGAGGGCCCTCCCTGGTGGCACAGCGGGTTTAAGCGCAGCACTAAGAAGCTAAAGCCACTTCAACACGAATTCGATCCCTGCCAGCCCTGGAGGTGACCACATGGCACAGCAGACCTCTCCTGACCCGCCCATTGCTCCCTTCAGCAGTGGACTTTGTCGATCTGCCTGTTCTGCTCTCCGCTCTGTCTCTGGTGAATCCTCTCACCCTCCGCATCTATGGCCTGTACCCCAGTTCTGTATGCACAAGTAAATAAATCTTAAAAAAAAAAAAGGAAACCCTGTGACCCTGTGTAAATGTCATGTATGTAACACAAATGTGACTCTGGGTTTCCTAACAGCCCAAGCAAAGAGGGAAACAAGATGAATTATCTTACATGATGCTCAGAAGGGTAAAGGCAATGACTGCCCTTAGGGAGCCTTTCCACCCTCCCTGTTGGCTCTGGATTTGTCTATTTCCCCATGGAATCTTCACAAAGGGAACACTAATAAGTCATGACATGGTGTCATTATTCCAGCAGACACGGGACTGCTTCTCCTACCACCTGTGAGTATAGGCAGATGGGATGGCAACACGCTAAGCCAGCTATGCCAATGGCAGCACAGGCCACGTCTACTTGGGAAGTGGTGACAATGCACGTGTGTCAGGCACAACAGACCTGCCACACAGACTCCTTGGCTGCCCCTGCCTTTGGGTCCCATCCAACTGTGTGCAGTTCTGCGACTGACCAGCAGGGGGAGGCTGGCCCAGCTGCCCCGTGGGCCTCTGTTCTCTTCTGTCAAAAGTGCCAAGGTGTGGTCTTCGCTCCAGGTTCTGGAATGAGCAAACACATGTATCAGCGCAAACTAATCAGGGACTGAAGAAAACTCTTTCTACATGTTGATTCTCACTGTGGAGATCACACTTAGACTCACCAAACTATAAAATTGCACACCTGAAACTCAACCTTGTGAACCACTAAAATCTCAATAAGAACAAACAAAGTAAGAAAGAAAATTATCATGACATTTTGCCAAATTTGAAATGAAAAATAACTTTGTTACTTTTCTTGAAAAAAGAAGAAAGACTGGAAGGAAAGGTGTTACCACTGTGGGTTATACGCTGTACTTTTGTGTTCTACTCTCCATCCCTCTGTAAATCTATTATCTGATCTGTCCGTCACCTGGTTGGCATCTATAAGAGCTTCTCTCTCCCCTGCCACTAGATCATGTACTATCTGGTTTCCTATCCATGGCCTACCATCCGTTTATCCACTGTGATTTATCTATCATCTCTATCCATCTATTCATCCAGCTATCATTCTCTCACCATCCATCCATCCACCACCCATTTCATATATCCTCTATCATCTACCTACTTATCCACGGATCTGCCTATTAAACAATCTTCTCAACCACCCCCACACACAAACACCCAGAACCATTTCATTTCAAGTTCTTTAAGTTACTCATATCTACAAAAGACCGCTTTTCTCTGTAAGATTACATCTTCATAGAGTCGAGGGATTAGAGTTTTGAACTCTCTGGAAGTCTTTATTCTGCCTGCCACACAGGTGAATGCAGGTGTGTAGTGACCAGTCTGTTCTGCTTTGCCTGAAATTTTACTGGCTTTGGAATAGAGTCCTGCCTCCTGGGACACAGTGTGACATAGTCACACTGTCATACAACGGGATCAAATCAGGAACCCCGCATATGCTGGAAAGGCTGGCGGATTATTTCTCCACTTTGACCCAGACCTCAGTTAACTCTGCAGTCCTGATGCCATCATTCTCTGTCCCACATGTCTTGGGCTAGAAATGCCCAGCTATTGGTGGTTCTTCATGCCTTTGTGCTTTTTCCCTTTCTGCCATCAACTTAGTGTTCGCTGCCCACACTTTCCCTTCATATGGCAGCCCCTAGGCCATGGAAGACTGCACAAAATGCACCTCAGGCACTGCCATTATCAAAATATCATCAAATTTACATAGCATTTATCAATAAATAACTACAGTCTGTCTTCTAGATCATGAATGCTATTTCTAACTCAAGGTATAGTTCGTCTTCATCTTTGTTGCAAGAGGGTATTGCATGGGTCCTGAGCACTTCTGTGCAATTCCAGAAACATGAACTGATGTGAACTACAGTGAAGGAAGAATATGTATCTGCTGGGTGGCTGGGTGACTAGTTGGGTGGACATATCGAGGGGAGGCTAACTCAATATCTTACAGCCTAACCGTATCTACACAAGGAGCAATTCTTACTAAATCTGAGTTGCTAGTGAATATTAGCCTAAATGGGGGCAAGTGAAAAACACAGTGCAGCAATCAACAAGTGAAGAGAAAAGGAAATGCGTTGCTGATCTCCAGCTAGACCACATGGCCACAAATGGCTCCAGATACCCAAGGTGGGGCTGTTCTGGAATTCCAGAGGAGCAGACATGTAGACCACATGCAGACTACATCAGCAGTACCTAATAACCACCATCTCGCCGGCCCATACCCACACAAGCAGAATGACTGTCACTTATTTTAATGTCAGAGCTCTGGGCTGTTATCTGTCAGCCCAAACAAAAGCCACTTTCCTTTCCACCCTTCTCACATACTGGGCAGGCATGACTTTTTTTTTTTTTTTTTTTTGGCTTGAACATAAGTGTTTCTTGGCAGATGCTTTTCTACAGTGCAGACACTTCCTGAGTCAGAAAGATTGGGGGCTACAGATCAAGGGGGTTCGTTATCGAGTGCGTTTCCATCTCTTCATGGTGCCATCTTGGGGAAACATATTTGAATTTTTGATCTTTTTGCTTGCCCAGCTGACACTCAATTCCGACTCCCAAAGGCTCGCAAGCAAAGGTAGTGAATACCCCAATCTTTGCTATGCGCCTTCTCGTTATAGCTTCACCACTGGTGGGGAGCCACCAGAAAAATAGAAAAAGACTAATGTCCTGGGGCTCTGGGACATCGCCAATGTTTGTCACAACCACCTCTGCTGTCCTCAACAGCCTGGAGATCTCACACCCAGCTTGCTGCCCCTCAACAGCCTGGACAAGCTCATCTCCTGGTCATTGACAATTACACCCTGGTTGCTTGGCAAGGGTAGGCTGTTGAATGTCCCTTGGCTAAGTGGAGCCAAGGGTTTCCTATGACCCATGATGTTAAGGTGTCCATAGTTAATTAACTTTTCTGGTGTAACCCCCAATCCACTCCCTAGGAGGTGCAGGGAACACCCAACTGAGCTTCAGACACCACCAAGCCCCAGCTCCTTCCCATCACAGCTACCTGTTCTTGGGGGTTAAACTTCAGGTTCCCTGAGCTGCAGTGGGAGGGGGCAGTTTAGCCCAGTGGTCACAAGGGTCTTCCCGCCATATCATCCTGGCCCAGCAGCGTGCCTGGCTCTGTTTAACATTGCTGTAAATTAGCACGGTGCCCTGTGCCTGGCCCGATAAATGAGGCCAGGAAATGCAGCTCTCTCACATCTGTACTTCAGTATTCATGTAAATTATCTGCCTGAGTCCTGCCTTCGCTGAGGCTGGGGATCAAGCCACGCCCCCTGTATGTGCAATAATGATTGGTTATGGGGGCCACATGGCCTGGCTTCCTTGCACAGCCTTGATTTCAAGTATTTGGTCCCATCGACAGACCTCTAGTCAGATCATCTATCCCAATTTTTGATTCAGAAAATCTGGCCACCATATGGTAAACACGTCTCTACCACTGTGACCTCAAAACATGTCTCTTCCTAAAAATCCGTGCTTCACTCTCCAGGCAGATAGAGCTGACTGTCCTCTGGGCTTCCACTTCATGGCTGGTCAGCCTCCTTCCCAGCATCTCCCCTCTGTGTCTTGCATTGGCCACAGAATTCCTTAAAGACAGGACAATGTTTGTTTCCTTTCTGTTTCTTAGCACCAGTTCTGAGTAAACTAAAAGCAAGCTTTCTTCAAGGTTCTGTTACATTGCACTTTGGGGACTTTACTAAAAAGTTAGGTCCAATCATGTATCTTTAAATTATAATGTACTTTAAATAGAAACAGCAAACTTTGTAAAAGAAGATAGCCTGTACATTATTATTTTTTAAAGATTTATTTATCTATGCATACAGAACTGGGGTACAGGCCAGAGGTGCAGGGGCAGTGAGAGGATTCACCAGAGACAGAGCGGGAAGCAGAAGAAGCAGATCAACAAAGTCCACTGCTGAGGAGAGCAGCGGGCGGGTCAGGAGAGGTCTGCCTTGCCATGTGGGTCTCCTCTGGAGCAGGCGGGGATCGAACTCATGCTGAAGTGTCTTTAGCTTCTTAGTGCTGTGCTTTAACCCACTGTGCCACCAGGGAGGGCCTATTTTTTTATTTTGTTTTTTCGATTTCTTCCACTGACCTCCAATCCCCTTCTTGCTAATAATCACTCAGACCTTCTAAAAGATTGGCACTTTTAGAAGTTATTTACTAGAGAAAGTTGATCCCAGAAACAGAATTTCCCAGTTATGTGGAATTCAGGCCATTCTCTGCCATCAAATTAAGACATCAGAAGGGAGAATCCACTTCTGATTGTTTCCAAGAACATTGAGTCTGTACAGCCACAGACTTCTTTTCTAATACCCACCTAAATGGCAACTTTTCAATTGCTTCATGAATTCAAGAAGGAACATATCTTTTTATGGTGCAGGGGGAGGAAATCCTTCTCAAGGTGTCTGCAATAAACCTCAGCACTTAAGTTGCATTTCTTTCATCTGTTAGCTTTCTATTCTAACTTCATCCTTGCATATCTTCTTCTTCCTGATCTCTCTGGACACTGCTATCTCAAAGACTCCTCCAAACCAGATCCCCTCAGTCATGCCACGCTTTGGCCCACCCTTGCCTGCAGCGTCTGCTTACTTCCAGGGCAGTTACTTAGACTCTTTGTCAAAACACTCAGTGTCTCTCATGATTTGGCCACCATCCCTCAGAGCACTCCTTAGCTCTTCAGAAGACCCTGTTACCAACATCTTTTATCTGCTGTTCTAGAAATCCATCTTTTACTACAGTCATTTTAATTGTTGCTAAAAGTAACCTGATTTTTTCATACCTGCAATTCTATGCACTTACTTTTGCCTCTCTCCTGGGTGTGTTTCTGTCTTTAGCCACATTGACAAAACCTGTGTGTCTTGCAAAAATTTGCTTGACTATTTCTTTTTAAAAAATATTTGTTTATTTGTGCATACAGAACTAGGGTACAGGCCAGAGATGAGGGGCGGTGAGAGGATTCACCAGAGACAAAGTGGGGAGCAGAACAGGCAGACTGACAAAGTACACTGCTGAGGGGAGTAGCGGGCGGGCCAGGAGAGGTCTGCCACGCCCTGTGGGTCACCTCCGGGGCAGGCGGGGATCGAACTCGTGCCGAAGTGGCTTTGGCCTCTTAGTGCTGCACTTTACCCTGCTGCGCCACCAGGGAGGGCCTTGCCTATCTCTTTTACTATGAAGGCTTCTCTTACCCAGGAAGTGTGCATGATGACGGTGGTGGTGGTGGACGTGATAGTGGAGGTTTTGGTAGAGGTGATGGTGTGGAAGTGGTGGCGGTTAAGGTGGTGACAGGGGCGCTGGTGGTGGTGTTGGTGACAATGACGGTGGTAGAGGTCGTGATGGTTGTGGTGATGATGATGGTGATGGGGTGGAAATAGTGGTGACGGTGGTGGTGGAGGTGGTATTGCTGGTGGTGGCAGTTAAGTGATGGCGGTATTGGTGTTGGTAATGTGAAGCTGTCAAAATAATGATGACAGTGATACCCGTGATAAGAAGACTAAGAAAACTCTTGTGTGTTTAGAAGGTACTATGTGCTGGACTGGACACTAAGTGCTTTGAAACTTGACTTAATATTATATTTCACAGCAGGAAAAATCAAACAGAAGCTCACACTCGGACATGAGTAAAATCAGGCCCAAGGAAGAGTTACTAAAATAAGGAAGAGCTGGACTGGAGACCCGCTTTCTCTGGGCCCCCAGAGCCTGGGTCATTCAATACTTTATAGCAGCTCTTAGAATCCCTTTCCGCATCCTGTGCTCCCAGGCAAGGGTGCCCTGAGTGCCTCGGGCAGTCTCCACCCTTCCCATCTGCTCCTCATTCCCCTGCACACAGTCCCCGTCCCCTACTGGACACACCTGTGGAACTTGCGAAATGAAGATGCACAGAAGCTGTGCTGCCTCTGGCTTTGCTTGTGCCATGAAGACCTTCCAGGGAGCATGCACATACACCCCACACCCAGATCTGTGCACATATTCATGCTCTCACTTCAGAGAGGCCGCTGGGACCCCCTTCGCTAATCTAACCCAGCTCTGCTTTTGGAATGTGAGCTACATCCACCAGGACTTTGCTGAGACAGCAGCTCTGAGCTTCCGAGGGCCGGATGCGATGGAGAAAACTGCAATCTCACCCTTTCCAACAAACCAGTGGTGACAGCATGAAAACAATGAGTCTCAACTTGGAAAGAACCGTCATAAAAGGCGGAAGCGACTGTGTCGTTTGACCTAGAGACAGACACTGGCATGGGATGCTGGCTAGTTTTGGCTCTCAGAAATTCACCGAGTCTACACCGGACGGTGTAAGAGACTCCATGCAGCGAGTGAGTTCACAAACATGCACATCAGACAACGGAGGGAAAAGCACGTCTGCCCCATTCAATCTGATCCACAGCATACATGAGGCCTTAGTCACCGGCACCGGCTAGAGGAGACATTAACCAGCTGCCCAGGGGGAGTGGACAACATCTCTCGCAGCACTGGGGCTGGTGTGCTAATCCATGAGGCTGTCTGTGCTAACAAACACCTTCTGCTTCCAGCAGGCTGACAGTCCTAACTGCCCCTCTTTTTACTCCAGTTGGGTCCAGTTCCCTCACCAGCCCCACCGCCTTGCTTGGCCTAACCCACTTATCCATCCCACCTCACTGGGCCACTTAGGGGCACAGATGGTCGAGGAGTCTGAGCCAGGCTTGGGCCTGGGCTCAGCCAGACCCGTTTCTGACGCTCCCTGACTGTGTAGACGCCCCTGGTTCAAGCTACTCTTGTTATTGGGGTGGTGTAGATTTATAATACTGGGGAGGTTACAGGTGTACAGATCTTCCCCTGAGCACCCTTCCCACCACCACATGCCCAAGCAGCCCCCTCCCACCAACAGCCCCTCTCCCTGTTCACCCTCTTCTCCCCTTGGACCCACCATTTTGCTGTCGGGTCTAAGGGCTTGTTCCTGTTTTTGCTTTGTTTGATTGCATTTTTGTTTATATCCCACAAATAAGTGAAATCATATGTGTTGTGTTCCGCCTGACTTAGGTCACCTAGCATCATCTCAAGGTCCATCCATGTCACGGTGAAAAGGCCTCGTCCTTCTGCCACCTCGGTGGGGACCCGCCCTCCCTCCTCCACGCCTGGGTGACCGACAGCACCCTCGCACTGTTTTCCAGTTGTGTTTTTGTATCCCCCGACTCCTTTCTAGAAGGCTTGGAATTGGTGAACCAAAGCTCATCTGACGCTGCCTCCCAGGCGGTGGAGACCGCACAGGGAGAAATGGGACTCTTGAGTTTTATTACCTTAAACTGTAAACACAATAGAACCATAGCATAAGCCAAGGCTGAGATAGCAAACAACTGTAGGTAAATGCGTCGGTGGTGCCAAGAGATGGGTGACAGAGCTGCCCTGGACTCTCTCTCTCGCTTCTCTGGAGGGCAGACTTCTTTACAGAGAAAACGGGCATTGTGTATTTATGAAAAAGTCAGCAATCATACAATGGTTACTTAGTAATAATACAATAAAACTGTAAAATCATTTTTTTATTTTTTTTTAATTTTAAAGATGTATTTATTTGTGCATACAGAACTGGGGTACAGGCCAGAGGCTCAGGGGTGGCGAGAGGCTTCACCGGAGACAGAGTGGGGAGCAGAACAGGCAGATGGACAAAGTCCACTGCTGAGGGGAGCGGCGGGGAACAGGAGAGGTCTGCTGGTGCCCTGTGGGTCACTTCCTGGCTGGGAATCAAACTCGTGTTCAAGCAGCTGCAGCCAGCTTTGCAGTGCTGCGCCTTAACCCATTGTGCCACCAGGGAGGGCCTTAAAAATATTACTTAATGGGGCCCTCCCTGGTGGCGCAGCGGGTTAAAGCACTGCACTAAGAAGCTAAAGCCACTTCCGCATGAGTTCGAATCCCGCCTGCCCTGGAGGCGACCACATGGCGCGGCAGACCTCTCCTGACCCCGCCCGCTGCTCCCCTCAGCAGTGTACTTCGTTGATCTGCCTGTTCTGCTCCCCACTCTGTCTCTGGTGAAGCCTCTCACCCTCCGCATCTCTGGCCTGTACCCCAGTTCTGTATGAATAAATAAATAAATCTTTAAAAAAAAAATATTACTTAATGCCACTCTCTGGCCCACTTTGGACCCTAGACCCAGACGATGCCAGTAACTCTGAAGGAAGCCTGCCTGGAGAGCCCGGAGTGGCGACTGGCCCTGACTGGTGGCCTGGAAGCGGCCCCTCACTGAGTCCTCTCCTCTGCCAGCCTGCTGAGCTGGAGGAGGAGGGTTGAGCGGCTTGGCACCCAGGGCGAGGGATTGGCCCTCTGCTGGACTGGGCCTTCAGCTGGCCTGGGCACACCTGCTGACTCATCGCCCTGCAACGTGGTGCTTGTGGACAGGCCCCTCTCACACGCCACTCCTGGTCAGCTCAGGGGTCAGCTGGCCATCAGGTTAGTCTCAAAAGCGCATTCACATTGGTGCACAGCATCTGGGTGGCCAGTGAGCCGTGCCGCCCTGCTGCCTGGGCGTGGCCGCCTGCCCACTGTGAATTGGAACCAGACAGGCCATTGTCACCTGGCTCTCCACTGATGACAACGGCATGAGACTCGTCCATGGCACCTGTCCCCGAGGGTGCTGTGGCCGTGCTTTCTGCTCACCACGGCCTCAGGCTCATGGCAGGACTTAGGGACTCCACAGTGACACAGAGCAAGGCCTTTGCCCAGGCCAGCTGTCTCGCTGCCATCTCTTGGTCTGATGATTATCCTTTAAGATACACGACAATTACCTGATGTTCCAAAACAGAAATAAGTCCCCCTCCCACCCTCGGGTTTGGACTGCCCCCTCCTCCCCTGTATCGCTGCCTGGCTCTTCATCGTGTTTCTCCCGCTACATGGTCTTGGATGTGGGTCTGGGACCATGTGTGTTTGAATGGCTGGGCCTGGCGTGTCCAGGGCTAGGGGAGCTCAGGAGATGTTCGCTTGGAATCTTCCAAGCGAATAAACCCTTTCTGAGCGCGTCCACGGGCCGATCTCCAAAGTGGCTAGTGGCAGTTTTGACGCCATTGCTGTCTGGTTGTTTTCCTAACCTGAAAAAATGAAGTCAAGATGTGATGGAACTGTGGGCAGCCTTTGCCCACTATGCCATGCCCTGGGTGCCTCCTGCCCAGTCACACGAGTCCAGCAAAGAACGAACTTGGCCACCTTGTCCTGCCTGGCCACCATCCGAGCTCACCAAACTTTCATCAGGTTGCCAGAAAAGTCACGACATATTTTTTCTATGGTTTCCAAGCAAAAATAAGCCATGACCTTTCCAGCAAGCTGGTATTTAGGTCCGCATGTTTTTAGTTTGGCTAAGAAACAGCCCATTCAGCTGCAGCTGGACTGCAAGGTGAGAGACTTCCATGGCTGGAAGAAATGAGTAAGTAGGAGGAGAAAGTGACCAACAGGGAGTTCAGGCCTCGTCAGCCTCCCACCTGAGCTGTCTCCTGGTGGCTTTGGGACTTGGCTCATCTGCTTGCCCCTTTGGGTCTCACTGATGCTTCTGAAAGAGGCTCAGTCCCTCCGAGCTCAGTGGCGCTAATCCCCTGGGTAGAACTGAGCTGTACAGAGCCAGTGAGAGGAGACGGCCCAATTCTTGCTGGTTCGAATACCAATCAGTTCTACCAAGCCAGGGGATGGGAAAATTGTGTCAAAAATCTGACTTAGGACCTCTGTTCTCTCTTTCTTGCTCACAAATCAAATGAAAATGTATTGTAAAGAAACAAAATTAAAGTTAGCCTAAAACAGAATGATGTCCCTGAAGAAGGGGGGGGGGGAATAAAACGTATCCTATAACACTGAATGAAAAAAAAAGCCACATATAAAATTATTTATTCATTGTGATCGCCAATAATAAAATAGCATTTCCTGGGAGGATGAAATACATCAAGATGCTAATAGTTTTTAATCTCTGGGTGAGGCAGTCTTGGATGATTTGCAGTGTCTGTATAGCCCACATTTTCTACCAGGATGGATTCTCCTTCATGATTATAGGAAATGGCTCTGTCTCCACGCCTCACATGTACAGGTACTACCATGATGCCTGTCAGCAGAGAGCCCACTAACAGTCTCCTGGAGGTGTCAGCATGGCTTCTACGAAGAGGAAAGTTTCACTATTCACTTGGGCATGTACTGAGTCCTGCACGAGGCCAGCCCCTGGAGACCCCCTCCGTCCTCAGCCTCCATCCCCTCAGATCCTAACCTAAGGCCTGGTCATAATTCAGAGAAGAGCTTCCCCCTCCACCAGCCCTCACCAGGGCAGCTGGGCTGGCTGTGGACACGCAGTGTCACTGGGAGGCGCCCAGGCCTGGAGGAGCCGAGCCAAAAGGAGGCTGGAAGAAGCTGAAGAGGTGGAGGGAGCTGAAGAGGCTGGGAGAGGCTGAAGAAGCTAGAGGAGGCTGGAGGAGGCTAAAGAAGCTGGAGGAAGCTGAGGAGGCTGGAGGAGGCTGGAGGAGGCTGGAGGAGGCTAGAGGAGGTTGGAGGAGGCTGAGGAGGCTGGAGGGAGCTGAAGAGGCTGGGAGAGGCTGAAGAAGCTAGAGGAAGCTGGAGGAGGCTAAAGAAGCTGGAGGAAGCTGAGGAGGCTGGAAGAGGCTAGAGGAGGTTGGAGGAGGCTGAGGAGGCTGGAGGAGGCTAAGGAGGCTGGAGGAGGTTGGAGGAGTCTGAGGAGGCTGAGGAGGTTGGAGGAGGCTGAGGAGGCTGAGGAAGTTGAAGGAGGCTGCTCAGGAGGCTGAGGAAGTTGGAGGAGGCTGACAAGGCTGACGAGGCTGAGGAGGATGGAGGACGCTGAGGAGGTTATGCTCTGTGTGGCAGCAGCACTGGCAGTGTAGACACCCAGACGTCTCCAGTGACATATGTGAGGGCCTCATGGTGGCAGCAGGCTGGGCAGTAGCTCTGCCTCTTGGCCATTGTGGGAGCAGAAAGGGAGCCTCGGGCTGCAACATGTGGATAGCCATCCTCTCCAGCCCTTTCCCCTTCTAGGGCTTTTACCTGTACTGCTCTGACAAACATTCTGGTGAAGGGGAGAGGGTGTCCACACCAGCTCGTTTCCCAGGATTCTGGGAGGGGACCTTGGTGGTCACCAGCTGGGACCAAGGCACCGGGAAGGCATGAGCCAGAGCCCAGGCTCCCCGCTCCACTCCTGGGACTGAGCACCCCAGTCAGAGCTGCTGTGACGATGCGTGACTGAGCCGCCCCACACAGCCCAGCAGGCTGGAAGGCTCCGCGACGCATTCCTGGTCTCAGCTCCACTTTCACTGCCTGGTTCCTATTAATGCTGTGGGTTCCCAAGCCTTAATGGGAGAGCTCTGGCCACAGATGACAGCGGCCCAGGGCAGCCAGCTGCCAACCTGATTGCAAACAAATGAGATCTTTTGGGGTCTCGCTTGATGGCCTGGGCACTGGGATATTTACAGACTTCCCACAGCAAGTCAGCCCAGGGACTACCGAAACCCTTGCAAGGCGCAAGGCTGGGTCTACACTCCTTGCTTCAGGGACAGCATTCAGGCAGGTTGAAAGCCGTGCTTGTTGGCAAATACTGGCCCTCCCCAACATTGTGGGATGCTGCATTCCACAGAGCTTTTGCAGGGAAGACCTCATCATTGGCATCCTCTCCAAGCTGCACTACAAGTAAGGAGCAGCACCCCTGAGGGAGGGCCAGAGAACTTCGCTGAGCCCCAACTAAGGGGAAACTCTCCCAGCACATTTGGGATTCTCGCCCAGAGAAGTTCAGCTCAAGCCAGCTGCGTCCCCCTCCCTCTGAGCTCCCCAGCTCTCCCTGTAGCCCCTCCGGCCTCAGCACTCTCTTGCACACAAACACCTTCTTTCAGGCCCCTCCAGCATCTTC
>NW_004567114.1:4109716-4144362 GCF_000260355.1 Condylura cristata
GGGGTGGGGCCAAGGTGGGCCTTATGCAAATGAGTTGAGTTTGCCCCGCCCCTGAGCCCGGGCTCTCCCTACCCACTGTCTTCGAGCCTGCGGTGGCCTTGCAGACTTCCCCCGAAAGCTTGGACTACGTTGTGAGGGACCTTTGGCAGGTGGAAGGGGCTGAGCCACAGGCTTTGGAGTTATCACAGCACAGGATCTGTTCACCTGTTCCTCCATCTATTTATGTGAAGAATCTCCACGTAGGACTGCTTGCTGTCGGGTAGACAGCTTTGCGAATCATTGATGGACACGGCGGGTCTCATAAACCTTGAATGACTGAGCTCTGAGGGAGGCGCCGGAGCATGGGGGCTCCCTGGGGCCTTGGGAGAAGGAGGAAAGTCCTAACCGTGCCGTGGAAATTCAGGGCTGAGCTTAGAGGGGTGCCTGAGAGCCGTGAGAGCTGCCTAGGAGTTTTCAAGGTGAAAATTGGCAAGAGGCACTCCCTCAGCTGAAGGATAACAGGCGCAAAGACCCTGAAGAAAGTGGGGTTCACACAGGGGTGCTTGGAAACTGCAGACCTCCTATCTCTGCTCAGGAGCTGGCTCCTGAGGCTGAAGGAAGACGCATCCCTGGAAGTTTTGCAGTGACATCACTGGCAGGTGCAGGCTATCATTCTCCCCCACAGCTGCAAGGACCATGGAGGGAAGGAAGGAAACTTGGAGCAGAAAGACCCCTCAGCAGTGGCTGCCCAGCTCATGCTGGAGACCCGTGGGGAGACAAGAGCAGCCGGAGCCGGGGCCAAGGGTGGTGACCACGGAGAACACGGGGCTGGGCGCCAGGTTCCCAAAGGGAGGTGAGGGAGGAAGGAGACTGCTTGGATCAAGTGACCTCCCGGCCCTGACGCGCAAGGGTGTGGTGGGGCAGGAGCGGGAGGCGGGATTGCTGGTGAAGATTTAAATTAAATGCGGCCTTTCTTCCGGGGGTGCTCCATGGGGACGCCGCAGCCACGCCGCCCTGAGCGCCGCTGCCAGTCACCCTCCAGCGGGCCCACAGAGTCATTTGCACACTCCTTGGCAATCTGGATCCCGTCCATGCCTGCTTTCCCTTCACTTTGAGAATACATGAAAAACTCAACTCCTCCGGTGCCAGATTTGTGTTCCTGTGTTAGGAGATTGTTTTTTCTTTTTTGCATCTGTGTGTACGTTAAACAGCAAGAAGAAAGTCGTGAAACTCAAGGAGTTTCCCCAAAAGTAAATCAATGTGCGGGTGAATGTGCTGTGGAGTTTGTTTGCAAACCAACAAGAGCGCAGCGAGCTTAAAAAAGATGCAGTTGGATGAGACTGCAAAGTTTTGGAAAGTTCTTTGAACACATGTAAACATGATATGTGTAAGCAAATGTTTAACTTGCCTTTTTTACTTCTACAAATTATATTATGAAATCAGACGTCTGTGACTTCTTAAGAATGTCAAATCAGTGTATTCCTTCAAAACAGATAATTGCCTAGAGCTGCTAGGCTTCCAGGCTGCGGGGCTTGGGAGGCTGGCTTTGTCCTGACAATGGAGAGCAGTTTGTTCCTGAAGCGGGCTGGCATCACGCAGGTGAGAGGCGGCCGTGACCTGGGCTCTCAGGGAGAGAGACTTGCTGCACTCAGGCACCCTGCTCCTTGGGGAAGGAAGACAGCCATGTCCCCAGGGCAACCTCTTGCTGAGGACCCAGCTTCAGGCAGTGTTGCCCTGGGCTTGGGGAGCCCCGCCCCACCTCTCCTGGGGAAGGAGAGTGCAAAAAGTCTTCCGCCTGGCTGTTTCGCCAGTGCTGCCTTTCTACTCTGCTCTCTGAGAGCTGGGCAGCTAGAATATACTGCTCTTCTGGTTCCAAGTGAGACGGGATTCGGCAGGTTAGTGTTTCCGAGCCCCGCTCACCTTGACAAAGGTTGCCTGGCTTGGTGACTCTTGCATTATTCTCAGTAGAGAACACAGCAGCAATGGGGAGGCAAAGATGGCGAGATACAAGGTCCATGTCAGTGTTTCGCGCCCACACATGCAGTGAGGCTGTTATTACGAGACGCGTCCCTTGACATGGCAGGGAGGCCTGAGCGATGGCTACGGGACCGCTGCAGAACTTTCCAAGGGACACACAGTCCCAGGGAAGTCAAGAGGCTGTGGGTGAGCCCCCCTCACAAACCCCCTGGGCCTCTTCCCACCCCCAAGCACAGGCCCGGGTCCCACTGGCGCTAAGGGAGATGCCAGGACAGGACCACGTGGCATAAACGTGCATGGAGGCATCAATCTGGTTCCTTGGGCACCGAGCAATGTCAATGGGGCCATTGTGATGTCTGTGCCACCCATTCAGGAACCCTATTAAATCAAAGGGCTTTTGTTAGCTCGCATTATCCGTCGCAGATTGTAGGGATGACAGATTATTGGGATGCAACTTGCACTGTCATGTCGTATTTATGCCCCATTCATTAGCTGCGTCTTACTGGTGCTTTGGCGAGCTTGTTATACATTTAGCGTAAGCTCATATTCGAGGATATATATCTATAGCTCTATAGAGAGCATATATATAGCATCTTGATTTGGAAATTATAAAACCTCAGAGCTGTTGTTTCACAAACTCAGACAGGAATGGTTTAACAGGACTTGGGGGTTGGAATAAATATCATAGCCACTTATTAGGTGTCTTTTGGATGGTGTTTTTTTTAAAAAGATTTATGTTATGTATGCAAACGGAATTGGGGTCTAAGCTAGAGGTGCCGGGACGGTGAAAGGATACACCAGAGACAGAACAGGGAACAGAACAGGCCGACTGACAAAGTACACTGCTGAGGGGAGCAGCGGGTGGGTCAAGAGAGGTCTGCCACGCCCTGTGGGTCGCCTCCCTGGCCGGAGATCGAACTCGTGTTGAAGCAGCTGAGGCCAGCTTCATAGTGCTGTGCTTTAACCCGCTGCGCCATCAAGAGGGCCCTTTATGGCTGGTGATTTTTGTCCCACGCTTGACACCCTGCTTCACCAAATGGGGATGAAATGCCTGCAATTAAATGTCGAAGGTGAAACCTATCACCTACCTAGCTGATGTCTGCCCCCAGGGAACTGATACTCATGATGAACCCCCCACTCACATGCACACAAATAGATAGACACAGCGTCCATGAAGAATTTATGAATATTCTTAGTTTACCAACATGGTTCTGATACCCGGAGAGGAGAAATGACTGAACCAAGGTCAACCAAGGTGACTCAGCTCGTAACGGTGAGCGACAGGAGAAGAAGCCAGGATTTGGAAACCCCAAGTCTGTAACCTTTACACACTGCTTCCTTAGTGGCTGGATGTCATGACTGTGGGCCTGGGCACCATATCCACACCGCCCCCTGAACACCGTCCACCCAGAATTCAGAGAACATAGGGGTGTCTTTTGCAGACAGCCTCCTCCCCTTTCATTCAAATGGAAGGAGAGAAATGATGTATTTGAACTGGTGGGCATTGGAGATCTGAGGTACCTCCCCATCTTAAGGAGCTCTGTCCAAATTTAAGATTCCAGTGGGCATATTCATCCATTTCTAATGAAATTTTTCTCAATATCAAAACTAAAGCGATTAAGCATCTCAGGACAGGTGAAGAACTTGGGTATATGGGGCAGACTGGGGTTAGCGTCTTAGGAGGCAAGGCCTTCGTCTCCCCAGGACTTAAGTTCTCCGGGGGCACCCAGTCAGGAGGGGTGGCGGGATGAAAAGAGCAGGCATGAAGCCCACAGTGCCCCCTGGCTCCTGATGAAGACGGTGGTGCCCGTGCAGAGAAAATGCCCCTGGGTGCTTCCCACTGGACTCAAACAGGCTGGAAGGGTGCCTGTGCCCCCATTTTTCATAGCACCAAATTAGAACGCAGAAGTAGCTAGTCTAAGCTGGAGAGGAGCATGTGGGTCCCCCAGCCAGGCCCCTGGTCCCTCCATCATGGGTCTGCATTCCCTCTACCCACGATGCCCTGGGCCAAAGCGGCCATGCAGCGCCTCTTCCCAGCCTCACTCGGGGAGGCCCTGCTGGCACTGAAATGGCCATGGAAGGCACGATTGCGCCAGGAAGAGGCAAAGTCGCAACATGAAACGTCTCCCCTGTGCGCGAGCTGCGAAGCTTCCAGGCTCACGTCCGCTGCTCTGGCTTCTGGAAGTTACCAGTGTGTCCTCCTTACTGCTTGGTTCTCCTCTTTCGAGAAGCCCAAGCAGAACCCCAAATGAGTCGGTCCACGGAGCTGTCCCAAGCTCCCTCGGGCACTCAACACGATGAGCCACTTAGCAAGTCTCGACTGCAGGTCTCTGGGAGAAACACCTGGCTTGTTCTCAGCATAAGCTGTTCTTAAATTTCCAGGAACCCTCAGGCTGGGCAGTCCAGGGTCACTGCCAAGAAGAAGCCTCACGAGTTCAGACACGTGATCCTCACTGGAGGCAGGCCACGTTGTCCAGCAGAGGCTGGGGAGGGATGGGCAGTCACACTCGCAGGCCAGGGGCTCAGGGCAGTGGGCCTTCTGCCCTGGTGTCCAGGGCAGGAAGCAGAGACGGGCAGAAGGCGTCACCGGCAATGCCCACCCATGCAGCGTGCTTGCCATCGCCAGCATCGCTAGCATCTGCTCTGGAGTTAGAGGAATGAGGTCGCTGGTGGCCTCTTGGTGGTTTACCTCAGCACAATCACCACTCCAGCCCGAGCTGGACCCCCGGCCAGGGAGAGACCCACAGGGCACAGCAGACCTCTCCTGTCACTCCCCACTGCTCCCCTCAGCAGTGGGCTTCAGGGGAATCGTCTGCTCTGCTCCCCGCTCTGCCTCTGCTTCATTGTCTCACCCCCTTTAGCTCTGGCACACACCCCGGTTCACATATGCATAATGCTGCTCCATGTGGGTCAGCTCGGGGCTGGGGTCCAATTCAGGCCGCTGTGGCTGATGAGGGCTGGATAGCACTGAGACTTTAACCCCTGCGCCACCAGGCCTCCAGGGAGGCTCCCTGTTGGACTCCTCAGAGGAACTTGCTTTGACTCCATGACAAAGATGCAGCATACCCTCCCGCCTTCCCCCTGCACAGCCACGCCCAGTCCCTGCCCAGCTCTCATCCCGGCCCCTGCGCCCACAGGCAGAATCCTGCCCAAGGAACTCAGGTTTCCGGGCGCGGTTACAGAGAAGCCTGCGGTTTGGTTCTGCTGAGGCGATACTGCTCAGCCGTTCATATAATCATATTACAAACACTGTTATTAAAATCATATGCAAGATGAAAATTGGTCTAAGCAGCAGCAACTGGGAAAAGACAAAGAAAGAGCTGTGTGTTGTCACGCCCCGTAAAGAGAAATTGGTTGGAGAGAAATAGCCACTCACACCCTTGCCCACACACAGGGAACCTGTCTGCCCACTGGACACTGGCAAGTGGACAGATGCAAGGTCAGGGAAAGGCAGCCCGCTGCACAGGGAGGGCCACCCTGGGGCCGCTGAAGCCAGGCAAAGCCAAGGACATCCCAATGGGTGGCCACCGGGCCTTCCTGCACCAGCTCCTGGCATGGCCAGTCAGGCCCCTGCTGTGGCCACCGGGCCTCTGTGGCTGCTGTGTGTCCTGACCGATGATCACGACTAAGTTGACAGAACGGCGAGGTTTCTTCTAATAACATCGCCCAGTCAGCCTGCTGCAATGGCCTCCTCTGCCTTCAACATGCAAAAGAAAATGCAACTTCTTTATTTACGTATTTGCATGCATATACGTATCAATGAGCTGGGGCACAGGCCAGAGGTGCAAGGGTATGCGAGGACTCCCCAGAGACAGAGTGGGGAGCAGAGCACACTGCTGAGGGGAGCGGTGGGGAGACAGGGGAGGCCTGCTGTGCCCGTGGGTCACTCCCTGGCCAGGGATCGAGCGCAGGCCTCAGTGGCTGGCGGTGGCTTCGTAGTGCTGAGACTGACAGCTGTGCCGCCAGGGAGGCTCCAGAAAATGCAACTTGAAGAAACATCGCTGTGTCTGGAACGTCTTCAAACACTGTCACGGAGCCAGAAGCATCAGATGGAAGGTGTCCTGGGCAGGGCCTTCCACAGCTCTGCAACCCGGTGGGTTCCCTCTGCCCCTCCAGGAAAGAGTTGGTGGAGGCCAGGAGTAGATGCTCACTTGGGGGTTGGTCAGTAAGTACAGCCTGAGGAGGATCTTAGGAGTTCTAAAAGTTACAGGCGCTGAAACCCCTGCGGCCTCGGCGTGGGCCTGGCCTGGGGCTGTGACTTAGGAGTACGCTGGGGGCAGAGAAACGGCCTGTGGTCATGCACGTCATTGCAGGGAGGTGCGCCTTGCCATGCTCATCCCCACTCACTTTGATTGATTTCCTTGCTCCCGAATCCCTACACTCTGGTTATGAATTGGTCCACACGCTTCAGAACAAGCTGCTTGAGAAAGATCCGTGCCACTGGCGAGCGGTCGGGCTTCCAGGGAGGAGGATGACGTGCCGTGAAGTCTGAAAGTGCTGTGTGTAGCAGATTCAGAGAATGCTCAGCCACGCCAGGGGAAGGGCCTGCCACAAGCAGACACCTCAGGCCTGTTCAAAGCTCCAGACATCGCTCCTCTCCCTCCCCTCCCCCTCCCTCCTTCCTTTTCCTCCCACCCTTTCTCCCATCCTCTTCCTGTTCCTCTTCCCTTCGTCTCTTCCTTTTTCCTGCTCTTCCTCTCATCCTCCCTCTTTTTTAAAATTCATGGGGCCAAAGAAACCCTAGTGGTCCGTAAACTTATTGTGAAACATTCTGGGGATGTTGTCGCTGGTCTTGCAGACAAGAGAGAAAAATCATCTTCAGTTTCCATCCTGTATGAGAAAACTGATGGCTGAAAATAAAGTCATCTTTTCATATATTAAAAAAAAAGTCGGGGACTCAGCCTTTGCACGCCCCCAGTGCATTCAGTGACAAGGAAGAAACTCCAGCCTCCACTGCCTTCCTCCAGCATCAGCGCCTCGTCAGGTGGGGACAACTTAGAACTGCAAGCCCCTCCTGCCAAGAAGAACTCCCTGGTGGCCTAGGGCTCTGTCTCAGGCTGGGGCCTGAGTTCGAAACCCAGCCAGAGAGTGACCCACAGGGCGCAGCAGACCTCTCCTGTCTCCCTGCTGCTCCCCTCAGCAGTGGATTTCAGTGCACCCACCTGTCCTGCCCCCCACTCTGTCTCTGGGGATCCCTCTCAGGCCCCCACCCCCACAACTCTGACCTGCAACTCTTCTATGCCAAAATAAATAGATAAAATATTAAAAAGAAAGAGAAAAGAAAAACTGTGTTCTCCAAATCTCACTGTCCCTACCAATGTAAACTAAATGTGGACTCGTGCTTACTGGAGCCGCGCTCGCTGGGTAAGTCTGCTGACCCCCTTGAGTCGAGACGCTGCTTCGATCATCGAATAAATGGCTTTTCTTAGCACTCCCTTCTCCCTCTCTCTCCCTTCTTTTCCTTCCTTTCTTTTTCCTTTGTCTAAAAGGTTCTCGGGGGCCAATGTATGTTTTCTTTTCCTATCTCATTGCCATCGTTATCCCCATTTATCCAATATAAATTATCCAAATAAATCCAATTTACTATTATATTATTATTTTGGTCATTTTTTATAACAGAACAATTTGCAAGATCAACCTTCGTTTTCTTTTTATTGAGGTGATGTTAGTTTACACCACTGTTTCCATTTCAGTTTTCCCTTTCAGCAACTCTGTTTCACGCCGTGCCCCACCACCAAGCACCAAGCCTTACTTCCTCATTCTGGCCCGTGGTGATTTGGAGATGGTTCTAATTAATGATTTTCCCGACTGCAGATTCAGCAAAAACAGGCTGTTTTGGTGTGTGCGCTGGGGGAGGTAAACTCCCCTCTGTGGCAATCGTTCTCTGGGTTTGATTATTTTCTCTCCCATTATATACTTCTAAGTATTTGGCCTGGCTCCTCTTTCAAAAATGCAGTGATTTCCTCTTCAGTGATGCAATCTTAAGAAACACCCAAGCTTTGCAGAGTTGAATGTAATAAAGGGAATTCCCAGTATTTATATGAGTTAACATGAATGTAAAAGCCTCAGATTAGCCAGGCGACTACAATCCACTTTTATTTTTTCCCTCTTCGCCTTTCCTTTAGTGATTTCTAAGTGCCAAGTCTGTGTAACAGGTGATGAGTCAGGCTGATCAGTCAGTTCTGACTTCGGGGTGGGGATGACACTTGGTGAAGGAACATTGGGAAAGGACGGTGCATGTAGGAAGAGGCTGCCCTGGCCCCAGGAGACCCAGGAGGGTAGGGATGTCACCTAGGTGGGGTCTGCAGCTGGAGCAGGGGAAGGTGGGGGGCAGAGACTTCCTGAGTCTCAGAAGATCAGGTGTTGACCTGCAGTTGCTGCGAGAGGTGTGGTGAGCTGGGAGTGCCGTGGGCTGCAACGTCAGTGAGGCATAGAAAGAGGAAGTGTGCCAGGTTCCGGGCCCACAGAGATTTCATAGGTTTTCACTGTGGAGGCAAGAGGGACAGGAGACACAAGAGTTACAGATAAAGAGCTCGGTGGGCCTCCCTGGTGGAGCAGGGGTTAATTAAGGCCTGGCGCTCTCATGCTATCACCCGCTGCTGCTGCTGCTGCTGCACAAGCCTGATCCCTGGCCAGGGAGTGACCCCAGGGTGCAGCAGACCTCTCCTGTCCCCCCGCTGCTCCCCTCTGCAGTGGATTCCAGTGGATCTGCCTGTTCTGCTCCCCACTCTGTCTCTGGGGAGTCCTCTCACCCCCATACCCTGATTCTTGTAGGCATAAATAAATAAAATAAGCCTTAAAAATAAAAACAAAAGAGATGAAGAGCTTCCCAAGCCTCGCTAGGGAGTTTGGGCTTAATTCTTCAGATACAGCAAAGTGGAGTGCAGCATCTGCCGGCTCCCAGGCCCCTTTCTAGTTCCTCAGAGACCCCGACTCAGCGTGAGCTGCCCTCCCAGCCTGCCTCCCCGACTCCTTGCTCACCTGGGGTCTCGTCAGTGTGGCGGACCCAGGATCACATTCGGGGCCCAAGCAGATGACCCCGTCATTCAATCAATCACACCTGTCCAGGCCCTGTCCAGGGACAGCCCAGTGTCCTCAGGTGGACTCAGGAAGAGGCTATGAAGCAGCTGCCCTGCCCCTGGGTTCAGAGAACAAGCGCTGTTCCTAGCTGCTGCAAGAGGTGGGCACAGAGAACGTGCCTCCAGCCTCAGATTTGCCACCGTTCAGGGCAGGAGAGCTCGGCCGCCTGGCCGATCAGGCTTGCATGTGAGCTCTGAGGATGCGACTTGGTCTCTGACCAGTGCAGTGGGGGTGGGGTCTTGCCTTGTTTGTGTTGCTAGCGCCGAGCCCCCTTGAAGGCAGGAGAGACTTGCAGATTTTGGTCCAACAGGCGGGCAGGACTGACACAACCTCAGTGACACTCTGTCCCACGGAGCCTCAGTTTCTTGTCGTGCATGAGGAGAAAGAACCCCCTGACTAGGTGCTGTCAGGCTTAGGAGAGCACGGAAAATTCCTCCCATGATGCCAGGCTCGTGCAGGGCAACCAAGCAGCAGTGGCTCCTGCTCTCGAATTGTGGGGGTTCTCCAATCCCACGGGTCAGCCGTCTGCCCCTCATCTGTGGGGACCATGGAGGTTTCCGTGACCATGGTCACAAAGGTGCCGAAATCCTTTGCATGCTGTTAGATAAGGAGTTTGAACTTAATTCTTTTTATTTTATTTTATTTTATTTTATTTTTGCATACAGAACTGGGGTACAGTCTAGAGGAGCAGGAGTGGCAGCCCTGAACTTTATTCTTAAAGTGTGTCAGACTTCAGGAAAGCAAAGAAAGAGAGCAGGCAGCTTAAAGCTGGGGCACTGGATTCCTTGGCTCCTGGCCCCCAAAACTGCTCTTGAGAAATATGGGTTTGAGTGGTAGAAGCCGGACCGCAAATAACAATGACCTAGTGAGAGTCTGAGAGGCGTTTCACCAAGAAACAGCCTGTGACCTTGGAGGCCCCGAGAGGGAAGAAGAAAGCCCAGGCCACCCTGACAGTGAAGAAAAAGGGGTCAGGCAGGGGGAGCCCGGGCCACCCTGGCAGTGCAGAAACGGGGGTCAGGCGGCGGGAGCCCGGGACTGTGGTAGCAGAGCGGAGAGCTGGCCTGGCGGGCTGCTGAGCTGTGGGCCTGCAGCCTCGCACTCCTCTGGCTTCCAAGCAAAACCTGATAGTCTTCCTGCCAGCAGCCGCCCTCCGAAGACCCCAGGGCGGCTGGATGCTGTGACCCTGCACACGGCTCAGCGTCCTGGCTCTCCTAAAACCAAGTGTCTCGTGCTTCATCAGGCGCGGGTGTGCGCTGGCCTGGGCGAACTGTGTGATGAGCCACTTCCCATCTCCTGCACAGCATCCCTCCATGATACACCCGCTGCTTCCTGTGTCAAATTGCAGGGTGCGGTTAACCTCAGAGATGCTGAGTGACCGGACTGAGGTCTCACAGCGACAGGTGTGTATTTTCACCCAGGTCAGCCTGATCCTCCATGATGCCTTTTAGTCTTCTGCTGCCGGGTCTCTCCCCTGGACCTTCCTCCCCCCGCCATCTCTACAGCCAGACCTTCGACATCCACCTGTCTCCAGGGCACAAGACAAGACCCCCAGGGTTTCCAAATGTAGGTTTTTCATTCAGATCCTAAATCAATTTTCAAGCCTTTGGAGACTCAAATTTTAACCTCCCCGTCCAGGGGGAGATGTTTGTAAAACTAGTAGCCAGCGTGTCTGGCCACTGTTCCGCTTCTCCCCATCAGGGCTGCCTCCCTCGCAGTGGTTCTCTGCCGTGTGGCCCCTGTGTGCCCCTCCCCCAGCCCTCACACCCCTCTACCCTCTGGCCACCTTCATGCAAGCCGGTCACCCCGTCTAACCCATATTCCAAGCCCCCCTGTTTCTTGAGGTCTACTTTAACTACACCCTCCTTTAAATGCCTTCCTGGCACCTCCTCCAAGAAGTCTTTCCTGGTTTAACCTATCAGGGGAGAAATTCTCTTAAGTCAAGCCCTAACCTACTGGCCCTTGGGACAGATCTACCTCATCACTGGATTTTGTAAATCAAATTATCAGCCAGGGCCGTTCTGTTCCGCGTTGACTGCGGTTGTCATGTTCCCAAGGGAGGCCGCTGGGACAGAGAGCTCAGCCCTCTTCAGGGCCTGAGGGAGGGTCACAGCATGGTCTGCAGGTTGTCATTGCTGGTAGTGGTGAGTGCGAGTGTGCGAGTGAGCGTGAGTGTGTGAGCATGAGTATGTGCGAGTGTGTGTGAAGCGCGAGCGTGTGTGTGAGCATGAATGTGTGTGAGCGTGCGTATGTGTGAGTTGTGTGAGTGTGTGAGTGTGAGTGCGAGTGTGTGAGAGAGCATATGCTTCCCCGCCCCGTGGGCAGGATGCGTCCAGCCTAGCAGGGTGCAGCACCAGACAGTGGTGGCAGCCAGAGCTCCCAGCACAGCACGATGCCTCTGCCTGCCGTTGGCCTGAGCCGGTCACTCCACCTCTCTGGCCCTAAGTTCCCCCACCTGCACCAGCAGGAGTCACCCAGCGGGGCCATGTGAAGCCTGAGCGGAATGCTGAGCCCTCTGCCCCGGCACGGTGCCTGGCAAACAGGCCCTGGACAGGCGAGGGAGCTTCCGGTCCCCGCCTCCCGCCACGCGGCCGTGGAGCCGCTCAGCCCCGAGGCCCCCTCGCTTTGACGTGGTGGAAACCCTTGACATGGAAGCCGAGGCGGGGCTGGCTGCGTGGGGGCCTGAAGAGGGCCCCTGAGTCCCGCCCCACCCCCGCTCCTGCGGCCGCGCGAGGCTGCCAATCGCTGGGAGCTTCTGTCATTAGGAGCCTGGGCCGGGTTCCAGCTGGTGCTCTGGAGAGGAGAGGTTTCTGATCCCATTACTAGCCTCCTAAGCCAGTCCGGCCCCCCAGGATTAAGATCTTATAAACATCAGCCAGTCCTCAGGGGTGATGTGCTGAGGGCCCCCCCCCCATTGATTCCAGATGGAGAAGAGACTTGTTTGGAGGAACAAACGTTAACTTTCTCTTCACAGTGAGGAAAAACAACAGCAGCCCCGCAAAGAACCAGGCGACCCCAAAACCTGGCGCAGGACAAGTGATTTTCCTCCCTGGCCTCAGGCGACAAGCTGGTGTTTTGGGGGCCGCTGAGCACAGTGACGCCTGGCTTCAGCCTCCAGGCACCGGCGTGGGTGGGGCTGGCTCTGGTGGCTGCGGGGGACCCTGCACCCGGGCTGCGGAGGTGCCAGGCAGCATGCAAGTGGCAATCTCCACGACGCGGGGCTGGCCCAGAAGGGCTCAGTCCCCCCATTTCCTCCGATGGGCTGTGCCGCGCCCTGGTGCTGGGCTGTCTGGGCGTCGTCAAGCCCCAGCAGACTCGGTAGGGTGCTGTTCTTTTGGGTGTGCCGCAAACAGCCGATCTGCCACGCTCCTGGCAGCTTCTCCTCTTTCAGGGGAGACTCTCCTAGCACCCCAACCCAAGCCCAGGCCCGGCCGGCAATGGCGGTGGCAGCCCTGGCCCTCGGCACCCACACACGGCCCCACTGTGGGTCTGTCGCCACCGTGAGAACATCGGCAGGGTTTATTTTCACACTCATCATATCAACAGCCCAGTTGTTAGTCATTAGTCAGGGATTCTTCAGGTGGAGACGTCTGAAAGAGCACGGCCGGGTGGAGACCCCCAGCTGCTCCGGCCCTGGCCGCCACTTTCCAGCTCCGTGGCTTGGGGCCAAGCTCAGCCTCTCTGGGCCAGCGTCCCTGGGGCACATCAATGCCAGCCTCGCGCAGGGGTGTGGGCGGTGCCGGGGCCTGCGGGGTGTCCACCCCAGGCTGATGCTGGTAGGGGGAGCCGCCCGGCTCCTGACTGAAAGACACCTGAGAGACGCTCAGTCCATGGGGGACTCAGGACAGGCTTATTGCACAGAGCACTAACCAGCAGCAGACCTGTGCGTCCCCTTTCCATTGGCGGTCAACGGTCACGGTGCAAACACAAGCAGGATCAGTGCGGTGTAGGGCACGAGGGAAGCCATGGCCTGTGTGCCTGCTCTCCGGGGCCCAGAGGCCTGGCACGGAGGGCTTGCAAGCGAGTCACACGCACACTGACCCCATCATGGCTGGGCAGACGACCCGGCGGCTCGAGGAAGCTCTGGGCTTCAGTGTTCACCACAGGGGTAAACACAAGGAGGACGCATGTTCAGAGCTCGTGTGAGCCAGGCCCCGGTCGAACGCTCTTCACGAATGGACGCCGTCAGGCCAGGAGAGGGGATGGACGCTCCCAGGAGCCAGCCTGGAGCATGCGGGCGACGGGCGCTTCGCCAGCTGGAATTGCGAGTGGGCACAGCATGCGGGTCTGTAAAGTGGGGCCACATACTCCCTCCCGCCCCGAGCGCTGGTCTGCCTGGGCCAGGTTGGCAGGCACAGCACGGACATTGCTCTAGAGCTGGGGAGAGCTTGCGGCCGGCCGTGCTGGCTCCCTGCAGGGCCGCCTCACTTGGATACCCCGCAGGGGACCCCCCTCCACACCCACTGACCGGGCCCTCTCCTAGGCCTTGGGTCCAAACTCGGAAGCAAGTCCCTCCTCCAGGTGGCCTCCCTGCCTTCTGTGATGGTCAGCTTCCTCACCCTGCCCACTGGGTGAGCTGTCCCGGGAAGCCCACACCCCTCAGGCTTCTCACCTGAGGACTTCCCCGGTCGCCTCCGGGCCAGACGACCAATGCCACTGCTAGTTCTTGGAGGCAGGGACCCAGTTCCTGTCTCTGTTTGTCCACTAGCTCTCAGTAAGCCAAGCCTTCTCCTGTGTCCAGTGTGTTCCTCCTTGATAAAGCTCCCTCCATGGCTGTCTGCGACCCCACGTTGGAGTTAACTTGCCAGCTTTCCCTTTCCTCCTGTGCATGCCTGTGTGAGGAGCTCACCCAGGCAGCGTACCTGTCTCAACACGCCTGCATCTTCTCCCCCGCCTGGAGACTCAGCCTCTCAGCCCCAGGTTAGGTGACTTAACACAGCGCAGGTCCACGCCTCACGGCTCCAGGGGCCCCGTCCAAGGTCAGGTGCTGGCAGGCTTGGCTTCCCGCTCTTCGCTGGAGTCCTTCTCCCTGAGGCCTCTCATGGTGGCAGTGGGGGGCTCCCTCAGGGTCTTCTGGGTAAGAACAACAATTCCGTTCCTGAGGGCTCCACTCTCTTGACCTAATCACGTCCCAGATTAGTCCCTAATGCCATTGTCTTGGGGATTAGGATTTAAACATATGAATTTTGAATGGTCCCAACATTAAGCCTGCGGATGATTGTCACCTTCCCATATAGGTCCAGAAATAAGTCACCTGCCCACCCCCAATACACACACACACACACACACACACACACACACACGCCATTCTTGCGGCCATGTTTATCTGGAACTCTCTGATCACACTTGGTGTGAGCTGGTCAGCTTGGCACTGGCTTATCCACCAATCACCTGGGCAACGGTTTCTGGGGGTGGCCAGCTGGCCTCGCCTCCTCATGGATTTGTTGAAGTGAGTCCCCCACACCAGCAGGGCTTCTGGCACTGAATCATTGCAAGTTGGGATCCGGGCCCTCCTGGTGACGTGACGGTGTAGGACACAGCACTGCACTCGCTGTAGCTGCTTCAGGGCGAGTTTGATCCCCGCCCTGGAGGTGACCACATGGCACGGCAGACCCCTCCTGACCCACTCACTGCTCCCCTCAGCAGTGCACTTCGTCGATCTGCCTGTTCTGCTCCCCACTCTGTCTCTGGAGAATCCTCTCACCCCCGCCTCTCTGGCCTGTACCCCAGTTCTTCTATGCATAAATAAATAAATCTTTATAAAAGTGGGATTCATCCTCCTGGATCACAGGGCATCACGGACAGTGGAGAGGGAGGTAGGAGGACAGTCAAAAGCAAAGGAACCATATGGGGGAGGAGAGAAAAACGGATACACCCTCTGACCCCCAAATCCACACCTTGGCACGTACACAAAGAGGGCGCGAAGCATCAGTCGAAGGCTGACCTGTGCCCCGAGTTCACTGCGGTGCCAGGGCCACAGCCTAGCCCAGGGACCTCAGGGCCCAAGGATTGGCGAGAGGATCGGGACCGCTGCTCGCGGCGAGAAGACGGGCCTCTTGCCATTGTGACAGTGTGGATGGGACCAGAGGGCAGTAAGCCAGAGAGACACAGCGCCAGGTGACGCCCCGTCTCTGTGGGAAGCAGAGAGCACAGCAAAGGAGCCACCAGAGCAAACCAGGCGGAAGTGGGCAGTTGGCCGTAGAATGGACGCTCCCAGGGATGGGGCTGTTGTGGGGGGCCCTTGGGGCTGGGGGTGGGTGTGGTGGGGTGATGTCTGAGAGGTGTAGACCTCTCCCTGAAGTCATAGTGAGTCGACCAGTGTCAGCTCAAGGAAAGGGAAAAAGAACTCGATACCAAGAGAAAAAAGGGAAAAACAAAGAAAGACATGCGCCGAGGGGAAGGCAGAGAGGAAAGCACGCTGGCCTCAAGGCCCAGGCTGAGGCTTGAGTGTGGTCAGGCAGTGGGCGTGGGGCAGCCTGCCCGACAGCCTAAGCGGCTCTGACCTCACTGCCCTCCCCGGTGGGGTGCAGTACCTGTCTACCCACAGGGCCATGTCATGGGCAGAAGAGTTAATCCATGAGACTCTGAGGACCATGCCTGACAGGAGCACTCAGCGGGTGGTGGCTTTTCTAGCATAACCATCACTGTCCCAGGGCCTCCCTGGTGGGGCAGGGGTGAGTCTCAGCGCTATCAAGCTATTGGCGGCCACTGGCCTGAGCGGGGTCCCCGGCCAGGAGCCATGGAGTGACCCACAGGGTGAGGCAGAACTCTCCTGTCTCCCCGCTCTCCCCTCAGCAGTGGGTTTCAGTAGACCTGCCTGTTTTGCTGCCCACTCTGTCTCTGGGGAGTGCTCTCACCTCCCACCTCTGGCCTGCACCCCAGTTCTTCCATGCATATATATAAAAGAAATCTTTAGGAAAAAAGTAATACTTATTACCCCAGAGATAGTACTGGCGGGAAAGACAGGGCCTGCTCCAGCTCAGCGCTGTCCTGTCTTCCCAGGAGCTCAAGCCACACCAGGCAGAAGTATCCCTTCTCTTCCTGCGTCACAGGTAACATGAGGAAACAGCCAGAGAGGGCCCCTGTTCTGGCTAGCCCCCCACGTGCCACGGGAGTCACAGAATCAGCATCATCTTCGAGAGGATGGGGGAGAGATGCAGATTTTAGGGTCAACTCTGCGCGAGGCACACCCAGGGTGAAGCTGGCAACCCCTGCAGAACCCCCTTACAAGAACTCACGCAGGTGCAGTGGCCTCCAGGGCAGGAGGGGGTTCTGGAGGGCTCGAGGGCCTTCTGGTGTGGAGGCTGTGCTGTGTGTGTGGGTGTCTGCTGGAGGGCGGACAGGCCTGCCGATGGGGGAGGGGCAGGCCTGTCCCTGACCACTGTATACTGCGCTACCTCATCCTCACAGGGCCCACCAAAGCCACTTGAGTTGGGATTCATGGACAGCAGACTGCAGAGCTGAGAATGTGCTGGAAGCACAGACCTCTGCCCTCTACCCAAGAACTCCGGACTGGCGTCTGTGTCTCCACCCTTCCCAGGTGGTCCCACGCATGCCGAGTGCATGCAAACAGGCCATCCCCGGACTCGGGTCTGACCGGCACCTTCAGCCCGTGTGTCCTTCCACTTGAAGGGAGCTTGTCCTATCGCAGAGGCGAGACACTAAGGGCCAGAGAGTCCTTGCTGTTGCCTAGGCCCCGTGGGCTCCAGAGGCAGCTAGGATGTAGGGTCACAGCTGGTAGGCACCACCGCTTTAGTCTCAGGGCGTCCCTCTGTCTCCCGGGATGGAAGAATTAGCGCCAATGAGAGGGATTCCGGAGTGAGAACTGAAGGGTTTCTCTTTCAAGTGCGCTGAACTTGAGCCCACCTTGAGGCTCAACCCGGCCGACTCATCTTTGCGTGTGAGTCTTCTGTGTCTGCAAATGGCTTTCTATGGGATCCTAGGGGCATGACTGGGAGCCAAAAATGTTCCCCTTAACTCTGAATGTGGTTCTTTATGTGCCTGAGGCGTGTTGTACACTGATTTGCTTCCCGTCTGCACCATGGGGGATGAAGGAGGGAGACGCAGTGTCATCAGCTCAACTAGAAAGCAACATGCGTGGTGTAAACTGGTTGTCACGGACCTCGAGGGGGGTGTTAGCCCAGGGGAGGCCAAGCACCCGGAGGCCTGAAGGATGGGCAGGGATGTCTTAGCTACCTTACAAGAGCGGGGTTTGTGGGTGCTTCGGGATGTTCCCCCTCAGGAGAGCCCAGGTTGGCTTTATCAAGTTCACCTGACAGGTGGGGAAACTGAGGCACAAGGAGCTCCAGTGCGCTTTTCCCAGGCACTCCAGGAAGGTAAGTTGGGCAGACCCAGAATCCCGGGCTGAGCTAACGACCCGAGTTCCCCACCGCTTGGCATCTCGGTTCCCCTTGCATGGCCTACATATTCAATTTGTGACTCAGCCCGAGAGAGCGATGTGGGTATGGACAGACAGACGCAGAAGCACAAGTCGGGCGAGTGTTGGCACGCCCGAGCGCCGCTGCGGGAGTCCGACGCCTCCCTGATGGATGACCCGGCAGCTCCCAGGACCCGTGCGGAAGAAAGGATCTCTGTAAAGCGCTGACGCACATTCCCTGTTCAGAATACTCTAAGCCAGGGTGAAGGGTGTCACTCCCAGGGGGTCCAGACAACCTGTTCCCCCTTCTGACCACCCAAACCTTTATTCCACACAGGGAGCTTTGATCCCACTAGCTCACGTGGGCCCAAAGACTTCCCTCTGAGATGCTGACCGTGAGCTCCCTGGGTTCACCGGCTTCCCGAGCCTCTTACTTCATATTAATACGATGAAAGGAGTTTCTATTATTTTCCATTAAAATGTGTATCTCGACCCTCCCTGGTGGCACAGCGGGTTAAAGCACTGCACCGAGAAGCTAAAGCCACTTCCGCATGAGTTCGATCCCCGCCTGCCCCGGAGGTGACCACATGGCGTGGCAGACCTCTCCTGACCCGCCCCCGCTCCCCTCAGCAGTGTACTTCATCAGTCTGCCTGTTCTGCTCCCCACTCTGTCTCTGGGGAAGCCTCTCACCGCCCCTGAGCCTCTGGCCTGTACCCCAGTTCTGTATGCATAAATAAATCTTTTAAAAAAAAAAAAAAAACATGCGTGTCTCTCCCCACTGGTCTCGCTCAGGGAAGCAGCTGTGATGACCTTAGGTTGTCATTGACACCCCCATGTGCATCTGTTCTCTGACACCCCATACACCCCACGAAGGCTGAGATGCCCCCAGTGACTGCCAAGCCCACGCTGAGTGATACGTGGCGGGCTGTAGAAGTGGAGTGTTTCTGAATGGGTGGTGGCAGGAGGGGCCTGGCCTGAGCCTGGCCAGAGCCGGGTCTTAACTGATGGTCTCTAGGGACAACAGCAGGCGACATGGCCTCCTGTCAGGGGCGGCTGGACTGGTGCTGCCGATGGCCGGTTTGCTCTTCAGCCAGTGTGGACACAGCAGGCCCAGGCCTGTCCAGTGCCCCGATTGTACAGTCAGGGACGTCTGCTCTGTTGGCTCACAGGCTTCCCTGGAAGACACACAGGAGACAGTAAGTCACAGGCAGCAGCCGTGGGGTTGCGTGGGTGCCATCCAAGGGGCTTGGAGTCTCGGGGGCTGGATCTGACCACCACAGAGGGCACCCCCAGGGCTGGGTCTTTGGAGCTGGGGCTTGGAGCACAAGGTAGAAAATGAGAACTAGCTGGACAAGAGACAGCCAGGCTGGGCAGGGCATCGCCATGGGGTGAGGCCTCTGCTGACTTTGAGTCCCCGCCCCAACTGAGATTACATCTCTTCGATGATTCTAGAACTTTCCATCCAGCAGGGGCTGCTCCTTCTGCATGGGGTGGGGTTTGGCCATGGTTTATGCTTTGTGTTGTTTTCAACGTGAGATCTTTTCTCTCCATGCCACAGTTTGATCCTCTGAAGGAGATAGGTAAGACCGTGAGAGGAGGCCAGAGAGGAAGGAGCAGGAGGGTTCTAGGAGACCTTTCTGAGTCTGAGTTGGATACTTTCCATACATCATTCCATCTAGACCTCAAGAACATTCCAGAATTTTAAAAAGTAATTGCCTTCTTAGGAGGCCTAGAGGCAGGAGCAGAAGAGCATAGTTTGAGAGCCCAACATGACTGTCCCCAGAGAGCCTCCAGCTGTTAAAGGGGGGCTGGTCTCCCCTTCAGTCTCCAGACACCTTGCCAGTCGCCTCCTGCAGGACTCTGGAATCTGGAACTCATAGTCCTATTTATTATTTTACAATCACTGTCATTTTTTTTTAATAGTCACAGAATGACTATTGTGTAATTTATTATCATAATCTTTAGCGTTATGATGGGGAGTCCGTGCCCCGCCTGGGAAGTCCTGCGGCTACTCTGGCATCTGCCCAAGACCCAGCCTTTCACTCGTTTTCTTCAGTCATTGGCTTCTTCTTCAAAATAAGCACATCTATTTTGGGGCATCTGCACTGATTCCACATCTGAATGATTTAATATATATACACACATACACACACACACGTGTGTGTACAAATATGTGTGTGTGTGTGTGTGTATTAAATAAGCAAACAGAGAAACAAAATAAGCCCATCAGCCAACCAGACGCCCCAAATGAGCTCGGCCCCCAAGTTGCCCTCACTCTGCTCCTCGGTGCCTGGACGGCAGGACCTTCTGTGGACGTCAGGACCTGCTGCTCCCTGGGGCCTCGTGGTCCCACCTTAAAATTCAGGGGTTCAGCCAGCACAGAGGCACCGTCAACACCTCCCCACCCCTCCTTGGGCTCTTCCTGCACTGTCCTGGGCAGAGTTCACAGGCCCACCCACCCCACACCCCTGCAGGAAGTGACGTGGTCCCAGGGTCCAGACTCCCAGCTTGGTGAGGGTTCAGGTCCAGCAGGGAAGTGGCATCAGCCCAGACCAGGGGCCAGGCCTTGTGGGCCCATGCGGCCAGTCAGGCTGTCCTGTGCTGGGAGCCCAGCAGAGCAGAGGAAGGGCCAACGGATGCCCACCCCACTCCAGTGGGGTCCTCTGGGGAGGAGCAAGGGCCGAGAGCATAGCTGTCCAAGGCCCCCTCTCAGCACCGGGTGGGAACCGGCTGGCGAGGGCTGGGCGGGCCCTTCCCTGAAGCTGCGCGGGCTCGTGGCCTCACAGGACTCTGGGACCGGCGGGGGTTAAGCAAGAGGCAGTCGCGGCCTTTACTGGGGCTGACTGTGGGTCCCCACAAGTGACTCGCTGTTAGGTTTGGGCAGAAAAGATGTGGCCATGGGGAAGGAGCACAGTTGGGAGGACGCCGAGCCCGGCCGCCGGCCGCAGTGCTGGGCGCTCGCTCTGCAGCAGCGCTGGAAGCAGCTGCCGCCTGGGAAAGCGGTGAGTAATTCCTCTGGAAGAGTGTGCACCCGGGGTTCGGGCCTGATGAGGTGCTGAGGCCTCACCGGAGGCCAGATTAAAAGCTAAAAGGCACATCACCTCTTGCCCGGTGAGCCCCCATTCAGAGGGGAAGAAACCCCACTCCTGGCCTACGGGTCTGGGGGATCCCACCGAGCACCCTCCTTTCCAGAGCTACAGGGCCAGGCGACCAGTGGTCAGTGTGACTCTGTGGGCAGGGCCCTGGCAGCTGCTCTGGATGCTCCCTGCCAGGACAGGCCCAGCCCGCTCCGTGGCCTTGCCCTGCCCCGGGCAGTTGGCAGCCTCCTCGCGCCAGCTCTCGGGCTCGTCTACGCCCAGGTAGAGGTGAGCTGGACTAAGTGGGTTCAGGTAGTTCTTGCTAAAGTATGCAAAAGACTGAGTCACCCACCCCCAGTGAAGGGGGAAAAGGCTCGCCACCGCACCCGGCCTCTTTCCTCCCAGTGGCAAGTGTCACCGCCCAGGCCTGACCGGGCTAAAGTGGACAGAGGAGCTGGCCGGGCAGGACAGACGGAGCTGCCTCCCCGAAACAGACACAGGGCCTGGGAGAAAGAGACGGTACCGACGGCTCTGGGGCCTCCTCACGGGTTCTCATGACACCAGCCAGCACCCCTGCGGCCCCACCGGCTGGGGGACCCCGGCCCGCCTCTGAGGCGCATCCACTGCAAGTGCAGAAGCTGGAGAGTAGTCTGAGGAAGCGGAGTCGGGTCTCTGCTCAGCACTGAGCGCTTCGGGGCTCAGCTCCTCTCCCTGCCAGCCTGCGGGCCAGCCCAGCCTGCTGCCACAAGAGTGTGAGGCAGTGCCCTGGGCAACAGGAAAGGACGGAGCCCCCTCCAGCCCCAGGGCCTCGTCCTTTCGTCCCCGGGTGACGGCCAGGCTTCAGCCGAACCACAGGCCCGTGACCTGGGCTTGCAGAGGGTCAGACACACCTGACCCCAGAGGTGGCCCCTGCACAACGGTGTGGGCAGGAGAAGAGCCCGTGCCCAGGGCCCCGAACTGGGACCCACCAGAGCCGTTTCTGCTGAGCGACACCTCGAAGATTTCACTCCCACATCTACAGTGTGGCCACATGGATAATGTCCACCTGGCCTTTCAGTGGGTTTAGTAGGCCAGCCGAGGAGAGCATGTCCAGGCGGGGGTGGGTCTTCCCAAGCCAATGCAAATTGCTGCCGTGGACTCTGTCCACTCATTTCTAACCAGCAGGTCCATTGCCAGGCACAGGGGATGTGGGAAAGGGACCAGCCAGGGACATCAGGAAGGTTTCAAGGTCATTCCAAATGTCCAGTGGCTCATTTCCTCCTCCCATTTTGGGAGTCAGAGTCTCCAGTTCACTCAGAAGAGGCTGAGGAGATGGGGGTGGTGGACACGGGGCCGTGGCCCGTCTGTGCTCCATAAGAAGATCTCCGGCAAGCAGGCTCAGCCTCGGGAGTCTCCTGGCTGCACTGTTCTAAGAGCTTCCCCACGAAAGCAGACCGGCCACCTTCCCTTCAGGTCCCCGAGAGCTCTTTGCCAGATCTCTATAGGATGGACTAGGCTGGCCGGTGCTGGCCGGCAGAGGCGCGAGGGCTCCCTGAGTTCCCTGCAAGCTGGGGCGAACTGGCAGTGAAATGAAGCCTCCCCCAACCTGGTAGCTCAGCCCTGCCCCCAGGCCTGGGAAGCCCTCAGATTCTCAATCGTGAAGCAAAAGCTCAGCCATGTTCTTTTAGACATTCAGGGTGTTTTTTATCCCTGCAGTAACCTACCTCTGAGACGGCCCCCAAGGAGGGAAGGCTTTTCCAGGGGCGGTGTTTACTTCAGGGGGCTCACGACCCACCTGGGGAGGAAGAGGCCCCCCAGGACCTCACTCAGAGACTGTGTACTCTACAGGGACCCCAGAGCCCCCCCCGCCACCAACCTGCCCACCTGCAGCACAGGGAAAGCAGGGTGTTTCCCCAGGGAATGGGGTAATAGCACCTCCATTTCCTGTATCCCCTTCCAACAAATTCCTGTGTGGGGGTGGGGGACACTTTCCCCTGAGTCTCAGCAGCTCTGAAAGGAAGGCCTGGGGTCTAAAGGAGAGAGGGAAGACAACCACACAATGCACAGGTTTCTGGACACAGGTTTCTGGACACGTCTGCACGGACGGTCGTGGAGACGACTGAGAGCCGGTGCCTGCCGAGTGCGGCAGCGACGTCGGGCGACTCCCGTGCCAGTCCGGACACGCTGCAGAGCGGATCAGACCGTGCAACAGCCCCTGGCCACACGTGCTGGCCTGCCTCCGAGAGGTGCTATAGGAAGGAGGACCGGGTGGCGGCTCTTTGACTGAAATACCCGCCTGGGCGAGCAGCTGTCGTACCAGCGGGTGTGATGGCAGCAGCCGCCCCTTGTTCCCTCTGGCCGTGTTTGATTCTCACCAGCTCTGCATCCCAAGCCCTGGCCGTGACCTGCGACCCTTCCCCAAAGCCCTACGAGCTGACTATTCGAGGCAGCCCCGTGCTCCTCCAGCCTCCAGGCTCCTCCAGAAGCACAGACCCCAGCAGGGTTAGGTCCCCGACCTGCCAAGGCCTCACCCTTGTGCTCGGGGCTGCCCAGAGCAGGACACAGGTTGGGGCTCCAGCAGGACTGGGGGGTGTTGAGGAAAGCCTGAGCCGGGCCAGCGCAGGGGATTCCTGGCGGAGAGCAGTGTGGGGCTCGAGCAGTGACCCCCCATGCTCAGGGCAGGCTCGCGTGGAGGGGCGATGGACACAATAGTCGAGAATATTGTCATGGACAGGCCTGGCACATTGGAACTGGAGTTTCCCTGAAACACTTAGAGAACTGACAGAGCAGAGCAGGACAGTGATTTTTGACCTTCGAGAGGCCAGAGAGCTGTGGACTGCTCACATTTGCATGTCATTTCCAGATAGAAGCAAGCACCCCCATGAAGTCCATTCTTGAAGGATGGGAAGCTGTCATGTGTCGTCTTAGAACCAATGGCTGTCTGCCACCTGCAGGGTTCCAACCTGGGGCCCGAGCAGCTCTGTGGGGTGAATCTGGCCAGCAGGCAGCAGGGTGAGCTGCTGGGCAGCCCCCGGCTCTCTGCTGAAGCAGAGAACAGCCTCCTCTTCTCCTTCCCGCCTCCACAAGGCCTCCAGGCCAGCCACTGCTGGATCCGGGGTGCATCTGCCTGTCCCTTACTGCAACTGAAACCAGCAGGCACCCACTTCTCACAGCATTGAAATAGACGCAGAAGTCTCTACAAGTAAGAAAAATGGGGGGCCTGGACCTTGGGGGCCTGAGAAGAGATTTCTCCTTTATTGATGGCGGCTCTGGAGACCCTATCTCCCTCACCCATTTCTTACCTCCCCTGCATTTCAAGGAGGCACAACCACAATATTAATCACAATCATACAAATGGGGCAAAAGTGTCAGCCTGCGTGTGGGTTCCACAGATCCCTTCCAGCGCCTGGTGCTTTCCGGGTGTAGAGGGGTGCTGGGGTGTACCCCTTGCTCCAGCCCCCATCACGGGCCTCACCCGTGGGACTGGCTTTAATTAATCCTCTGTTACTGTTGAGATTGCACTGTCCCGAGGGGAGGCCCGACTAAGCACGAATATTATTTTAAACATATACTGTAAACAACATTGGCTCCCCGGGGGTCTCTGGGGGCCGTGGCTTTGACCCTTTCACTGCCAGAATCAGAAGCCACTTATTTTCTGTCGCCTCCTAGATGAAGCGCCTGGTAGTTCCTTATCCTTTATCTGTTCCACTGATTTCCTAACACTAAGGGGGAGAAGGAAGTTCAGAAGAAAAGAATTACCAAGCCAGCTAAATACTTGGGGCCTACATGTGAGTGCTCAGAACTGAATTGAAACAGCATCAGTTCAACAAAAGCAGCCGTGAACAAAGATACAGTGCCTGCATTGCTCGAAGTCACCTCTACCCACATATAACAGACATGAATCCCACGGCACACACACGCGTGCACACACACACACAATCCTTTAAGTCTTAACAACCAAGTGATGGCGGCATTGCCAATAACCTGTTTTTATTGCAACAGGAAGCCCAGTACTAAGTCACCATAAGCAAGTCACACAGTGAAGAAATGACAGACCGACTCGGCGCAGCTTCTGAATCTGCATTCTTAGCTGCTCCAGCATCCTGGACTGACCCCTCATTCTTTCTTATTTAAAAAAAAAATATTTTTATGCATACAGAACTGGGGTATAGGACAGAGGTGCGTGGGGTGAGAGGATTCACCAGGGACAGAGTGGGGAGCAGAACAGGTGGATAGAAGCAGCAGGGAGACAGGAGAGAGCTGCAGCACCCTGTGGGTCTCTCCCTGGCTGGGGATCGAACTTGCGCTGCAGTGGCGGCAGATAGCTTCACAGTGCTGCGCTTTAACCCATTGTGACACCAGGGAGGGCCCAACCCCTAATTTTTTTATAAGTTCCTGATCTCATTCAGTCATTTGTGAAAATCAAATCCAGGCAAGGTCAGAGCCCCTGTCTGACACGTCCCCTGCCTTTTGAAAGTTAAAGGTACACAACTTCCTTTTTGACATCTTTTCCTCTTTTTCCCTCTCCACCCACAATTACTTAATTGTATGCATTGTGCATATATGCACGATGAGTTCCCTAACCCCAAGTTTTGCCCATGAGGCCTCTGGCAAGGTGGAGTGGAACTTCCAGAATTAGCTGCTTTCTTCGGAATTCTTGAAAAAACGACCTGCTTTGCTTTCCCAGGGCCAGAGAGGAGATTCAGAAAGTGCACCTCCCTGGAGGTTCCCCGGGGATGGCTATGAACTTGGCTAACTGGCTCAGAATTACCCCAAAAGAGCAATTTGTTCCCTAGCAAAACAGGATAATTGTCTGGGGCCGACCCCAGGCTGCCGGTGTGTGGGTCGCCCAGACAGGCGGGCACGCAGCAGGGAGAGTCTGCCTGGGAAACAATCAGCTCGCTGTCTCTGGCTCCAAGACCATTCTGCTTGCCTTGTGCACACACCAAGATCAAATGTACTGTAGGGCTCTACAGAGTGTCTTCCTTTCAGGAAATTATTCACTGATAGTGCTGCTGGCCCAAGAAGCAGTTTCCTTACAGTAACTGCTCTTTGCTTTCTGAGAGCATGCCAGCCAGGCAGGCGTGGTTATTGCTCGTGATGATGCTGCTTCCCTTTGGAGAACGGTCTGTCCAACTTACATCATCTCAAAGACACGGAGCAGCAGCCGCTTCTCCCCCCAAGAAATACAACGGGGCTCTCAATTGGGTCCCTCTCCAGCCTGCTTCAGACGTGGGGGCCTCTGGCCGGGAGTAATGATAAGTCCTGTTTGCGCCCACGGGACACTACATGCACAGACATGGTGCTTGGTGCTGGGAGCTCAAAGAGATAGGAGACAGGACACCTGTCCACCAGTTGCCCTGGTCTGTCCACCGAAGAGAACCAGATTGAATGCACTAGACGCCATCTTCTCATATGACACTGAGTGAAATTAAGGGAGCAGTGTTTTGTCTAAGATGGCGGAGGGCGCAGTGGACGCTGAAATGGTGAGGGTTAACCAAGGCAAGAGGAGGGCCGGCTCCATGGTCAGGCTGGGGGAGAGGCAGAGACAATACGGGGCCTGGAGGCGTGTTATTCTAGAGAACTGTGGCCAATCCCACCAAAGACCCAGAGTCAGGGATGAGGGGCCTCAGAGGGCAGCCGGGCTGGGCAAACCCACCTCTATATCCCAAGAGGCACCACTGTCTTGCACGCCTGTTGTTTTACATGTTCTCAGCTTAGTGTCCGCCTCGGTGTTTGAGGTAAAGTATTCAGAAAACAAGACTGTTGACCCTGGTTGGCCAGGAGGCGGGAGCAGTGTCGGGGCCAGCAAGTAACCCTCTGAATTTCTGACACTGATGGGGCTCTTGACTCCTTTATGATAAAATATATCAGCAAGAAAAGTTAGAGGGTCAGGAGCCTCGATTTCCTGTACATGGCCTCCAGATACCCCAATGTGATCCTCTCAGTCATCAGCCAGAGTCACGGTCTCCTTTGCTGACGAAGAACCTGAGGAGACACGAGGCCCTCTGTTAGGACCACCTGGACCCTCAGCTGTTAAACGACCCGATGCAGGCAGAGGGCTGCTGCTCAGAAGCTCTTCTTGTGTGTGTTTTCATAGGTGGCTCAACGGAGCCTTGTAAAAAGTGATCTGATGTCCCCCAAATCACCTCTCTATTAAAGACAGAGTCAGGTCCCCAAACCTGGGGTACTTCACTTCTGCTTCTATTTACCCTCCCGCCTGGGCTAAGCAGCTGCGACAAACAGCAGACCCATGTCTGGGCCATAGGTGGGGCCCACTAGCGACACCTCCCTATGGGTCATTTCTCGGGGCATCTCAACTGCTGCCGCTCATTAAATCCTGAATGAGAAGCTCCCCTCGGCCCTCCTGGCCATCAGTGAGCAAAAAAAGGGTAGCAGGTGATTCTACATGGCCCCCATGGATGTCTCTGCAGGAGTCCCCCACTGCATGTTTTCATCCTGTAAAGGAGCAGTGAAGGTGGCCAGGGAAGTTCCTTCCATGTCAGTGGTGTCTCTTCTGAGGAACACACACACATGAACACAGGCATACATGTGTGCGTACACACACACAGTGAAAATACAAAAAAGAACACCATCTTCAACCCCACAAGGAAATGGCCGTCACCCAACCCCCAAGCTGTGAAGACTCTCTGCCAAGATCAGGAAGCCTGAACCCCACAGAGGGTGGAGGGGAGAGTGTGGACCTCCCCAGGCCTTGGGCAGGATGCAGCTGCCTCTGAGAGCCCCCCGAGGTCCCTGTTGCATGCAGAGTGCCATCCAGGGCCCTTAGGTAGTGAACAGTGAGTTAGCCACAGGAGAAAAAGGAATAGAGGAACAGCAGGAGCTGCTCAGACCTCATTCTGTGCCTCACCCTGGAGCTGTGAAAAGAAGGAGATGCGCCATCTTGATTTTGCAACAGTCCCCTTCCCAGCCAAGGAACACTGGGGTGATGGAGTTAGGTCTTGGAGGGAGAGGAAGCTGCAGTGCACTGATCGCCCATAGGCTGTGCCTGGTAGGCTCTGGAGGCAACACATGCCCAGATTGATGGGAAGTTTCCGTCCTGCACAGATGGGCAGCCAGGCGTCCATCGGCCCTGGGTACTCTACGCGGCAGGGAAATCTAGCTGGAAGCTCTGCCCGGTGGCATAGTCAGTAGATGCCAGGAAGCAAAAGTTGCTGAGGAAGGAAGGGAGAGGGGAGGGGGGGAAGGGAAGTCAAATGGGTAAGAAACACCAATGTAAGAGAGAATAGCTTTAGAAGCAGATGAGTTCGGGGGAATTCAACAATCAGTGCTTTAAAAAAATGACTCAAGAAAGAAACGCAATCAATAAAAGATGGTAAGAAAATAGAAAGGGACTGTGGTGGCAAAGCTTGGGAAGATGGATTTGGAGGAAAATGAAATGGTCACTGGAAACAACGGAAGAAGGGAGGGACAGACAAACTAAGATGTCACACAGACAGCGACCTTGACATGCCCTTATCTGGGAGGACGTGGGACGTGATCCCAGACCAGTTGCAGCCCGGGGAAGGAGATGCTTCTCCCAGGAGGGACCCAGCCCAGGCCACACCCTCAGAGAGGAGAACGCTCCACTTTTCTCTAAAGGCTGCAGTTGGAGATCAGAAATACACTCCCTGGCTGGGGATCAAACTCTTGCCAGGAATGAGTCTGACAGAGGCAACAATGTCAAGTGGGAAAGGTCGCTGGAGGAGGATAAGGCAACAAATGGAAGGCATGGCGGGATAGAAAGAAGAAATGGACCCACTAGCTGAGGGCTCCTGGACAGCAGCGGTCAACATGGAAGGCTGCAAAGCAGCACTGGCCAGGCTCCGAGGAAAGGACACACGTCTCAGATGCCCTGCTTGCCCTCCACCAGCAGGGAGGACACAGGCCACTCCTGGCAGCAAGGGTGGGTGACTGTGCCATCAGGGAGCCCCGCCACTGGTGTGGGGAGCTCCTAGTTCACAGGCTGATTTCATCCCTTCAGGTCTCCACCTCAGCAATTCCAAAACTCCTCCTGCTGCTACCCACCAAGATGGCACTAGCTGGGCCAGACATCATGAGCTACAGCAAATTTTTCATTTTTTAAAGACTTATTTGTGCATACAGGAGCTGGGTTACAGGCCAGAGTTGTGGTGGAATGGGGAGCAGAACAGGCGGATCTACTGAAATCCAATGCTGAGGGGAACAGCAGGGAGACAGGCAAGGTCTGCTGTGCTGTGGTCACTCCCTGGCTGGGGATCAAACTCTTGCCACAGTGGCTACCAATATCTTCATAGAGCCAAGACGAACCCTTTGCACCACCAGGGAGCCTCTATATCAAACTGTTCTTGACCTTGTTATGCTTACCAGCTGGAGAAAGAAGAGTGTCACTGCAGGGGTCCTCCCTCCCCGTATAACTCACTTATTAAAGAAGAAATTTTGGTGAAAGATGGCACCCAGCTGGGACCAGTGAGGGTGTCTGTAAAAGATGGGGTCCTCTCCGCTCAGCACCCAGCCAAGGTGGCTGGGCTTGGACACACCGACTACAATGGTCATGAGATAGGTCCGCAAGTGGGTCTCTTTGTCATCTCTGTGGCTCCAGGGCTCCTGCCTGAATTCACTTGCTCAGAACATTCTATTCTAATTTATTTCCCTCCTCGTGTAAAATAGATACAACCCCCCCACCTTAGCGATGTCATCTAACATCTTTGAAATATAAGAATCATATTGAATTTTTTTAAAACCCAAGATCTTAAAAAATGAATCTTTCCTGGAGAAAAAAAAAAAAAAGAGAGAGCGAGAGAGAGACAGAGAGATAAAAATAAAGAGTTTAGAAATAGGGGGAAACAAATGAGAAGGAATGGTACTGAGGAGTAAACATGTTAGAATGTTGAGCTAGGAATAAGCAAGAGTGGGGTTCATGATTATAGAATAGGGCACCTATGTTACCGATCCTGACAATATAAAAACAATACTAGAACTGAAAAATCCCAAAGGGTGAAGATAGAAAGAATAAGGAACTATATTTGTGCAAATACCTGTATTCCATGGCAAAGAGTCAATAAATACTGTCTAAAAGTTATATATTTAAAAAATCAAACAATGAAAGGTCAATGATCCCTAGCTTCTAATTGTTTTTCACCCTTTTTTGTAACTGAACCCGAGTGTTAAGGCCCAATCTGACTTGCTAAAAGATATTTAACTTAGTCCAGAGTTACTGCAGTTTCAATCAGGTTTTTTTTCCCTTTTACATGCAAATAAAATTATTTTTAAACCCCTAAAAAGTAGTAGAATATTAAATGGGTCAGCTTTCCAAAATTACTTCCATTTATGTAGCCAAATAACACCGTTTTATCTAGTCAGTGGGTTACAGTAGACAGATGTCTGAAAAGGTATTAAGCAAACTTATTTTTAGACAACATTTTAGTAATGTTAATGCTTTCTTTGCATTTTTTTAAAGATTTATTTATTTATGCATACAGAACTGGGGTACAGGCCAGAGGCTCAGGGGCGGCGAGAGGCTTCACCAGGGACAGAGTGGGGAGCAGAACAGGCAGATCGACAAAGTACACTGCTGAGGGGAGCAGCGGGCGGGTCAGGAGAGGTCTGCCACGCCACGTGGGTCACCTCCGGGGCAGGCGGGAATCAAACTCATGCGGAAGTGGCTTTAGCTTCTTAGTGCTCTGCTTTAACCCGCTGCGTCACCAGGGAGGGCCCTTCTTTGCATTTTTTTAAAGATTTATTTATGCATACAAGAATTGGGGTGCAGATTGGAGTTGCAGGGATGAGAGGATCTACCAGAGACAGAGTGGGGAGCAGGGCAAGCAGATCCACAGAGACCCACTGCTGAGGGGAGCCGCTGGGAGAGGTCTGCTGAGCCCCATGGGTCACTCCCTGGCTGGGAATCGAACTTGTGCCACAACAGCTGCCGACAGCTAAATAGCTCTGAGACTTAACCCCTGAGCCACCAGGGAGGCCCCTCTTTGCATTTTTTGAATGGCTCAGTTGGTAGCATCTTAGAGCACAGCACACATGTGTTCAAGCATGGCTGAGGAAGAATGTCCTCACAGGAGTCTCCTCAGGGGAAGGTGACCATGCTGCAGAGGCCGGGTTTCCGCCACCGGCTTTGCTGTAGCCCAGATCACCCTCCAACGTGCACCCCAGACTGGCTCAGCTTCATATTTAGCTCTCTATAAAAACTTTCCTTTAAAAAAAAAAAAGAAAGAAAGAAAAAAAATCAGCCTTTGTTCAAAGTTGAGAACAAATAGTGTTGGAGAGACAAACACAAGGAAATAAATCTCACAGAGCCAGCCTGGGAGTCGGACATTGACCGGATGCTACCCAGGAAGACTTGGGGGAACCACACGGTCGCCCTCAAACTCATTACAGGCAAGGCGAGGATTAAAGGTTTTAGGCTCGACAGACCGAGGCCCGAGCTCCCCCAGACGTTGCTTTCTGCCCTGGCATTGTCTGTCCAGAGGAGGCAGAGAGGAAAATTCTGCACAAAGACAAAGACAGACACTTACACGCTTGCTTCACTGCCGATGCCGCTGCTCCCCCCACGCCCCAGCAGGTGGGTGCTGCCCCGAAATCATGCTAGAAAGGGGTGGTGACCGGCGGATCATCTAGGTGTGGGGCCTGCAGGGGGAAAACTTGCCACCAACAGAACCACATTCTCCGGACCTAGCAGAAGGTTCCAACTGTCATTAATTTGTAAAAGGAGAACATTTCGAAAGCTTATAGTTCTTGAATAGGGAAGTGGCAGTCTTTTTGGAAAATGTAGTAGGCAAGTCAGGGAGAGACAGAAGGTGGCGAGAGGATGAACAAAGAGGTCAGCCGTATGGGTCAGGAGTGGGGGTGGCGGGCTCCTGAACCGCCTTAACTGGTCACCCTATTCCAGTCTTCACCCGTCAGTCCTCAACTCTGACAGCCTTTGTAGCAGCGCGGGGTGGGGTGTTGAGGGGGACCCCACCTGCTATAACAGCAAGAGTCCAATGGCCTGGACTCCTACAGGTCCAGGCTGCCTGAGCATCACATCAGTTGCAAAGAGAGGGGCGCGGCAGGTGTGGATTTGGGGGCTGTGGCGGATCACCAGTGTTCGCCCAGACACCCCAAAGGAGCTTCCGCTATCTGCACGTCAGGCGGCCCTGTCTGGGCGGCCTCCATGGCCCTGCTTCTGCTGTCTCACCCCTCCCCTTTCCAGGCGTGGTGCTTGAACTGTCCTCACTGTCCACCCCTCACAGATTTCCAGGAGGATTAGCTGGGATCCCCGAAGGCAAGAGATGCCACTGGGTGAGATGCCCCTGAGTGGGTGTGGCCCCGCTGGAAAGGAGATGGAAGCCAGACCGCGCACAGACGTCGGAGAGGAGGCGAGCCAGTGAGTCCGCCCCTTGTCCCAGAGAGGCTACCGCCCACCTCCAAGGCGCAAAGCCCAAAGCAACTGGCTGAGCCATGCGCGTCGCATGCAGGAGTCAGTAAACCTCATGCACGCAGCAGCCGGCAGCACTTGGGAGTTATGATACATTTCATAAAAAGGAAAATGCACTCAATGTAATTTTTCTCTCCTGTCTGCTCTCCCTCCGGGGGAAAATGAACCCTGGGTGAGTGATATGGAGAAGACAAGAGGGCAGAGAATACTCTAAAAGGGTCGAAAAGTCTATTAATTTTTTTCCTGTTAGTCTAACAGGCATCTACAATTGAATTAGGAAGAGCAAAATTGATCTGGCTACATTGAAAACCCATTCAAAAATGTTGAAGTTTCATTATTAAAGTTCTGGCGCTGACCTCTGGCTTGCTGAGCAATAATCACTGTCTGGTTTGGGGGAGACCCCTCTTAACCTCAGAACGAGTTCCTCAGTGAGTCTGTGGCAGTGGAAGTTGTTTGCCCACCCTCCACCCAGCGCCCCCATTCTGTTCTCGCTCCTCCGTTCCGTCACTCACTGGCGGTTCCTTCCCTTTTACAACACTGCAGTAACCTGGAAAAGTTTGGCTGTAAGTGTCAGAAACTTAATTACGGCCTCAGTAACTAGAGACTCCAGGGCAGGCTGCCTGCAGGAAGAGCTGGATGCAATTACACAAATTATATTTGTAGAAAATTTTCCCCTTTTTAAAAAATATTTTTATCATTTTTTTTGTTCTTTTGCATACAAGAACTGGTGTATAGTCCAGAAGTGCAAGGGGTGAGAAGATTCCTCAGAGACAGAGCGGGGAGCAGAGCAGGCAGATCTGCTGAAATCCACTGCGGAGGGGAGCAGTAGGGAGACAGAAGAGGTCTGCCGCGCCGTGTGGGTCACCTCCTTGGCCAGGGATCGAGCTTGCATTGCGGTGGCTGAGGCAGCTTTAAAGCAGTGCTGTGCTTTAACCACTGTGCCACCACGAAATACATAAGTCTTTAGAAAACAAAAAAGTGTCGGGGGTTTCACACAGAGCAGGAGCTGGGGATGAGATGTCAGTCCGAAACAACAATGGTCACAAACAGATTCTACCTAATATCACCCCCCTTCCCAAGATCCTCGTTAAGCATTTGTGAACAAGGAAAACATCTCCCTTTCTGCAGAGTCCATTCCTCCCATAACTAAGTGTTATTACTGTGGGTCAATTTTTAATTCTTTTGCTGATCAGTCACAGTGTGCATTCTTTTTGCTTGCTACAGGAACACACAGGAGGAGGAGCAGCTTCGAGGTCACAGAGATTTGGGTTTGAATTCCACTTTTTCCATACCTGAGAGCCACAAGTGCAGACACCAACTTTTGCCCTGCAAACATCTTAACTTGCACCATGGAAATGATAACATAGACCACAGTGCTGTTGTGTTAGCATATACTAGAACTTACACCCTTTTACTGACACCCACTGCCCCAGAAGAACAGCTTCGTACCTAAAGAATGAGATATCTATGGACTGGACTCATGAGATTCCCCCGTGTTTTTTTCTTCAAGTCCTTAATGTTAGTAGAATGAATAAACACATTTCTTAGCAGGGAGAATGTACTCCTTTTGTCTACCCATTGGGGGAAAAGGGGAAGGCAACCTTCTCTCCCTTCTACCATCCTGTTTAAGCTTCTGAGCCAGCCTCGTGGTTCTTGGAGCAGAGAAGAGAATGGGCGGTGGCCGTGACCTTGCCTGGGAGAGGGGAGCCCAGGGCTGGCCTGGAGAACTGGAGAACTCCCCGAGTCTCCTGATTGCCTGAAACCGTGCATTTGGCTGGCTCATTAAGCCTCACGTAGCAAACAGAGTTTTTAGAGTGTGCCTCAAAGTTGGGATTTTGACCAGTTGCATTAAGCAAACCCTGTGTGCTGAGTATGCCTCACTCACCCTCGGCCAGTGCTCCAGGGCCAATGCCCTGTCACCCACTTTCCATCTTCCCATTCCCCTTCTTTTGCTGCTATATTTTCATTCAGCCTGAGAGCTGCTATTTTACTGCGCTGTGTCAGTTTACCTTCTTTGATTATTTATACCCCACACCTGTGTGAAACCAGCCAGGAATTGTGTTTCACTTTCTGGCTTTCTCTCTCAGCATCATCCCCTTTAAGATCCAGCTTTGTGTCACTAAAGGCACAGTTCCATCTATTGAAACAGGTGTGTGTCTCCCACTGGTGCCGAGACCACGGCTTCTTTATCAGTGTCCATCTCGTTCCCGGGGTGGACTCGACACCAGCCACTGTGGACACACAGCTCTGGACAGCGAGTGTGGGATGTTCATATTCATGTTTTCATAGATTTTGGATAAATACCTGGTATTGTCTTTGAAGTTCAAGTTCAATAATATTCATAGACCAGTGACTTTAGAGATAATCTTAACTCTGCCAGCTTGTAGCTCAGTTTCCTCAGTTTTAAAGTGAGGGGATTTGACAAATTTGAAAAGTTGGCATTTAGGTTCAGGGATAAATCAGACTTCTGCTGCAAAATATGTTGCAAAATATCCACATGATTGTAGAAGTGCCACTGTTTCCCTGGACTGGTGATGAGCAGGGAGAGATGCAGAGGGTACCGTGGACAGGTTGAGGGGCAGGTTGGATGAGGGCTGTTGGCATCGGAAAAATAATACACAGGCAAATCTAAATGCAGTAAGATCTAAACATGTTGTGTGAATGTCCCCAGATATTATTTCGAAATTTAAAGCAGGGGGCCCTCCCTGGTGGTACAGGGGGTGAAAGCCCAGCACTAAGACGCTAAAGCCGCTTCTGCATGAGTTCGATCCC